>NW_024426552.1:91114425-91116894 GCF_017311325.1 Ursus maritimus
CAGACATATAATATGACCCCTGCCTGCACCATCTCTCCTTCCAGCCCCCTACTACCCCAGAGGATGGACCCCTAGAGAAGGAGGCAGCAGGATGTATGCATCTCACCTCCTCTGCTTTCCCCATCCAGAGGTCATGCTCAGACCTGTGCTGCAGGGAGGAGAGAGGGTGAGCTTTAATAGACTTTGAAATTGAACTGGACTCTTAATTACCAAAAGTGACAAGAAAGTTATGGAATCGGCTGAAGATGCTGCTAAGAAACAGGAAATGGAGGACTTATCAGAGCGTAGTTTAAAATGGTAATTGGAAAAAAATAAAGCTGTTATACTCCACTGAGTTAAATCTCCTCAATAAATTGTGAAACCTATTTCTGAATCATTACCTGATTGTATTTCCTCGATTAAAGACTAACTTTCTAATTCCAGGGGTGGAGTTAAAAGTGGGTTCTTCCTTTAAATAGTAGGCATTAATTCAGGGAACATAGACTGGTAAGCACCAGTAAAACCTAACCAAGCTTTAATTCTGCCTTACAATCTGCCTTGTCCCAAAGGGATCCCAAAAAGAAGTGGGGCTCCCAACCAGAAAAGAGTGAATTTTTTTTTCTCATTCCAAGCAGAATTTCACACTTGTATATGGTGAAGTGGGGATGGAGTGGTTCCAGCTGCCTGTGGGTTCCTAAGAAAACTAGGTCTGCTTCCTCCTGTCAGGAGAAAGGACAGCAAGGGAGTAGTTCTCAGAAGGTGTACTGTGGAAGCATTGACTGTGTGTCCCACTGCCTGAGACTATCCTGGAGAGACTGGATGAGCCCTGAATCTTAGCAAGAGTAGTAATGTCATTTCTTCACTAATTAAGCTGATACAGTCATACAGCAGATACATACCGAGCACCACAATAAGTCAGGCATTCATCTGCTTCACTGTTGGGATACGTCAGTGAACACACAAAAATATCCTTACCCCTGTAGGGTTCAGATTGCAGTTTAGGGGCAAGAGATAATGAACAATGATCATATTATATATCTTTTGAATCAAGGGAGGAAGTGGGCTGTGCAGTTATCTGCATTCCTGCATTATTCAAACAACCAATTGACTCATCATTTAAAGATTACCCTTTCTTCTGCTGTTCTTTCCAACAGGCCATATACCACATGAGCAACTTCATATAGTGTCAAAAGGTTATCCATCATTACCTAGACCTTTGATGTCAAGAAGACTTATAGTGAGTGGCTGCCCCTCCTTGTAAAGACTATCTATGATAAGAATGATGTACTCTTAGGCCAAGCAAAACAATTAGAAAACATGGGGCGCCTGGGTGGTGCAGTCGTTAAGCATCTGCCTTCAGCTCAGGGTGTGATCCCGGCATTCTGGGATCGAGCCCCACATCAGGCTCCTCTGTTGGGAGCCTGCTTGTTCCTCTCCCACTCCCCCTGCTTGTGTTCCCTCTCTTGCTGGCTGTCTCTCTCTCTCTCTCTGTCAAATAAATAAAATCTTTAAAAAAAAAACCAATTAGAAAACATCATCACTTTCACACCATGCTCAGAGTACATGCACTCTTTTTTATATCTGCAAGTTGCATTAACATTTAAATTAGAAAAGTCCTTTCAAAAAACATCCAGATCCTGGCCATTTCTCATCAAATCTATTGCTCTCACACTGATGTAAGTGACCATCATTTTTTAATCTAGTATATAATCAAAGTTACAAACCGAAACAATAGTGAAAGAATGTATTATTGGGGTGCCTGGGTGGCACAGCGGTTAAGCGTCTGCCTTAGGTTCAGGGCGTGATCCTGGCGTTATGGGATCGAGCCCCACATCAGGCTCCTCCGCTATGAGCCTGCTTGTTCCTCTCCCACTCCCCCTGCTTGTGTTCCCTCTCTTGCTGGCTGTCTCTCTCTCTCTCTCTGTCAAATAAATAAAATCTTTAAAAAAAAAACCAATTAGAAAACATCATCACTTTCACACCATGCTCAGAGTACATGCACTCTTTTTTATATCTGCAAGTTGCATTAACATTTAAATTAGAAAAGTCCTTTCAAAAAACATCCAGATCCTGGCCATTTCTCATCAAATCTATTGCTCTCACACTGATGTAAGTGACCATCATTTTTTAATCTAGTATATAATCAAAGTTACAAACCGAAACAATAGTGAAAGAATGTATTATTGGGGTGCCTGGGTGGCACAGCGGTTAAGCGTCTGCCTTAGGTTCAGGGCGTGATCCTGGCGTTATGGGATCGAGCCCCACATCAGGCTCCTCCGCTATGAGCCTGCTTGTTCCTCTCCCACTCCCCCTGCTTGTGTTCCCTCTCTCACTGGCTGGCTCTATCTCTGTCAAATAAATAAATAAAATCTTAAAAAAAAAATTAAAAAAAAAAGAAAGAATGTATTATTTAGAAAATGATATTGGGAAAAAATGTCAATATGTCAAAAAAATTGAGGGGAATCCCCATCCCTTACTACATATATATAT
>NW_024426552.1:91116904-91582007 GCF_017311325.1 Ursus maritimus
ATATATATATATATATTAAACAGCCTTTCTTGTAATTAAATGTCTAAAAGAGAAGGTAAATATAAATGAGTAAGGACAGATTTCAAATCTTGAGTTTGGAAATAGAACAAGGATATGTGCTACCACCCCTTCAATAGAACGTTGTACTGGAAGTCATAGCAATATAAGAAGGGGGTTGAAGAAATATGAGCTTAGAAAAGAAAAATGAAACTGTCATTATTTGCACCTGACATGTAGTGTAGGTAATTCACAGACTATAAACATAAAGTTTAGGGGCACCTGGGTGGCTCAGTTGGTTAAGAAGCTGCCTTTGGCTCAGGTCACGATCCCAGGGTCCTGGGATTGAGCCCTACTTCAGGCTCCATGCTCAGCAGGGAGTCTGCTTCTCCTTCTCCCCTGTCCCTGCTCATGCTCTCTCTCGCTACCTCTCTCTCTCTCTCAAATAAATAAATAAATAAAATCTTTTTTAAAAAATAAAATAAATAAGCTTTTAGAATTACTCATTTAATTTAGCAAAGCTACTGGATACCAAGTCAATATAAAAAATAAATAGTATTTCTATATATAAACAAAAAATTAGAAAGTAGTATTTTCATAATAGTACTAAAAACATCAATTGCCCAGGAATATATTTAACAAAAGATGCATGAACCCTCTACCAGAAAAACCTAAAAAAATTGTTGAGGTAAATAAAAGAAACCTAAGTAAGCGAAAACCTCCTTTATTTTATGGATTAGAATATTCCATAAATAAATTGATCCTCCCCAAAATTGACCCAATACTCAACACAATCCAAGTTGAAATCCTAAGTAGGTTTTTCTGTGGAAATGGACAAAATGATTCCAAAATTAATAAAGAAATGGAAAGGGTCATGAATAGGCAAAAATCTTAATAAGGAAAAATGGAAGTACTTGAATAAATTCAAGACGTATGAAGATATAATTTTAATAGAGAGCAATGTTGATGTGGGGATAGACAAATAGATCAATGAAATGAACAGAGTCTAGAAACAGAGTTACAACCACATGGATTTGTGAATATACATACGTGTAAATAGGCATATGAACAGTAAAATAGGCATTCATAAGACAAGCAAGAATGGGTCCTTTGAGTGAAGGAGGAAAGACAGATTGGGCTTAGAGGGATCTGGGAGAAAATATTGAAATAAAGTATAACTAAAGGAAGGGTTTTCTATGAACCAATGATAATAATGAGGCATGAATTTAGGAGATAGTATGGTATGAACTTAGGAGTACATATGAGGAACTAATTCTGTACTCCAGAGTGAAGAGAAGAAAAGGAAATTCGTGAACAGTGGATAACCCATTAAACAACCCTGGATAGGGAATTTAGCTTCCAAGCTGTTGAGGCCTCGTTCTTAACTGCAGCAGCCTCTGCTATACACTTTACCATACAGCTCCTTTCTCAGCAAGAATAAAGGAGAAATGCAGGTGCTCTGGGCCTACCGGTAGTGAGACTGTACTGACTCCTATCAAAAGATAATATCTCTGCTTCTCTGCCCACACACCCACCTCCAAGAGAAAAAAAAACTTACTGTACATAGTAATATTTAAGTTTAATAACTATCATTTATGAGGCACCTATTGTTTGTCAGGAACTCTGCTGGCACTTTACATGTGTTATGCATGTAAAGCCTCACTACAATTCCGTAAGTTAAGTTTTTACCCCATTTTATAGATTAACAAGCCAATGCTTACAGACTTAATTTCCCAAGGGATATATCTGGCAAATAAATAAACTGAGCTCCCAGGCCTGTCTGACTTACTACCACACTGTGCTGTCTCCACACTGGTCTTTGAAAAAGAAACAGATATAAGCCTTTGGGGACAGAAAAATCTAGACATCATATGACTAAGGTATAGAAAAAAGCTCCATGTTTAAACATGTTTTAAGTGTGTACCCGTAAGTAGTGCATTTGTAGATACAGTCTTGGCAATAACTGACAATACTGCTGGGAAAGGTGGTCCAGGAACAGCTGCGGTACTATGTGTCCAGACACCCACATCCTGGCTGCCTACACGTATCCATGGCATTTGCTGCATCAGGACATGGGGGCAGAGAGCACCTACACTCACTGTGCTTCCCCCACACTAGTGTGCTCAGCCTTTCTTGGAGCCAATGAATCACATAAGGAATGAGACAATAGAGGACCTGTGTTGTCTCTCGGTGATGACTGCTTATAAACACTTCCCTCTCTATTAGTCCAAATGGAGTCCACCCACCCTTGGCCCAGCCTGCCCTCTAGATAAATATCTTCCTTTCTAACCCCTTGCCCCGATTTTAGAAACCAGTGCCGTTTTTACGATCTACTTTACCAACACAGAAAAATCTGTTCCAGCACCAAGGACAGTGACCCCTGGCTTCTAAGACCCACATGAAGTTTAACGCGAAGATCTTCAGCAAGTGAAAGGGACTTATAAATATTATCTGATCATTCCTGCCTAGCTGATCAACCCCTACTTTATTTCCAGGCCAGCGTATGAAATGAAAGCCATAAACACTAATGATCATTTCAGGCAATCCCTGATTCTCTTAGGGCTTTCCAATAGCACCCACCAGAGTGTATTATAATTTTCAGTGTAATTCTCTGCCTCCTCAATTACAAAGTAAGCTCCTGGAAGGCGGAGATTTTATCTGTTTATTCCTAAAAACTAGCATGCCATTGAGTACATAGAAGCTTTATAAATGATTGCTTAAATAAATGAGATCCAGAGCCTGATGATGTGTCTAAATAAAAACCAAAAGGGTGTACAATGTTTTACAACTAAAACCAAGGGCTAAATTCTACTATCACTTTCTCAGTCCTCCATTGACTTCCTCCCCAGCCCCAAGCCTTCCCTGCCCCATTTACTCAGGCCACCATCTTAAATCAAAAGAAGAATCATTAAAAAATGTATTTATCCATTCAAAAATATGGTCTAGGAATTAATTGAGTGTGGCTGGAAAGATGGTGAAAGGGAAACTCAATGGAGCTAAAGGATGATGATTTCACTTAAGGTAATGTCAACTCCCAAAATCAAAAGAGAAATTATAAAAAGAAAAAGGAGCAAACAAGAGTGCTCAGCGAAAAATGAGAGGAGATTGTCCAAAGCCAAAGGTACTATAAGCAGGTATTGACATCATAGTACAGAGTACAGATTAAAAGTTGGAAGCAAGAGCAAGCATAAGTGAATGCCATTATCTCTGAACATGGAGACATAAAGGAAAATATAAGTCATACTCCATCGGGTTACCATCTATTTAGATGTTTAGAGAAACTGAAGGCAAGTATCTCTTAATGTAATTTTTCCAGAAAAAAAAAAGTCTCACAAATAACCCCTGGCATAAACACAGACAACTTCTAATCAAAGCATTTAGTCATTTCTGCCATCACTGAGTAGTTCCAGACATACTTTAACAGCAGTTCAAATTTAATATGACTTAAGATATTTTAAGAACTGTTCACTTAGTTTTGCAAGAGCACAGAAGTACTCCTCTCCAAAATGATGCAATTTTCTATGAAAAATTGGTGCTGAAGTATAAATCATGAATTCTGATGTAGATTGTTGCAGAGTGAAGCAATATGAAAAAGAAAGTCTACTCATTTTTTCTATAAATTCAGTCTTTTGTGCATGCTCTGATTTTTCAACTACTCATCTGTGAAATGAATAAAAAGCATGATAATTTAATTTGATTATAATTTTATTCCACTGGAAGAGAACAATTTTTTTTACATGGACATATGGAAGCTTTGACAGGTCAGAGAGCTTTGACTTACCGTATACAAAAATTATTATACACTGATGATTGATCATTTGATTAATGTCTTCTACCACTAGTAACAAATATTTCAAATAAGAGCGGCTTGAAAATTTATAAGTAAATTTTTCTCACACATAAAAGAAGACTCTAGGTAAGAAGTCCAGGGCTGAACTGCCAATTCTACAGTCATGAAGGACCCAGGGTTCTTCTATCTGCTCCACCACCCCAAAACATGGTCTCCATTCTCAAATCCCCTCCTGATCCAAAATGGTTGCCTGGGCTCTAATGATTACAACCCGTTTCAAGGTAGGGAGCAAGATAAAACAGTGAAAGTCAAGAAAGGTACACATCACTTGTCAGTTCACCTTTTGGGAGATTTCCCAAAAGACTTAGAGACAGAGTAGACCAAAAATTATAGACTTTAGCTGGCAATTTTCCAATCAGAACAGCAAGGCAGTATTATTACTAAGGAAAGAGAAAATGGCTATCAAGTAAGTGAGTAGCCCCTGTTACTTAGATAAGGAAAATAAATCTTGAAGTGGCTAGCTGGCTTGCCCAGTCTCATACAGCTAGTAAAGACAGATCCTAGATTGGGCATCCATTCTTCTCTTTCTGCTGTTCTCCTAATAGAACCTTGATTTTATTCAGATATCCACTCCCCACACACATGGTGCCCTTGTACTGACAGAAGCTGTCCACGCTTCTACCCGCAAAGGTGGGCTTGATTCACTTAAGGCCATCCCACCTTCCTTGCTATAATTGGCTCCAGACTAGTCATAGGATATCAATTAGGTCAATTAGATGGGGGGATAAAAAGGTTTTCTCATGGTTTCTGAAAAAGTTATTCCTTTTTTTTTTAAGATTTTATTTATTTATTTGACAGAGAGAGAGACAGCCAGAGAGAGAGGGAACACAAGCAGGGGGAGTAGGAGAGGATGAATCCGGCTCCCAGTGGAGGAGCCTGATGCAGGGCTTGATCCCATAACGCTGGGATCACACCCTGAGCCGAAGGCAGATGCTTAACGACTAAGCCACCCAGGCGCCCCAGAAAAAGTTATTCCTTGATCTTCTAGAAGGAAGTCCCTGGAAGCAATACTTCATCTATCTCCTTTATATTTCCTCACTGGTAGATAGGAGGTTTAATTCTAGGGCAACACTTCAATACCAGCATGAGGCTACCATGCAGAGGGGAGAGAAGAACCAAGAACACCACAGAAAAATAAAGATGGAGTAAATGGATTAAGTTGGCATAGATGGTACCCACCTCTGGATTATTGGTAAATTTCCTTATTCTTTATGATGCTTTGAGATTGATAGTTCTTGTTGTTGTCAGGTTATCAGACAGTCAGACATACCCGGTTTAACACTGGTCCCTACGTGTTTGCCTGCACCATCCTGAAAGACTCTTTTTCTTTCTATAATGAGACCTATAGTATTAACATGTTAGTGCCTAACAGTACTTTGAAAATTAACATACAAAAGGCCATGTGAGTAATTACAAGAGCTTTCTTGAATTTAGACTAACCCTAAGGATATTTCTATATTTAGCTAGTCACCACAGTAAGTATAATTAAAGTTTCCCTTTTCTCTCATTTCACAGAAATCCACATTTTCTTTTTCCAACAAAGCCTCATGTCATAGTATGGGTCACAGCATGTCTTCTTTACGTCAACAATCATATCAGTTTTGTGGCTTGACATAGATTGAGCAGCACTTGACTTCCCATTGCTTAAGTCTGAATACATTCTTCATTGTGTCTGATCTCTAGCTCCTGTAGCATGTCAGCTGTCTCCTTAAATTTTTACTTGCTCGTGCATATTTAAGGCAGCAATCTAAATCAGCTGAAATTGATGCTGCTACATTTGCTCCTGGGGGAGTTTCCATCACAAATACTACTGCAGCTTGAGTGAACATGCCATGATCAAAGTCCACCAACAGGTTAACCTCTATCAACACTGGCTTTTTAGACTTGCACACAAGCTGTCTTTACTGACAGCTGTTTACACATCCAACAATGTTTGTTGATCCCAGTGCTTATCATAATTGGACATTTTAAATATTTTTTGTTGTGCTAAATATTTTCATGATTAATAGTTAAATAAGGAAGAGGCCATTAGAGGAGGTAAGCAGATTGTCAACAAATGCACAAATACTGATTAGAGGATTATTAATGAATTTTAGCCAGTTGATGGACATTTGCTGTAAGAGTATATAAAATAAATAGATAACAGTGTTTATAACTGAAGTTATTCACTTATATCAAGATTGAAAAAAGACATTTGATGTAATATGTATTAATAATGAAAGATTATTAGCAAATTAGCTCAAAACTGGCCTGTTCACATATCAATCGTTAAGTTAGTTTGCTATAGTCATAATTGTCTATGCACAATAATGTACTTCAATCTCAGAAGTAATAATGAACTATACACTTGGAGTTTACTCCCTGAGATCTAGCCTTAAACAAGTTTTTTTTTTAATTTTTACATTTTATTTATCTTTTAAAGAAAGCTCTATGCCCAACATGGGGGTTTGAACTCGTGACCCTGACATCAAGAGTTACATGCTCTACCAACTGAGCCAGCCAAGTGCCTGGTTCTTACTCAAGTTTTAAACAGTGATTCTTTTTATAATGTCTTACTTCAGATCAAAAATAATGACTTTTGGGCAGTAACTGTTAATAAATTTGCTACAACTACTCCCAGTTTTCCAAATGTAGCCTAATTTCATTCTTTATTAAGTACAGGTGCTGGGTGGTGCAGTTGGTTAAGCACCTGACTCTTGGTTTCAGCTCATGTTATGATCTCAGGGTCATGAGATCAAGCTCTGTGCAGGGAGTCTGCTTGAGATTCTCTCTCCCTCCTGCTCATGCTTTCTCACTCTCTCTCTCTCTAAAATAAATAAACCTTGAAAAAAAAACCCACAGTACATATTACATATTAGAAGAGAAATATAAAATGTTAAGAGCTAAAGGCATCTCAACAATCATCTAGTATACACCTCCCTTATTTTACAGATAACAAAGTTGAAGGCAGGGAGGATAAGTTATTTCCCCAAAGTTGGAAAGATACTTAGTGTTTAGGACCTACACCTTCTAATTCTTAGTCTATGATCTTTCTACTAGCTCACAGTATTCAGTAATTATTACTGTTGATAAATGTTTAATCATTCTTAAACATAAACTTCCATCCATTTGCACAATAACTACAGCTTTTATTAGAGTGCAAAGTCTACTTAGAACTCCCAATTAGATTGATATTTCTGTACTACTTCCGGTCCCAAAACGTAGTTCTCAAGTTCAACTATAAATATGTCTAGTGATAAGATAGAGTTTGTGCCATAAATGTAGATTTCAAAGAATTTAAACGGAACAAAGTGCATTTAACCCTAAAGCTGTTTTGAATATTACTTTGCCTATGTTTGATGATTCAGAGCTACCAACAATATCTTGAGAGTCATCATTACAAACATTAACCAACACTGAACTATTAATTCACAGATGTACTGACCAGCAGGAATTTCCAGTATATAAAGACAAAAATTGATTTTCCAAATTTCAAAAGGTAAGAAGTAGATCTCTAAATTGACATATTGATAATTAATGGATGGCTATCTGTTTGTATTGTATACCCAAATCCCTCCAGTAATAGAAATCAACTTAGACACATTGAGCCAAGCATACTAAGACACTTTAAGAAGTTTGGAAATCACCATTTTTAAATATCTTAATGTCATCTCCAAATCAGTTTTTAGGATTAAGAATATAAGGAATTCTTTTCAAAATATTTATGGACTTCTGAGGTTTAGAGAAGAAAGCTACAGAGAGAAGATCCTCCTATTATTATCCACTTGTAAATTTACCAATTACAGGCAGCCTGAGGAGTTACCATTTAGTAAGCAGCTACTACTACGTGCCAGGTACCATTTGGCACTATATAGTCACCAACTTACATAACATCTCTCAAATATTATGAGGTCAGTGTCATTATCTCCTTTGTCATATGAGAAACCTGAGGATCGAAGAGGTTAATGTTTGCTCATGGTTATACCACAATCAGGTGTCTGTCTGTTCCAAAACCCATGTTTTTTACCTCTGGATATTCCAAGGGGAATAACTAGTACAGTACTTTATACTGCAGAGCCTAATTTCTCCCCACATGACACTGTCCTAGGATACTGAACATGTTTCTAAAAATAACTCATTTGATCATAGAGGCATCCATCTGGTCTTTCTCCAGCTATTCCAAAGTCATTGTTTCCTGTGCTCAGCACCATATATCTAAAAGCCACTGCTGCTGCTTTTTTCGGCAACTGGAGGTTTAGGATAGAACATTTTCCAAAGCAAATCTGCTGCTCTGAGTGATTGCTCTGAAATCTCTATTCCTCATTAAATGATGACAACCATAAAAAAAAAGTAACAACTTACATTTGCACTGTAAACTAGAAATTGCTACTAAATTCGTGATCTTTTCTTTGATCACAACAACCTTGTAAGGTAAATAAGGTAAATATTATTCTCATTTATCCAATGAGAGAAACGGAATTTCAGATATAAGATATGGGACTTGCCCAAGGTCACAGAGATGGGATGTGGCATCACTGAATTCTAAATCCAGTATTCTCTTTGTTATCCTCAACCACTTCCTATAGATGGCCCATGTCTGCCTGAAATGCTTTGTAGAATGAGGATAAATAGATAATATCACAAAGGTAAGAGATTGGATGGAGAGAGAGTATACAATAATATAATCTTATTCTAATGGGCTTTGTTTGAAGTTTCATCTCCTATATCTGACTCCCATTCCTTGATGACAACCCAGTTCACTCAGCCTACATATGATTTGGGATAAATTAACCCCACATCTGACTGCAGGGACAGAATATCAATTGGCATAATTCAAATATCTGGTTAGAGCTTTTGATCAGGAAGGAGTATCTGACCTAACCCAGGCCAATGAAACTGGAGAGGATGTTTGCCAGGATTTCATGGGATAGAAGGCATGCTCTCCCCTTCCAGATGACACATGGCGCAGATGTAAAGCCTTTTTGATGCCATGCCAGGCTCTTTTTGATGACTGTGGTAAACCACTGAATCAAAAAAAATGCTGAACTCTACCCTACATATCATCTATCTATCTATCTATCTATCTATCTATCTATCATCATCTATCTATCCATTCTTGTCCTAAGAAGACTCTAAGGCAGGCATAGGTTATATGAGCCAATAAATTCCTTTATTTTCAAGTCAATTTGTTCGACTTTCCTTTCCTTGCAACCAAATACATCGTCACTGATTCATACATACATGCATTTATATATTCTTAGTTAAAAATGAATTGCCTAGTGCTCAGTGGCAACTCCAACTAAGCCATCTCAATGCCACTGCTCTTAAACATAAATAGCTTGAGGCCTGGACCATTGCTTTCTGTCACTTTTCAGATTGACAGCTGGGTGCAATTTGCCAGTCTTCTCCCTCCAAACAGCCCTTTCTTCTGCTAATTTCTTATGGCACTAAAATAAAAGATATTTTCACTGAGCGAAGTTAATTAGCATACTTAACATCTTCATTAAGAGTTTTTGAGTTCAGCAAGGTGACAGGTAGAGCTAAAGGGGTCTGGAAATTAGATATGATATTTTGACAACTAATAACACGAAGACTGATGTCTGGTAGCCATGGTCATTGAGTAATTAACTACATTTAATAGCATCTAAGAGCTAATGAGATAGTATGTGGGGGGGAAACTTGATAACATGTACCGTACTGAACAAATGCAGAGTGGTTCTTTTAAGAAGAAATTTAATCATGACTATCACTCAATATGGCAGGTCCTTGGGGTGTAAAAACCAGGCAATGCATTTGTCACCTTTATTTACAAACAACTTTAATGGGGTCAGATAAGAATTTCTAGGCATAAGACCATGATCATTATGAGATATTTTTTAGGGATCAAATCACTTAAGACTGCATTTACCCAAGTGTGTTCTACTGAATAATAATCTCAAGGAAAAAGGATTCTGCAGGCAGTAAAGTGTGGAAATAACTCCATTGTTTTCACCTACCTATAATCTATTTCTTTCTCCTGATAAGTGTCTTATCCCTACTCCAAGCCCATGTGGTTTATATGGTTCTAACCTCTTCTTCTAGAATTATAGTGGGCATAAACCAGCCAATTAGTACATTCTATTTCCCTAAACTTAGTGAATAGTAAAGGAATGGGCAAATGACGTCAGTCAGTCCAATGAGAATCAGCCCTGGGACTTGTGCTGGAACCACCTAAAAAGAAATACTCTCCTTCCACTGGGGTCATTAACCTTAAAAAAAAAAAAAAGAAAAAGAAAAAAAGGTAGTGAGCCTGGGGCCTGTGGTGGAGGAGAGCTTGGCTGAGGAAGAAGCTAACTTAGAAACAAGCAGAACCTTGTGATGGTCTTTGAGGAGAGCTGAACCAGCTGTGCCTTAAGTCCCTAACTTTTCAGTTACATGAGCCTTCCGTTTAGAAAACCATTCACAAGAAAGACTGCAGAGACCAAGTCACAGCCACATTCTCCTTACTGCTCACTCTATTTCAGGTCACAGCAAGGCTAGCCAAACTGCTGGATACCACCTGCCCCTCACTTCTACTCTTCATTCACACACACCATCCTAGGGTCTATATCAAAAATATATACATATGTCAGTTCTACTAAGCAATTCAATTTTAGGCATTCTGTTCTTCCTCTTTTTCTTTTATCACAAAGGCCCATGTTGGTCCCAAATGACATCTGTCTTTCTCAAATCCCATCTAGTCAGCCCCCAATATGTGTTGCTATTATAACTTTTTTAAAGATTTTTATTTAAATATTTGAGAGAGAAAGATGAGGTGCAGAGTGCAGAGGGAGAAGCAGGCTCCATGCTGAGCAGGGAGCAGAGACCCTGACACAGGGCTCGATCCCAGGACCCTGAGATCATGATCTAAGCCAAAGGCAGACACTTAACCAACTGAGCCATCCAGGTGCCCGTAACTTGTATTTTTAAAAATCTTCTGGTTTTCTCAACCAGGCTGAAATCACCCATAAAGATGCTTTTTTACTTGTATTTTTAAACATCTTCTCCAACAACTGTACTAAACCAGCCCAAGTCTCATCAGGGAAGGCTTCAGGGCATAGCAGTCATTTCCATATCTCATATCACTGAATATTGTTTTACCCCCAACATAAACACAATACATACAATTTGGGATTTCTTTATCTTGTAATTCACTTACCCAACATGGGGAAAACTTATGATTCTCAAAATACTTAGTGCTATTCCCTCTCAAAAACAGAGGTCATGTGCCCTACTTGATCTCTCTTTCATGTTGACCATTTTTCTCTTGTTTTATGAGGATTTCAAACGAGCCAAAAGCACTGGCATGTGTGAGATCGGCCCAAGTTTAATGCAGAGATCATAGCAAAGAATTAGGGATATTAAAGCTACTTATAGAATTCAGAAGAGATGGGCACTTGCTTGTTAAATCAGCCATTGTCAGCATCTGTTCTGGACAAAACAATTACAGTCTTTAAGCTATTGTGGGATGGGATTAATTTTGCCTCATTTCCCGCTATTGCTTAAAGTACTTCTTCTGATGATACATTAATTGGTACAAACGTTTCCAAGACTAAACATAGTGAAAAGGGCAGCAGCTGGTTCAGCTGGAGTAGGGGACTTGAGATGTTGGGGCGTGGGAAGAAAGGCAACAACACTGTTACTGCACTGTCATCATCATCATCTTCATCACCATATCTTCATATCAGAAGGTGGAGATTCCAGGGAACAAGAAGAAAAGATCAAGACTGAAAACAAACCTCACGGATGAAGCAAAACTTTGCAATTACTTCTCAGGGCAAGATAGGAATAAAGGGCACGATCTTTATTTCTCATAACATTATACATTAGATTAGGTGTGCCTCCTATTTGATCACCATTTTAATAGAGACTCAAGCCTCTATTGAACATGGATATATAAACATAGATCAAAACAAGAAGCAATTCAGTGTATCTTCTATGCAATAATACGAGGCTAAGCTAGATAATTAAAAGGGAGACCTGTAGGGTCAGAACCTGGAAAGCAGTGAACCTGTGTCTGGCTCAAGACTTGGTCCAAGAGGCTAAGTCATGTTTCAGGATCTGAAAAGTCATTTGTAGTTGCCCCAAGCCACATGGAGAAGGTCCCAAACCAATCTGAACAGAGAATGAAGAAGGGCCAGTGCCTCAGGTGATCACCCAATCTGAAGACAGAGAGCTGCAATTAGTGGGGTGACTGAGTCCTCCAAGCCTTTGAACATACTGACTCTTGCTAGAATCATCTTATAGACACTCCTGGTATCTGATACAATGGACATAGAAAACCTTAATGCAAGGATAACTAAACACCATAACATTTTGTTGAAGGAGAGGGCCACAGTGGGGCAGCCAGGCTGTAAACTCCCCCTCCCTGGGGATTCTGAAAACAGGCACCTGTGGTCATTAACTGAGACCTTCCTCCACCAGGACCTGGAGGAGATGAAGACTGGAACTTCATTGCCTTTTCTAAATTATCTCATAGCTTTCATCTAAGGTGCTTAAATGCTTTACAGAGTCTTTGGTCTTCTTAAGAGCTTTAAGGAATGAGTAAATGGAATAAAATATTCTCATTTTCTAAAAGTCATTGAATTAAATAGGAGAAAGCTTATACACAGCAGGTGAATATATATCTTTAAAAGGCTGACAATAAAATAATCACTGTTTTATACGATGGATGTTTACTCAGAGTGTAGTGATTTGCCTGCCCATCTCCCGAAGGGAATGTGCCGTGGAAATACTTGACCCACTACCAATAAAATCCATCCTTCTCTTGGTGGCAATAGCAAGGGTTGAAGAGACTGGAGCAAGCTTACCTCCCACTAGCATGAGCTTCATTCCTCTTCCTGCATTTCTCTCTGGTGCTTATTGATTGTTTTGTATTCAACTTTGCTGCTGAGGCTGCTGCCTCTGTTAATAATGTGACCTTATTACATACAAAGGTGGCTAAAAAGACCACCCCTTGACCCATAATCATCCTTACATCACCTATTGTTGTAAGGGGTCATTGGTTGATGGCAATGGCAATAAAATCGCAGCTCTTTGGGGCTATCTGGGGCTCAGGAGAACTCTGATGATAAGCCCAGGGACTCCTTCATTCAGCACCAACTATTCCCCTTCTCATTGATGCACCAGATGTGACTGGTCACCAGGACTATTCCCTAGCTTTCCCCAGGAGAAATCCATGACTCCTGGTTCATTGACTTGAGTCTATGGAAGAACTCTTAGAAGAAGAAATCTGCTCCCATTCCCTCATTTTTCCGAAGAACAAATGAAGGCTCAGAACAGGAAACTGCAGGGGCGCCTGGGTGGCACAGCAGGTTAAGCGTCTGCCTTCGGCTCAGGGCGTGATCCCGGTGTTATGGGATCGAGCCCCACATCAGGCTCCTCTGTTATGAGCCTGCTTCTTCCTCTCCCACTCCCCCTGCTTGTGTTCCCTATCTCGCTGGCTGTCTCTCTCTGTCAAATAAATAAATAAAATCTTTAAAAAAAAAAAAAAAAAAAAAAGAACAGGAAACTGCAGTAGTTAAACCTACTCTAATAACTGGAGGTTAAGCCTTTTCAGTTTCTTTCACATTCATCTTCTTTTTACTAATAACATTAACGATAGCTATTGATGTTGAGCGACTATATGTGCTGGGCACATTATGTATATTATTTTCAATCTTCATCATAACTCTGCAGTTAGGCATTATAATTCCCTTTCACAGATTGGAATACTGAACCTCAGAGAACTTGAATGATTTGCCACATGCCAAATGCCAATGCCACATGCCAAACGCCACATCAGTAACAAGTAGTTGAATTTGAATACAAACCCTGCTCCGACTCCTGTGTCCTTGCTCCTTCCCATGAGACCTCAGCAGCACATGGGACAGTTCTAGATCCCATCACTCTCAGGCTCCAGAGGAAGACTCCCCAGTATCCATGCTAGCCTTTACTATTACATCTTCCCCTTAGTGGCTTCCTCTCAGAAGAAGCTTGGCTTCCCAGGAGGACTGTAAAATCCCACATAGTAGCCACTATGAAACTAGGATGTTTCAGCTGTATGTCTGCAAATGCCTACTACAGTAGTACCAAGTCTCAGGAATTCGAATGTCACTGTGAACAAGTAATCTATTCTCCAAGACCAATCCTGCCTTGCTCTGTAAGAATGACTTTCTTAGACTCGCTGGGAGACACTCTAGGTTTACAGTCTGGCACTGATTCTGATTTACTCTCTGTGTTGACCTTGATAAGTTATATAAGCCCTCTGAGCCTCTGTTTCCTTGAGTGTAAAACAGGCTAATAACATCCTGACAGGAATTTTATGAGGACAAAATCCGTAAATGTCCTAATAAAGGGTCTAAAATTTTCTAAGCCTTGAAGAAATGATCATTTCCTTTCCTTTCCTTTCTCTTTTTCTCTGCCCCTCCCCCCCCCCACGGTCATCATACCTCTTTCCCTGACTGGCCTCTTTCTTTTGATGCCCCTGCTGTCACTGAAGTTTCCTGGCATCCTATATTCGCTGCAATTGAACTTCCTTTTCTTTCTATATGATACAGAAGGACCCAGGAGAGAAATGGACTAATGGTAGTCTTGTTAGCCTGGAAAATTCAGATATGGGAGATCATGAAAAGGAAAAGACTGACGTGACGGAATCATGGATTGTTAGTGATAGAAAAACTATATTATTTGGTAGAGACTTTTAATGTTCATTGTATCTAATTCTATTCTCATTCTAGGCAGATGGAAGTATTATTCTTCTCCACCCCTCCTTGTAATTGCAGTTGAGTTCTAGCCAATGGGTTGTGAGCAATAGTGATGTGCATCACTTCTAATGTAGAGCATTTAGTTGCTGGTACAAGGTCCTCCAGCCTTGGTGCTGCCTGCCAAAGTCAAGTATCATGTTGGTTGGAATGGAGCAACATAAAATTGCATAGAGTGACTACATGGAACAGAACCCATAGTGACCCACGGTGGAAACGTAATGTCAACAATAAGCAAACTAATTTTAGGCTATTGCAGTCTGGGCATGTTTGTTACTATAGCATAACCTACAGAAGACAGCAATCCAAACAGTGGCTTTCCTGTCACTGCCTCTTGAAAAAGGTGTTTTTATCTCTAGTAACAAGTCAGTGACTTTACAGATCTTTCAGGAAAGAGCACTAGACTGAGAGACAGGAAGCCCATGAAATGAGTTTTAGCCCTGGCTTATCTACCAACTATAGGACCTTAGGTTATTCATAACCTCCAAGTCCTCACTTTTCTCATCTATAAAATAAGAATTAGCATATCCCCAAATATGAGACACAACACAAATGGTACTTTAGATCCTTGTTATTCAAAGAGTGGTCCAAGAACCAACAGCACCAACATTACTGAAATTGTATTAGAAATACAAGTCTTGGGACACCAGGGTGACTCAGTTGGTTAAGCGTCTGCCTTTGGTTCAGGTCATGATCCCAGGGTCCTGGGATCAAGTCCTGCATGGCGCTCCCTGCTCAGCGGGGATCCTGCTCTCCCTCTGCTTGTCACTCCCCTTGCTTGTGCTCTCTCTCTCTCTCTGATAAATACATACATACATGCAAACATATGTAAATCTTTAAAAAAAGAAAAGAAATGCAAGTCCCTGAGTCTAATTCTACATTTTTAACAAAATCCCCAGATAATTCCTATGCATGTTAAAGTTAGGAGAAATATAGGGGTGCCTGGATGGCTCAGTCAGTTAAGCCTCTGACTCTTATTTCAGCTCAGGTCATGATCAAACACTTCACCCCCTCCCCCAGGGATTCTGAGCCCAGCAGGACTCCGCAGCTGGGTGTGGAGTCTGCTTAAGATTCTCTCCCTCTGCCCCTCTCCACTTTGAGGGCCTGTGTGCTCCCGCTCTCTCAATAAATAAATACATAAATAAATAAAGTTAGGAGAAATGCTTATGTAGATGGTACTAGGACTCAACACTAAATGGCTATAATCACAGAATGAGAATTTATTCATTTTCCACTTGTCTTTCAATCTTTCTGATTACTTCATGGAGAAAGTCTCAGTTTGATGCCAATGTGTCCTAAATACCTCTCTACACTTGCTAATTTTCTTTTTTAATAAGGAGAAAACAAGCCTCAGGTTCTAGGCAAGCAATAGTATTTAGCTTGACTATAATGGCATTGTTTTGTTTTCATTGTGTTTATTTAGATGGTTATCTTGTATTTATAGCAACTGATACCAGTTTTCTATTTAAAGTAGTAATAGAAACCTCTTCAAAATAAGTTAATTTAAGTAGAAACGTGAATTATTTAAAGAAAACATCATAAATGGGAAGAAGTGTTTGCTCTAATGTTTCCCCCATGTCAGGGAACTCCATTGTTTTGATACTTCTGACTCCTCTCCACAGCTTCATCACTAAGGGACTTTATTAACTCTACATGGGACAGGGGGAGTGCTATATGTCATTGTACATTTGGGAAGAATGAAACGAACATGCTTAGGACAGAGTCCCCCTTCTTCCTCTTAGAATTTAGATACCCAGAGTATAATTACTTGTAGATAATTGACTTATAAACTCCAGTCCAGTTGGTAGAATCCTAGCAGTAGGTTATTTATTCAATATACCTTTTTTGTGTGCCTATGACATACCGGGCTCTTCTCTTCTCCTCCTGCTACCCAGAAGTACCTCCCCCTTTGGAGGGTTTTGGACCAGCGTCTGGCTAGGCTGTTGTAGTGTTTTTGATTTCCCAGCTTCTAAATATGCTCAGAGGAAAATGTCAGTAGCATTGATGAGCTTGGAATCCTTCTAGAAGAAAGCATCAGGTACTCATCATCATAAGTCATAAGACAAAAAAACAGGTAATTGTTCTTAAGGCATCTGGCCAATTCCCTCATAGCCTAACCATAATGCACCCAAGCACATCTGTCATGAAGGATTTTAGCGTTTACCCCGCTAATGACACAGAATTTTGGCAAAAAGCTCCTACATAAGAGGGTACTGCCCCTTTCTTGCAGAGTAATCATGTTTATGTCTGGGCCCCTCCTTTTGCCTTTGTCAGTTTTCCACCATTCAATACAGTGGTGTCCCCCACTCCTTATTATAACACTCCATTTTGTTTTCATCATGGTATTTATCTCTACTTCTTTGTTTTCTCGCTTAGAGTCTGACTCCCTCCCCTAGATTGTAAGCTAAAGGAGAGCAGGAATCATCTCCGTATCATTTGTGGCTATATCTCAAGTCTAGAATATGTTGAATAAATGATTCAAAGCCTCTCATATTCCAATTGGAACAAAAAAACAAGGATATGTACTTTTAAGGTCTAATTAGCGTCATTCTTGCTTAACCCTGGAACTCAGATATGCATCAATTTTTCCTGCTATGTGTGACTCTAAATGCTCAACTACATTTTTATCTACTGCCTTTCTATTTGTTGGCTCATTTATGCTCTGCGAACAGCTGAAAAAGTGTCTGCTGGCTTATAAAGGCAACAGTCAACAGGCAAAAGCTAAGAGCTTATAAGTAAAGGAGTAGGACCCAAGGGAAACCTTATCAGGAAATCACTGCTAAGGTGTAACTTTCTATTGCAATCAATCCAAATCTGTCTCCCAAGTTCCCTTTTCTGCCCTTAGTTAGGTAAAGTTGACTTGGGCACTCAAAACTGGTTCAAAAAAATTATTCGGGGGGCGCCTGGGTGGCTCAGTTGTTAACCGTCTGCCTTCGGCTCAGGGCATGATCCCAGGGTCCTGGGATTGAGCCCCACATCGGGCTCCCTGCTCCACTGGGAGCCTGCTTCTTCCTCTCCCACTCCCCCTGCTTGTGTTCCCTCTCTCTCTGGCTGTCTCTCTCTCTGTTAAATAAATAAATAAATAAATAAATAAATAAATAAATAAATAAAATCTTTGAAAAAAAAATTATTCGGAGTCCCAGAGCAATTTCTGGCAACACTATCCAAAATTCTCTAAAATTTACACTCATCTAAGTAGCTGCTTATAAAGGCACCATTTTTGAGGCAAATTATTTCATGCTTATTCTTCCATCTCTCATGTTTTGTCATGACAACACAGAAGTGGGTAGGAGTCAGAGGCAGCATTTTACCTAGCCTGGACAATATTTTTAAATGATATGTTTAGAAGCACAAGTTGGCACCTTCTGGTCTTTTGATCTCTCTAAATATGAAGAGGTCTAGATTGATAACTTTCTAAGGAATATTAAAAGGAAATAAACCAGAAAACTGGACTAGAGTCTGCTTAAAGGTAAAGGAGCTACCTTGAAGTTTCTGGTTTGTGTGAGGATTTTATTGGATTTGTTGGCAGTGGATTAGAGATTCATATCATCATTTAGGTACTGATGAATAACCAGAAATTGCTCTTGGGTATTGAATATTTTTTATTTTGAAATCAAACCCATTTTGAATTTCTAACCCAAATCAATTTTACCTAGAAAAGGCAGAAAATTCTAAACTCTGCTGTCCTGAAATACAGGCACAAACTTATCTCAGATATTAAATACTCATAACCCCTGTGATTGCTGCTAGTGTTGTTCTAAAAATGAAAGGCCAGGGGGAAAATGAGATTTAATCCAGCAATCCATCACAGAGAGTGAAAATGAAAAAACACAATGCTCAAAACACCACACCCCTTGAGTTACATGCACATACACAGACTTACAGAAAGACATTGACATTTTAGAAGCTGCCCATCTTCTGACAAATCCTATCTTCCCATCATGCCCATAATGCATCTAGAACAAATTCAGGGTTTTATTCAGTCCATAATATTAAAGCTTGCATTTGTTCACTTTTTTACCTTTCACAGTGTGTCTTCTCACACATTATCCCATCGTAGCATTACAACGATCTCATGGAGAAGGCAGATAAACATTCTATTCCCATTTGTTTAAAGATTTTATTTATTTATTTATTTATTTATTTGAGAGAGAGAGTGAGAATGAGCAGTGGGGAAAGGCAGAGAGAGAAAGAGAAGCAGACTCCCTACCGAGCAGGAAGCCCTATGCGGGGCTTGATCCCAGGACCTGAATGAAGATCATGACCTGAGCCAAAGACAGACGTTTAACCAACTGAGCCACCCAGGCGCCCCTCTATTTCCATGTTAAAGGTGAAACTCTGAAAGCTTGAGTGATTTGCCAAAGATCATACAATAAGTAAGGCCAGAATCTGCACTAAGACTCAAAATTTCTGATTCTTTAACTCTATGCCTTTCCTGCAATATTTCAGACCTTCTTGGGTTTCCCAGGTGGTCTCACATACCCTACAGGACTCTCACAACCTTAAATTACGGGGATGTCTCAAGACTTCAGACCTGGATGCTGGTCCAAGACAGTAATGACAAGTAATGACAAGACAGTCAGTTTTCTGGGGAGAACCAGAGCCTCTGAACTAGAATCCACAACCTAAAGGTAGATTTGAACTGCTCCATCCTAGGGAGGGGCTATCAGCCAACTAATATTCTTCTTAAACACAAGCCCAGTGAATTTGTTTCCGAGGGTAGAGTGTTACATTTCATTAGCTTCCATGTATTTTGAGGGCTTAGATCAAAGATGCAGGAATTCATGTAGGTACTTTCTATCTATATCAGTCTACTCAATGCATATTAAGTAATTCTTTCTCTGATGAGACCAAACATGCCTGGGTTGGTATGATCTAGTCCTCATCCTTTTGAGTCATAACATAGTTATGGGATACTTACTATAATGGAACCAATGAAAAATATAAGCCTTGTGTCTCTCCTGTCCCATTTCAGACTGGTTATCTCTCTAGCTTAACTTCACAGATGACCCTCCCAGTTTTATAGAATATATTGCTTTCTACTGGCACAAATCGCAGTCTTCTTGTTTTCTGAAACTTATTTTAATAGAGACAGGGGAAGAAGTCTTATTTATTGAGTTACAAATATGTGTCCAGCACTGGGGTAAGCAATTTCAAGAACATTATCATTTAGAATTCTCATAACAGTCCTATGAGGTGATCATTTCATTGACGAGAGAAGAAAGAATAAGAGTTAAATAACCCAAGGTCACACAGACTAGAATTCCTGATGGGTCTTCAAATCTCAAACCCACAGTCTTTCCACTCATAAGATGCTGAGAACCAAAAGATAAATTTGACCTACTTGAGCTTTGGAGAAGGAGGAGGGTTTTGTCTTTTTTAGGAAGAGAGAAGAAATCAACCTCTCCCATCCTTTCTTTCCAGTAATGCTGGGGAAGTGGAAGAAATTTAAGAGTAGCAAGGCTCAGCAAAGGAGGAGGAAAGCTGTCAGAGGGTAGGAAGCAGGTCTGGAGAGCCTGCGTTGTTCAGCGCCAAGTCCAGCAAAGGTGGAGCTGCCTGAGGATGCCTTCTCAACACATCGACACTGCAGGCATCTGCCTGGTCCTGCTTTCTCAGGGCAGGGAAAGGGCAAGGGGCCCCCTAAGCCTTAGGACAACCTGAGATACTGGAAGCAGCTCCCGGAGGCTCCGTAGGCCATAGCGGAGTTGAAAGTGGCATATGGCTGAGTGTGTGTGTGTGTGTGTGTGTGTGTGCGCGCGCGCGCGCGCCAGAGTGTGCGTGTGTGCGCGCTGGGAGGCGGGGGCGTCTGGAGAGAGGCCTCAGCTCAATAATGTAAGGGGTTGGGCCGCCCACGTGACTCCAGGAAGGCGGAGACAGGCGAGCTGGAAAGAGGACTGACAGGCCGCCTGGAGCGAGGTGGGGAGGGGGGCGAACTGAATAATTGAGGAGCTGTTCAGCAGCAGCGGCTGCCTCCTGCCTTCCTTTGCCACCACCACTCCGCATCACAGTAGGAGAGACAGACTCTGGCGCTGTAAGTGGAGACGGCTAGCGACCAGTCCCTGCAGCCAGTTAATTGCTCCAGCCCTCCGGTGAGTGAACGTCCCCCTTCGCCGCAGTTTGTCCCTCTCCGCAACCCCTGCACCCAAACTGGACCTCCGCGAATAGGATGGTAGCCTCTTGTTGAATGAACCAGGGAGCCGGAGCCACAGGGAGGAGGGTAACAGGAACATGGCGCGGAGGCTGAGGGCGCCCTCCGGGAAGGGGTCCCTTGGAAGAAGGAAGGAGCTGGGTTGGGGTCTCTCCGTGTGTGCCCCGGAATGGGGCCTGGACAGTGTTCGGGGTCAGGGGACGCCAGGCTCGGACTCATGGGAGCGGTCAGGCGGGGTTGGGGCAAATGCAGCCCGGGCGCGGCTGGAGTGAGGGGCAGAGAAGGGAGCCTCAAGCAGTGTCCGGGTCGCCTGGGTCTCCACAGATGCCGGGCCTGTCCTTTCCTCCCTGCCTTGTCTCACACCCGGCTCCCGCAGCTAGATTCTCGGCCTCGGACTGAGCCCACGGAAAGGAAGGGACGCTTTTCCGGCCGTAGCCTGAGGGAAGGGCGGGGACAACGGCTGTCCTTTTACCGGGGAGCAAACTCTTCAAAAGGGCTCCAGCTGAGCCCGATACCCTGTCCAGGCTGGTGCGCTGCGAGGGGCATCTGTCCCCAGAGATTGGTGATACGCGGCAGGGCAGCAAGAAGGACGTGATGGCAGAAATGTCCAGGGAAGCTCTCTAACCAGAGGGGGCAAGCCCCGAGGAGAGGATTCTCGCCCGCACTTATTCACCCCGTCTGAGCCTCCTCTCTTCCCCCATCCCAAATACATCAGTTTCTTACAAATCCGGTGGAAAAGAGAGTAGGGCAGTGTGGCCTCGCGCGATGCAGCCCCAAACCTCCTTCTCCCACCAGAGTCACCCCCCCACACACACGTGTATTTTATATTGTGATCGAAAAGTAAGATAGAAGTCGCCAAATGACTAAAAGCAAAGGGAAAGCAGAGGAGAGATGGAAGGAAACCTGGAACAGCAGGGCTCTCGCACCTGCTCCTGGTATTCCTCACCCCACTACCTGTGCGAGGCTCCATTCAGAGTCCTGCCTGAACTGAGAGTCTTGAACTGGATGCAAATTCAGAGGAAAAACTTGGGAGGGGGAGCAGGTGGGATCTCGTCGGAGTGGCGGGGCCAGTCACTGGAAGGAGTTGGCCAAGGACCACAGAGTGTAACCCGCCTGTCCCCTGGGGTCAGGGGTCCTGAAGAACATCCTAGGCAGCATAGCAGCAGGCATGAGCCTGGGCCGCAGAGCGTACTGCTGTAAGCGGCGCTGTCCGCGGTGCTGAAAGTTCGGCGAGGCCGGGAGCTAATACCGCGGGGGAACTGGCGGCTGGCTCACTGCTTGCCAGCATTTCCTGAAAGCAGAAACTGCGTTAGAACCATGTAAGGGGGATCAGGGGGAATAAGCGAGCCGGAGAGACAGGTATAGGTGCTCTGCGTTCCGCAGTTCTCTGCCTTCCCCCAGACTCCTCTTGGAAGGAGGTTTTCCGGACTCCTGGGTAGAGGAGCAAGGAGCGGTGTCACTCCAGAATCCAGCTTTGCTAACTTTAGGTGGCAATAAGACGTGTGGCTCCGCTTTCTATGTCCTCTGTCTGTGTGGTGAATCTTCCCACTGGTGAAGTGTTGGGAAAGCAGTTAGGGTTGTTATTCTGATAAACACTTCCGTGGCTTTCAGGAACCAGAGAACTGTGAGGCTACCAAAAGAAGAGGTTTCATTAATGGAGAAGCTGGGCTGTCTATTCCTGGCTATGGTTTTTTCTCTCTTCAGCGCCCTTCTTCCCCACCAGAGATTGTTTACATCTTCTAGACATGGCCCTGCATGGTTGTTTCTTTGACTAGTCTTTTATATCATGGGTAAAATGGGAAAGAATTGAGCCGATTTGGGGAGGCCAAGTTAAGAAAATATTTACTGAACATCTACTATCTCCTGGGTAATATTATCTCATTTAATCTTCATAATAGCTACTAAATATAAATATCACAAAGATTAGAAAACTGAAGTTAGATGTCTTGAATCCAGAGCTTAGATTCACCTTCAGGTCTGCTTAACTCTAAACTCCAAACAATTTTTATGCCCTCACTTTGGCATTTGGCTTTGGATAGCTGTTATTGGAGAATATAGCAAAAGAATGCCAAAAGAGAAAGGTCTACTTTCTTTTTCACACATGCTACTCTCTTCCAACCCTTTCCTCTTTAATCTGTTCACCCACCCACTGTCACTCACTCCCACAATACCAACTGCTTTTGTGCATGCTGATTGAGATACCACTGTTCACACAACTTGAGCTTTAGGATTACAGAAACAAGTTAGAGGACTAAAACAACAGGCTTTCCTGAAAGAGCAGCAGGGCTTCATGGGATCTGGAGGACTAGGGCTTCATGGGATCTGGAGGACTAGAGCCCACATGTGCTTTCATATTTAGGATTATAGTCTTGAGTTTAAGGGTTGGAATAACCTTAACGATCATTCAGCACCAGGCAGATCATTGTTTTACAAGAAGGAGAATTTGGGGACCAAAAGACGATTATTAATCTAAGTCTCATGATTGGAAAGTTACCATTGGAACCCCATTAACTCGATTCCAAGGACAGTGTCCTTTCCACTACCCTCATGGTGACTTGAATATTCTTCCCTGCTTCTTTCTTTGGTTATCTTTGACAAGAACATCAGCATCAGTAAACTGAATTCAATAAAAACCACAAATACAAACACCTAAAATACAAACACTCATGTTGCCTACATTTTCTTCCTATTCTTTTCCCCTCTGGTCTCACTGTTTCAGTGTTGTCTGACCCAACACACCTGACCCACCTTCCTCAGCAACAGTTATCCCTATGGTAGCAATTTGCAAATGGGGATGGGGCTATGGCACTTCTCTACTTGCCTTTGTGTTGCCTGTATTTCTTCTTCTATGGTCTCTACCCAAAAAAATAATTTTTCCAAAATAAATTATCCTAAGCATCTTCCTATGTTCTCACAGGTACTTGGAAGAGGCCTTAAAAAGATCTAGGCAGAATTAAATGATCATTATAAGTGCTAATATCAATCAAGTGTGAGGCACTATCCTAGGTCCTTTCATAAATAATTTCATTGAATCTTCACAATTCTGTCAAGTAGATAATTCCATTAGAGGTGGTCCTAGAGTTCTAGTCCACTCTAACATGCAGCAGATCTGATGTTCTATGTATTTCTTCTTGCTTCTCTTTCAGCCCCTAATAAAATCTCAACTTTATTAATTGGATTCTTGTAACCTTAATAATTGCATTGGCATGGAGGAAATTTTTATATTGAATTGAATTGTTCTATCCTGCTTCAATACGTAAATTCAAATTCAAATTCAGTTCGAAAGATAATGTTCTGTTCTTTTATCTCAATATTTACCACAACATATTCTCCCTTCATTTGTTATCCTTTACTTAAAGATCCCTATATACCTTCTTAATTTAATATTAATGTTCTGCTTCAAACCCCATCTAGAAGCGACTAAGGCACAACTCATAACTAAATATATAACTTCTATTGTACCCTCACAGAGTGCTCCTGCAAGGTTGTTATTGCTGGGATGCTCTGGGCCCTGTAAACCATAATCTTAAACTGTCTAGAACCACTCTGCCCAATGTGGTATCACTAGCCACATGCACCTATTTAAATTTTAATCAATTAACATTAACATTTAATTAACATTAAAATCTTTAATTTTTTAATCACACTAGCCATATTTCAAGTGCCCAATAACCGTATGTGACTAATGGCTACTTAACTGAACAGTACAGATATAGAACATTTCAAGCATTGCAGAAGGTTCTATTGGACAATGCTGCTTCAGAAAGTGCTAAAAACATCCTCACTGCAACTGAGAACTTGGAACTGGGAAGAGGAACTGGAGACTCTGGTTTGAAACTTCTGCCAAGAAAGGAGGAAAAGCTACTTGTGGCCTAGGACACCCCCAAAAGCCCAAATAGGCTCAAGACAATAAGGCTAGCAAGGAGAGTACATGTCTCACTAAAGGAGCTGGCAACCATGGGATTTGCTTCATATGGATTCCATTTTACCGTGGAGTAAAACCATGAATGGGTCTTGCTGGTTTCCTGGATTCCAGCTTAGAAATAACCTGGAAGTTCTAATTCAAAATTCCAATTTTATACATTATATATATATATATATATATATATATATATATATATATATATATATATAATTACTATGATAAATATAGAAAGAATACAGGACTTGGAGATAGTAGTAAGTGTGTCACTTACTACTTGGTAACATTATAAGGCCCTCTAGAGCTCCATTCCTTCATTTGTAAAATGGTGATGAGAATTGCTACACCCATCTCAAAGGGTTATTGTGAGACTCAAAGTATAGGTAAATGAAAGTACTTTGCAGAGAACATAATTGATAGGTAATGATTGATAATCTCATGTAGATATAATATAGTATATAAACAAATAGGGTAATTTAAACTGAATGCATTTCTGAACATTTTTAATCCCAGATAAATATATTTTGCTTTTGTTGTCACTTTTCCCTGAAAAGTAGAATGCTGAAGAAAAATCCTTTTGGTTTTTGAGATTTCTTCTTGGTTAATTTCTGTGAATTGAAATACTGTTTATTGCTCCTGGTTTATTTTATATCACTCTGAAAATTTTCTTTTTCCAGGAAAAAAAAATACCTAGGAAGTCTCAGTGGTTCTGAAACAGCTTTTACCCTTTCACTAAAATAAATAATTGTCAGTAATTAACCTGTCATGACAATAGTAGTTCAGAAAACAGAAAAAGTATTATTGATATTCTTCAGCATGGGTGGGTGAAGGAGATGATTTAATGAACCACTACCCATCTCATGAATTGATGAAAACAAAAATAATTCTATTTCATGCACTGATTAACCCAAAATAAAAGTAAAGACTATCAGTTTGACTGAATTCTTAAAGTTACATTAGGAATTCTGACCTTAAATAAAGGGTCTTTACACTACCCTTTCTCTAAGGTAAAATCCACTGGGGGTCATAAGTGGAACCTTAACTTACTGACAGGGGGATTGGGAGGCCAGAAGATCCAGGGCACTATGCAGCTATTCTCCACCTCCTCTGATCCTTAATCCACACCTTTTATAGAACAAGGGGCATTGTGGTGAGGTCAAAGGGTAGTTACATAAAGTGACACCACCTGTGTGCCAGTCATCTCTACTAGTCATGTAAAGTGGAGACTTCTGTGTGCCACTTTAGGGGAGGTCAGAAGAAGCCTTCCCATATTCTGACCAAGGCCCACATTAACCTCCAAGGGGCCTGGAACATTTAGCCCCAAGGTAGGTCACTGCATGGGCATGAAAAAGATGGAAGGCCAAAGATGGAGTCAATGTTGACAGCACTCCTATGATTTAGCTAACATTTACTCCCAAACCTGACATCTATTCCTTATTCCTAAACCCTGATCTACGGTGTTTATAACTCAAGGAGGAGTGCTTTTTTATATCCCTGACTCGGTCAGGAAATCACAAACACAAACGCAGTCGTGCCTTCTTTAATAGATCACTATTTTGATGCTTAAATGTTTTTCTCTTACAACACAAAAGTTAACACAATGCTCAGGCATTATAGAAAATAAGCCTGCAAAGGAAGCTATCCCATTAGCTTAACTGTATTACATTGCTATTAAATCCTGAAAACTCAATGAAGTAATAATTTTATTTATTAGAGGAGAGGGGCAAAAGCACCCAAGAAATCAAGCTGAGTATAGCTAAAGGCTCTAGATTCTATCTCTGATTCCAGGAGCTCTGGCAAGTTACTTCCTTTTAGAACCTAGTTTACCTTTGTTCAGACTTTGTTAAGGCATGAATGGTAATTTATAAGATGCTCTGCCGGAGAAATAACTGAAACATACTCTCAGTCCCTAATGCTGGCCAAGCATGCCATTCTCAGGCCTTTGTTGCATATGAAATTATATTACTACAGGGAAAATCAGTGAGATTGTCAACTCTGGTCTCTAGTAGCTCATGCTGGCTTTTATAATAGACACCTTTAGTTGGGAATCGTGGTTTATTCATTTCATTGGAATTGTTTGTGTCTCGGAAGGGCTTGGACTTTGGAAGGAGGAAAACACAGTACCTTGGAGCTGAAAAGAGTTTACTTTTCACTGTCTTTAGCTTGGGGGATTTCGGTAATTTTATATCCCAGGAAAGAAAGAGAATTAACAATATAGCTTTGAAACTTGTGCTGGTAGCAAGCAATCATTCACTTAATAAAGTAAGTGAGGCTTGCCTTATATTGGTCGTCAAGGGTGTTTGGAACTCCTATAGCCTAGCACATGAATGCTCAATAAATATTTGTTGAATTCAGGCCATTGTTTCAGGTCAGTTCATGGCATACACTCATCTAGCCAAGAAATGAGTATAGCCTGTAGCATTTTCCTTTAGCAAATAAAATAGGAGACAAGCACAGAACATCAAATCTTACCCTGACAACCACACTTAATAACCCTTCTGGGAGCCTAGGTAGTGAGCGGTGGGCCAAGACAGACTGCTCCTGAGAATTGGGTCTTGCTGCCTTCCTCCAGGAAACAGCAGACACATTAGCCCAAGGGTCTCGCATTTCACTGTGATGAGGCAACTCCATAGAGTCAAAACTTAAATAGAGTTGTATGCTATTTTCCACTTTACTTTAAAGTGATATTTATTATTTCCTTGAGAAAGTATTTGACTGGCCTTGATGATTGTTGCAGGCAATTACTATTGTTCCTAAATTCAGAAGGAGCTTAGTTTAGAATTAAAGCCCATACGTTAATTAGAGAGCTGTGACATCACAGTCTGGAAGATCACAAATATTATCCTTTTCCAGGAATAATTGGGCCTTCCTCTAAGAGTTTTAACTGGACATTACTGACCAAAATGAAAGAAAAATAGATCATTCTGGGGCGCCTGGGTAGCGCAGTCGTTAGGGCGTCTGCCTTCGGCTCAGGGCGTGATCCCCGCGTGCCGGGATCGAGTCCCACATCGGGCTCCTCCGCTGGGAGCCTGCTTCTTCCTCTCTCACTCACCTGCTGTGTTCCCTCTCTCGCTGCCTGTCTCTCTGTCACATAAATAAATAAAATCTTTAAAAAAAAAAAAAAAGAAAAAAGAAAAATAGATCATTCTATTCTAGCAAATCAATAAGTAAATGCCTAGAATTAACTGATTCTCATTTGCCAAAGGCAAAATATTCCAACCCAATAAACTGTCCTACAAATGAGCAAGCTGGCTTCCATGGCCTGTTCATGTATTGAATTGTTATTTTTCTTTGTTTTTTAAATAATCAGCAAATTAAAAAAAAAAAACAATTGCATCCAGGTGTTCGAACATTCTGATGACAAAATGGTCTTCATAATTATAAAGACTTCATTGTTCATTAGAGATTATATTTATACAATATATTATTGTGCCAATGTTTTGCAATGATCACATAACCCAACTCTCTCATTTGACAGGGAAATTGAGGCTGAGAACAGTCACCCAAGTTAATAGCGAAGGCAGAAGTAAAATTTGAGCCTCCCCTCTCCTGATCCACTACTCTTTGCATCTTTCAACCTCAGGCATCTTTTCATTAGTCATGAAAACCTCTTTAGTCAATGAGTTTAGCCACCAAAAATTACCAGGGCTACTAGGAATGGGAAAGTATATGTATTTGGATTTCATAGTATTTCCATTTGCACCTCCAGGTAAAAGAACTTCTGAGTCAAGGATAGTCAACAAGTAGAAATTTCATGGGTGGAACTATGAGCCAGAAGAAAAGCATCAAAATCCCAGAATCCTTGTGAGAATCTGGGCAAGGATTTAAGGGATACATTAGCTCTTAAATTAGCCATTATCTTTATCGTCTTCATCTCTAAAACAAGAGGTTTGAATCAAGTAATTTCAGATCCTGCAAGCTTTAACATTCTATGGTTCTGTGAAATGAGGCCAAGGCTTTGAATTATCCATATTCTGTCTCATTCAGCCCATATAATAAAAAAGAAATCAAAATTCTTATTTTTATACCATTATTTATTGGAGGCTCACATTTCATGCTAGTACTTTACTCAGTAACAATAATAATAACAGCACTAATGACCATAGCTAGCAATTATTGACTTATTTACATTTACTATGAGCCTATAATGTTGGTAATGCTAGTATTCCCATTTTATGGATAAGAAACCTGGGTCTCAAAGTAGTTAAATAATCTGCCCAAATTGACAGAGCTTTATGCTCTTAGCCACCATGCATGCTACCTCTTTGAAAAGCACTGGTCTCTCAAATAACTGATGGGCATCATTTATAAGCCACTTAACACACAAGACCCTTTTCTAGGGGAATTTCCATTTTACGTATATTTTCTGGCTAGAAGAGCAATTAAGAGAGTAAATAGAACATCAGGTCTCTGAATCTGATGAAGCTGTATAGTGATCTGCATTGTCTTTCTGCAAGATGGTTCTTGCCCTTTTGCAATTGATGCCATTGATCCATTGTTTCAATGGGGTTTAGTATTGAATGTTGGTGCTTTGCAAGCTGCTGCATGCATTGAGGATCATTCTGCTGTGTTTTTCCCAGAACGTGTGAACAGCTTGCATTGCCACAAACGATGGTTGCTGGTGCAGGATTCAGCACCTTCTAAGGCCACAGAAGTCACCCTACCACGTCTTCATTTTCAATGGCATCTTCTGGCTTTTGTCTCCACTTTTTGATTCAAAGTAACAACCTAGACAGTTTTTAAGGTAGAGGAAGAGAGAGTTTCCAGAGTGTCATTTCCTGGTGGTGGGATTCAGTCAAAAAAAAAAAGACTAAAACTTCCAAAATCATGTGTGAAACTCATTTTCTTCTCATTAAACCTACCTTACCAAATTAGTCATACTACAATACACCACAGTACCCATCTATTTCACTATATTTCATATTATTTCATACATAAAGGAAGTACAATGGACTTGTACTTTGAATGATATGCAATATTTTCTCATGTGGGTAAATAGAGGGAAAGCCATTGTAGAAAAGGGAACAGCATAAGCAAATGCTGGAAATGTGAATATAAATGACATATGTGCAGGCTGATGTGGTTAGTAAGAGACCTGGCTGGGAATGGTGGAAGGTCATATCGGAAGGACTCTGAAGAAACTTGAATGCAGCTGGGTGGATGTATTTATTCAGTCTGAAGTTTATCCTTTGAACAGAGTTTTTTATGAATATTTTAGAAATACCACTGAATTCAGGGTTGGTTCATCGCCAACACCGAAATCATCGAAGTCTGATTTCATGGCTAGAAGGAACCTCAGAAATCATCCTAGCCTTCCCCTTTCTCTATATTTTACAGTTGAAGTAATTAAAACCCAGAAATGCCAAGTGACTTGCCCAAGGTCAGCAGCAAATTAGTGGCAGGACAAAGACTAGAGCCTAATCCATCCTCTTAGCTCATAGCATTTTGTCCTGCTCTGTGCTGCCTTCGGGGATTTTATTCATCATCTGAACATAATCCAATGTAACACACAATGTGATTATTAAGTATTTATGAAGCTCCAAGTTTCCCATTGCTCACTATTAAGATATAGTTCCTTCATTACAGCCAGATGATAGATAAGACCCTGGGATGCTTCTGCATGAGAGCATTCTCCCAGAAACACAGACAAACATCACACCAAACACATGAGCATGACATTCTTCCCCCGCCTCACACACCCTCCCCTGCCTCCTCATTTCAAACTGCCAGAGATTATAGAGGCACAGTCTGAGCAGAAGGCATCTTAATCTCTGGTGGTTCTGTAAATAATATGCTGTTCAAGCTTGCACATAAATGATCACAGCCTCTCTATTTTCTAGATGAGGTATCCTTCAGAAAAATGAAGTTGCTTGCATACACAGCACATCAGATAAGATTTTAGATCCCAGAGCACCAGACCTGTTTGTAACAGGTTTGAATTTTTCACCCATCTGCACACTCCTCGTAATTTATCCAGGCTTGTGGTCTTAAATTTTATTTCATAGTCTACTTAGTCTGTGCATATTTAGGTTCTGAGATTGGTTATTCCCCACTTCTTTTTCTCTGGCCACCTTTTCTCCACCTCGTATTCAATATACGTTCAATAGAAATCATCTAAATTGACCCACTCATTCTACAGAGTGGACACTGAGAGCCAAAGAGGTGAAGCCACTTGCTCAAGGTTGCACAGTCAAACTGTGGCTAGCTTCTCTGACTCCTAATCTCATGCTATTCTCTCTACACCAAGCTGATGCTTTCTAAGGGTAGATAACACAGCATTTTCCCACTCTCCACCACCCCTGTCCCCCACCCTGTTCATTGCATAACTCCCTAAGGATAGATGGAAATGACTAATTGCACTGCCCAGAATTTCATTCCAAAACCTTATTTAGAATACCCACAACTTATCATTTCCCATGCTATACTGGTCCATCTATCATAGTAAGAAGCTGGTTATGGAGGAGCTTGACACACTTCCTAGTCTAGAGGGTATATATACAATCATTGCAATTGCTCAAGTAAAGATTATCACAGAGAACAGCGTGCCCAAGAGGAAAGAGGACAGGGTCCATGGCTCTCATCATTTGATAATAGAGCAAAGTTCATCCAAAATTCATTGTAAGTGGCAGGTTATTAGATTCATAATCCCAGAGACCAGACAGTTGGTTAATTAGATGGAGTTAAGCAATATTGGTAGCAGCCAAGAAAGTGGCTCCCACAACTCCCACGTCATTTCTTCTTTAGGGGTGAGGTGTTTTGCCTGAATTGATCAGCATGGTATGCTTAGTTTAGCATACATAAAGTTTACAATGATAAGTTTTTTGTTTTTAGAAAATCGATGGAATTCACACTTTCTGTTTAAATTCCTTCTGATGAATCATTTTAAGACCAAAAAACAGGTGGTGTTTGAGTAAAGAGCATATTGAAAATAGAAGCAGAGAAGAGGGAAGAGAAATCCAAGAACTGGCTTCTCAGGGAGGGCTTCATAAGCTTATGATTGTCTCACAGTCTGACCAGGAATATTACGTACAGAAACTCAGTTTTATCAGTTCTATCAAAAGTCATCTAGCTCATCAGAAAGAACGAGTTCTCAATATTTGCTACAACATGGACGGCACTTAGCACTTTAATGCTAAGTGAAATAAGTCAAGCAGAGAAAGACAACTATCATATGATTTCTCTCATCTATGGAACATAAGAACTAGGATGATCCATAGGGGAAGAAAGGGATAAAGAAAGGGTGGGGTAGGGGCGCCTGGGTAGCGCAGTCGTTGAAGCGTCTGCCTTCGGCTCAGGGCGTGATCCCGGCGTTCCGGGATCGAGTCCCACATCGGGCTCCTCCGCTAGGAGCCTGCTTCTTCCTCTCTCACTCGCCTGCTGTGTTCCCTCTCTCGCTGGCTGTCTCTCTGTCACATAAATAAATAAAAAAAATAAAAAAAATAAAAAAAAAAGAAAGGGTGGGGTAAACAGAAGGGGGAATGAAGCATGAGAGACTATGGACTATGAGAAACAAACTGAGGGCCTCAGAGGGGAGGGGGGTGGGGGAATGGAATAGGCCGGTGATGGGTAGTAAGGAGGGCACGTATTGCATGGTGCACTGGGTGTTATACGCAACTAATGAATCATCGAGCCTTACATCGGAAACCGCGGATGTACTGTATGGTGACTAACATAATATAATAAAAAATCATTATTAAAAAAAAAAGTCATCTAGCTCTGCAGAATCAAGCTATGCCCCCCAAATCCCAAGAGGCTGATTTGTAAGCTAGACGCAATATAGTTACGTGCAATGGGGGAAAGCTATAGAGTGTTGCCCAGGTCATTCCCTTCCTGGTATTAGGATAGCAAGAAAACCAAATGAGCGATCAAAGATAAGCTGTATGTACAAGATAAGGATCAATGGCATTAGACAGTCCCATAAAAGGTGCCATCCAGGCTGCAACAGAGACAAAATTCTTTCAGAGTCCACCCCAGAACACCTTTCAGATTACTGGAACAGTTGTACCCTTCAAGCTGACCCTCACGAGAGGGTTTTGTTTCCATTTTCCCTAGTGTTGGGGAAACTTTGGTGAATACTTTCAGTAGAAGACAGAGACTTTAGTCTCTATGCAGTCCTCATCTTCTGTTAGGGTATTATTTCAGACACGTTAGAGCTCGTTAATTCATAGCCTATCTCTTAGTAGTTACATGCTAGTCTCCTTCAGGGAGTTCTGGTAGATGTCCCAGTTTAACCACCAATCATGAGTAAACTGCCCTAGGTTTTTTCCGTAAGGTTAGGTTAGGTTATTTCTGTAACAGGCAAATCTCTTGCACTTTGTGCTGGTTCTGTTTATTCTGCTTCAGAGGGTACCATGATCTGACCTTGCTCTGAGGGCACTGGGGTCTGCTTTATCCTTGTCAGTAATCTCCGTGTATGGACCCTGACATTTGAAACTGTATCTGTTCCTCACCCTCAATGCAGAAAACATTCATGGGTGACGATGACTCATCCATAAAATGCCGAAGGAATCAACTCTTGAAAGGTTCTTTGGGTTTTTTTTTTTTTTCTTAAATCAGACAATTACCTCTGAAAGAGGCCAAATAACCATTTTAACTATTTTTATTCTCCCCTTGACCTGACTGGTTACCCTGCTTCCAAGCAGGCACAAACTACACAGTTTGGGATTCACTTTAAATTCGTTCCTAGTCACACAGACTTTTGACACACTTTCTATTCCAGCATCAGAATACAGAGGAAAAAATATCTGAATGAGTATAGACTGTTGTGCCAGAAATAAATTCCTAATATAGACAACTAAAATATGCCTCTATAGAACTTAGCTGTCAAAATAGAAACAAAGCTTCTCTGTTTCAATACTATCTTAGTGACTACCCCCTAGTTACTGTTACATAGATACTATTGTGCCGTCGCAGTACATTAAGAATCTGGGGAGAACTTGTCCATTGAGCATTATGATGTTATCTCTTTACATATGTGATTCCAATATGGCAAATTATTGAGTGTTCTTCTTAAAGTCAAGGATAACAAGATGGCTACATCATAATATGTCTGAACAGAATAACTCACATTTACTACTCATTTAATCTTATGAAGTAGGTGTGATTACCCCAATTCTACATATAATGATTATCAAATTTAAACGACTTGCCTGAGTCATTTCTGGACAAAGAGGGTTACGGTTGAGATCTGAATGCTATGCCACCTGACACCAGAATCCTCCCCACTGTCCAACCACAATTTAAAAATTCTCTCTGAAAGAGACCGATCTTAATGTGTCTCATATGAGCGGATGGGTAATAAGAATGATTTTGCAGGTCTACATTCATGGTCTTTCAGAGGATTAGACTCAGGGGTCCAAAGATTTGGCATGGGACTTTGGGCAACTCATATCTTTTCTAGGCCTCAGTCATTCCATCTAAGAAAGAGAAAAATAGTGGCTTTTTCGTTAGTTAGTTAGTTAGTTAGTTAATTATCCACTTATTCAACAAATATGCTAAACACTGAAGCTACATTGGGAAAAAAACACAGACCAGGAGCTGTTAGTAAAAATAGGAACCACTGTTTAGAATGGTTACTAAAGTAAAAACAATACCAAGTCCCCATTGCTCGTGGCATGGGGATCTTAGGATTGCATCCAAGATTGATTGTTTGAAAAAAAAAAGATTGGTTGTTTGTTTTTTTAAAAGATTTTATTTATTTATTTATTTGACAGTAAGAAAGAGAGCACAAGCAGAGGGAGGGGCAGAAGGAGAGAGAGAAGCAGACTCCCCACTGAGCAGGGAGCCTGATGTGGGGCTCGATACCAGGACCTTGAGATCATGATCTAAGCTGAAGGCAGACGCTTAACCACTGAGTCACACAAGCCCCAAGGACTGGTTGTTTTGCTTTAGTTTTCACAATCAGTGAAGTGATTTGAATTCTTTGTATGTAATTGTCAAATAAACAATATTACAGGCCCAACTAACCTAGTGCTAGTTATTACTTATAAAAACAGAAGCCTCAGCATTCCTGTGGATGGTTTCCGGAAGATAGATTTGCCCTAAACTATCAGTGATGTACATTGCATCTATAGACTTAATAAATTCGTATTCTAGAAATTCAAAGTCTGTTTTCATTGCCTACAGGAACTCATTCTTCTCAGCAATGGCTGAGATTATTTGAGGCCCCAAAGCAAGAACATAGTACAGGAAGACTAATAAGCTGTAATGGGAGACTGACAGCAGAAGGGATATTTATTAAACAAATCAGAATGGGGGATTTGAAAGGAAGAAAAATAATTTGAAAGGCAATTTTCAGTTTAAGAGAATTCTAAAGTTTAATATGTTAATGGACTAGAGTATATTAAAGAAATGTTGAATGAGAGAGTAAAAAAGAAAAGTCAGGGGCGCCTGGGTGGCACAGCGGTTGATCGTCTGCCTTCGGCTCGGGACGTGATCCCGGCGTTGCGGGATCGAGCCCCACATCAGGCTCCTCCGCTGTGGGCCTGCTTCTTCCTCTCCCACTCCCCCTGCTTGTGTTCCCTCTCTCGCTGGCTGTCTCTCTCTCTGTCAAATAAATAAATAAAATCTGTAAAAAAAAAAAAAAAAGAAAGAAAAGTCAACAAAAAAAGGAGAGGGAAAGAAATTATATTCATTCTAAGGCACTTTTCCTTAAAATTATATTTTTTTAAGTACTTCCTCTTTAAAAGTCATGTGGAGTCATTTGCTGGGCAGTGAGAAGGGAAGAGACATTTCATTCCCCCTAATCAAAACATTTGCCAGTATCCCAGACTTGAAAGTAAAAGGTACATCCCACACATGAACAGACAATTGGCTCTTTCTCAGTTCTGCATTATTCAATTTGTCACCAATTTTCAGAAGCCACTTGCAAGAGCCATCATCACAAAGCTATTATCTAATGACCCCAAATGTACCAAGCCAAGAGGCCTAATTTATACACGGGAAACTATTTGGACTTTCAAGGTGATTTTTTCCCTTAAAACATGGAACATCGAATGTTTCCCAGCATAAGACGAGAGAAAGAGAAAGAAAGAAAGAAAGAAAGAAAGAAAGAAAGAAGAAAGAAAGAAAGAAAAGAAAGAAAAGAAAAGAAAAGAAAAAAAAAATCAAGGGGAAATCACTGTCGTTAGAAAATGAAGTAAATTTGCCAGCCTAATCTCACAGTTCAGCTTGTAGCAGGGCCAGTTTCTAGTCAAAAAGTAAGATAATACCGACTGTAAATGTGTAACTCTGGAAATGACTGCATCACATCACTTGGGGTGGTCTATTTTAACTTTACTTTTAATATTAAAGCAAAGGTTTCAGTCCTGGCTTTTTCGGATTTCTTTTAATAAACTATAAAGTGATCCTCACCAAAATTTGTTTGGGGCTCAGCTGCTTGGGGTTTTTTAGAGAAGCATTTCATTACAAATTTCTTGCTCTCAGATGAGTAAAACTCATCTCTCCTGGATCTTGATGCAACACTAAAAAAATTAGGCTTTAAGCCACAGTCCGTGGGAGCCACCAAAGGTTTCGTTGCAGAGGCATTGTGACCGGAGGAGTGACGGGAGGTTCTGACAATGTGAGTGGGATAGATCAGGGAAACACAGAGAGAGGGTCAGGAGATTAAATGGCGAAAAAATGTGCAAGAGAAAAAAAAAACATTCCATAGCTGTAGAATCAGGGGCCATTGCTGCTTTTTCTTGGCTGGTATTGAACCATATAACCCAAATCTTGTTTGAGAGGAGCGCGGCTCTGAGGGGACTGAGGAGAGAGCGCCCCTCTCTCCTTGGCTTCACACCTGACATTGGTGGTCCCGCTTTCTCTGGGCAGACTGGAGCCACTCTCCACACGTGGCGAAAGAGTCGGGAGGGGTGGGCAGCCGTGCAGATAAGGAGGAAGCCACATAAGCTTTTCACTCCTGGAACCAAAACAAAGCCGAGTGAAGAAGCGGAACTGGGTAGTGGTTTCACATCCTCTCCAGCTGCGTGTGCCTCAGGTCACACAGGTCCCTTTGCTTTGGGGGCCCAAGACGCCTCATCTACAAGACAGAAAGGCTGCCACAGGTGATTGCCGTGGTTCTTACCAGCTGGAAAATTTATAACTTCAGCAGCACATTATTCATTTAAACATGCATTTCATGGCTCATATTCCACTCAATTCAATTCCAGGGTGGATCACGGTACCAAATTCCAAAGCTCCTATGGGCTGGATTTTCTCACTTTATTTTTCTGCCCTCCATTTCTTGTTTTTTTCCATTACTTCTCTAAGGCAGGATTTTTCCCTCTTCCATTTTTTTTCCTTCATTTTCTGATGACAGCAGGGAAGGGCCTGTTTCAATAAGACAAGAAGCTGAGGTCATCTATTTATCCACAAGACAAGGAGGACCCAGGGCCTAAGCAGCCATTTCTTTTCCACACCATTCTGCTGCTGAACCTCAGTCTTCACCAGCAAAAAAAATAGTCTTACTCAGCCTCCCTTCTGACTTCCTTCTTTTTTTTTTTTTTTTAATCACTGCTTTCTCTGCCAAACTGCAGGCTTGCAGATGTCCTAGGCAGCTCTTGTTCTCACTGCCGGCAGGCCAAGCCAGGTGATTGTGGTCACCGCCTTCTCCTAGGAGAAGTATTACGGAGGGAGGCGATTTGCACCAGTCTCGGTGTAGTTTTAGCCTGGTGCTAACCATGTGAGATGCCATGCACACATACACACCCAGGGCCAGGGTCCCATCGCAACCGCCTCTATTTAAACTTGGTCTGCTCAAATCCAGCAGCTCAGCAGAGCCATGGAAGTCATGTTTCCCAAGAAAGAACTGGACCTTGAATTAGTGACCTTCTATTCCCCCGAACTACACCTCCTTGCCTTGCTCATCTCAGCAAAGGCTGAGCTCAGGTAGGGTCTCACTTACCTTGTTACCTTACTTCACCCCCACCTCCAGCCCAGAGCTTCTGCTTGAGTGACTCACTTCCTGTACTAGTCTGGTTCTCTCTCTTTGGAGACAACTGAAGCTGCCCTTGAAATATGGTGAAGAACACAGAATCTCTTTCTGCTGGTCCTCGGAGCCCGCAGAGGCTGGAGATTTCCTGCTAATAACACAAGAACCAGATTATTGATTGCCAGAATCCTTTAAAAAATAAAACACTTGATTCCCAAGAGAGGCAATAATCCTACAAGGTGGACATTATCATCCCCATTTTTTAGATGAAGAAACCAAGGCTCAGAAAGACTATAAAGGTGTAAGAGGCAGAGTGGGGACTCTAACACAGATCCATCTGACGTCAGAGGCCAGAGCCCTATTACTTCTGTGAAATGGTAAACCACTAAAACTTAATAAAATAAAAACCAAACCCAGAGAACCAAAGGCAGACCTCTTGAGTTGTGGAACTACTGCCCTTCACTAGCAGCGTGACCCTGTGCACATCTTTTGGGTTTCACTTCCTTTGTCTGTGAATTGAGAGTGCTCGATCCAATTATTTCTTCCAGCTCCAGCACCTGGGAGTGTGCTTTCTAGTCCCCGTGTCTCTTCCACGGGAGCCAGCAGCTAAAATCTTACCTCAGCATAATAGACTTCTAACGACAGGAAGTGCCACTTCAGAAGCTCTGGAAATGACTCAGATAATAATTCTGTTCTCCAGAGAGAACCTATAATTTATATGACTTCGATTACCCACTGGTCAGGGCTGGCGTAGGTAACAGTCACAGCTGTTTATTCTGCCAGTAGGAGTGCACCATGGCATTCTCTGCCAACACTGAAGCTGGGCTTGATATTTGCTATCCCCTGTTTAAGGAGGTAGTGATTCAAAAGTGAAACGGAGAAAAAAATATATTGCACACACTTTTTTTTAAGATTTATTTACTTATTTTGAGAGAAAGAGAGCACGTGCAAGCATGAGGAGGAGGGGAGGGGCAGAGGGAGGGAGAGAATCCCAAGCAGACTCCCCACTGAGTGGGGGGTCTAATGTGGGGCTCGATCCCAGGACTCCAAGATCATGACCTGAGCTGAAACCCAGAGTCTGATGCTCAACCAACTGAGCCCCCCGGGCGCCCCCACTCCTACTTCTTATGTGAAAACCCATTATAAGAATGCGGTAAAGGTGGATAGAATTATTTACCAGCAAAGATTCTTCATTTAATAAAAGGAATCACCAGGATTCCTCAATAGTGTATATTTAGTCTACTAGAGACTGAATTTGACGGAGAAAGAGATATTAAATCCAATGCTGACTGAATGCAGATCATAATCAAAGGGGGGGAAATGTGTTGTTTAAAGTGAGAAAATGATATCCTGTTTGCAACAGTTTGCTTTACACACAATGCATAGGAACCAGTGTTTGTTAAACTGATGTGAATGTATCTTTTACGTGGCAGGAGGCCCACTGGTGAACATCTACACAGGGGATCTGGGTGGACATTGATAAGGGAGAAGAAAAGGCAGTGGAGACCAGATGTGAGTGAACACCATTTCTGCCTAGAAAAGCATCATGGTGGCAAATAGGGTACTGGCTTAAAAAAAAAAAAAAAAAAAAGGACTGGAACGATGTTGTTAAAAGGGATGATGACATTTGATGCAATTCTTTGCATTAAACAGCCAAAAATGAAGCTTTTTCTAAGCCATCTAGAATAACAATAAGACTCCTGTGGTCAGCATATTAACCATTAAAGAAATTTTGACAAGTGAAAATAGTATTTCTGTAGCACAGCCAGAAATAAAACAATGCCAGAATAAGCAATACTTCCCAGGAGGAATCAGGAAATCTTATTATTGCCTCCACAGTTTACCATGTCCTGACCCACAAACAACAGTATAATAGCAACAACATCCATGGATAGACTTTTAAAATTTATGCCATTTTTCACATGGCATTTCTCATTGCATCCACATCTCAGTCCTGTGGGGTAAGCAGAGCAGATATACTATCTTCATTTCATAGACAAAACACATGAGGTCCAGAAAGGAAAAATTGTGTGTCTGCTGTACTAGATCCGTCTAAAACCCTGGCCTTCTGCTTCCTTGTCTGGGGATCTCTCCAAACACCCCAATAGGATCTGAGGCTTCGGACACCCTTAACTTTTATCAGTTTAATTGGAAAACAGCTTATATATTTTATATGAAGTTACCCACACAGCAATTGCCCAGACTGGTGAGCTTGTGGATCAATGAACAAATATTTGTTATAAGAAGCTTGTTAGGTTTTAGATTAACCCCAAAAAAGACTAAAACATGGCTGATGTGCTCAGCAGGCTGACAGTTGTAAGGTCTAGACTGTGAAGGGACTGATGGCCATAAGATGTATTATCAGAAGAAATATTAGTACAAATTGAGGCTCAGAGAATGAAGAGACAGAAGAGTCAGAAGAAAGAAGTGAGAGCATGTTCTCGCAGGTAAGGATGAGAGGAGGGAGAGTTACAATACCCAAGAACAGATCCTAATGCTAAGGGCTTGGATTTGAAGGCCCAAGACAGCAGATTTATGCTCCCAGGAAGAAGGGAGTTGGAACTGAGACCCTACATGCAGCTAGGACCCTCAAAGGACCTCAGTCTCAGTGAAAAGAAGGACTAGAGAAATACCCACTGCATCCCTGCTCACCAAGGAAGCGTGTCCCTGGCCAAAGTTCTGAGTAGAGGGCAAAACATGTCTTGCACAAGAAACCAAAACCTTAAACCTTTCCATGTAAGGGTTTAGAGTCCCGGTTCACACTACTCACATGGTATGAGAATCCTAAGGCTGAGAATTTAACTTAAAAATTGGGCATGGTTACCTGTGAAGCACCAGGCAGAAGAAAAATGAAGAACAACCCTGAGAAATGTACTTCCACAACCCAGGCTAGACAGGATACCCCAGAGAAAACAAACACCACTGAAGTTAGCTCACACACAAAAATCAAAAAACATATAAAGAATACTCCCCCAAGAATCAGAATGAGTAAAAACAAAGAACTAGAGGTTCACATTCCAAGGACCTGATATAACAGAAAATGTGAAGGAGACTCTGAAATAAATGAGTTTGAAATAATTAAAGAGCTGAAAGAAAGGGGACAGGGAACCACAAAGAAAAAATACGATGGCATGAGAAAAAAGTAAACTGGTTTGAAAAAGAACCAATTGAATATTTAGAAATAAAAAATATGGTCTTGACATTTAAAGCTTAAGCAGATTACACCTAATTAGAAAGAGACCTGGTGAACTGATAGATTTTAAGGCAATTGCTCGAGATGCATTAGAGAAAGATTAAAAAGCTAAATACACGAAAATACCGTTAAGAGACAAGAATGAAATGAGAAGGCCAAGTATTTATCAAGTATGCATTTCAGAAAAAGAGTTTAGAGAAAATATATAGGCAGCAATGTTTGAAAACATAATGTCCGAGAATTTTCCAGAATTCTCCAGAACGCTTAATGAAAGTACAATTAAAGAATATTCTTAGGGAAGAAGGAGACTGAACCCAAAGGAGTAATGAGCAAAGAAAGAAATTGGGAAACTTGTACATAAACCTAAGGAAACATCTACCTCTTAAAAATAAATGAATGAATGAATGAAAATAAAGGATAATTATCAAGGCAGTGGAGTCTTAAAAACAAGGTGGGAATAAAATAGAAAGCAGTGATAATATTGAAGGATAGGGGAAATTAATAAGAGTGAAAGGAGTTAAATCACGTGTTTTATGCAGAAAGTAGGCAAAGATACTGACCGGCTTCAGATTTTTAGTCAATATTTAATCAAATATTTAGTCAATATTTAGTCAATATATTTACAAATATTTAAGTTAATATTTGTAACTTACAAAAATAATATATTCTATAACAATAAAATGAGTAGAAGGGAAAACTTATTCAGTCTAGAGAAAAATAAAGGGAAGGGGCCAGAGGATGCAGCAAAGAAAAGGCACAGTAAATACACAACACAGTTCAATGGATATAAATCTATTCCAGCAATCCAATAAATATAAACAGGTTAAATGTGCAAATTTAAGGTTCTAAGAGATTTTTAATATTTTATTTATGAGACATACTTGAAAAACATAAAGACACAGTAAGGTTTAACATAAAGGGATAAAAAAATACAATCAACATTTTTCAAATACTGATTAAAAGAGGCTATTGTGGGGCAACTGGGTGGCTCAGCCAGTTAAGCATCTGTCTCTGCTCAGGTCATGATCTCAGGGTGCTGGGATCGAGCCCTGCATCAGGCTCCCAGCTCAGAGGGGAACCTGCTTCTCCCTCTCCCTCTGCCTGCTGCTCCCCCTGCTTGTGCTCTCTCTCTCTGTATCGGATAAAGACATATAATCTTAATATCAGACCAAATAATTATAGGATAAAAACATGATTATTATAAATAAAAAATGGTAATAACATAATAAAAAAGGAAAAACTTAACAGGAATATATCATAAATCTGAGCCTCTATACCCCTAACAACACAGCCTCGAAATACATAAAGCAAAAATTGCCAAATAGATAAAATTCCCAAATGTGAAAAAGTAAATTTTAAAACTTCTGGATCAGTAGATAAGATAAAATCTTTATGACATCAGAATAAAAAGGATTTCTTAAACAAATCACAGACACACACAAAAAACAGTAAATCATAAAGTAAAATATTTAATGACTACATTAAAATCAAAGATTTCTATTTAAGACACTACTTAAAAAAAAAAAAAGAGATGCCACAGACTCATCATAAAATGCTGAGTAAATGCTAAAATAGAAAATAAGACTAGCTCCCACAGCTCATTTCTTCCTTATATATGTAAGAATTAAAAAAAAAAAAATGGAGGCAACTGGCTGGCACTATTTTTTACAGGTCAACACTGGCGTTAAATGTGCGTGCGTGCGTGCATGTGTGTGTGTGTGTGTGTGTGTGTGTGTGTGGTGATGGTGTTTATATATGTGACCGAGGCAATTTCAGTGTATAGGCCAAAATAATATAAGTCGAACAGATTAGTTGAATATAATTTTTATCAAAAAAATTATAATTTTTATTGTCCAACTGTGCTCAGGATTTTCTTGAAAAAACTTATTGCTATTTTTGAGAAAAATTATCGTTATTGAGAAGAGCTGCAAATGCCGAGCCACTTTCTGATCATGCTATTGTCTTCCGTGAACCAAAATCTCGGTCCATTATGTGCAGATTATGTGGGGCTCTGTAGAGAGGAAGTGCTTGCTTTGTCTCTGGGGAAAGAGGCTCATCTCCCGGTTAAATGATTTCTTTCGGCTTTAGAACATAGGTGTCATTTTAACCAAAAAAAATTTTGCAAGACTCAGGCTGTTTTGAATAAAGAAAATCCAATCCCCATCCCCACAGCTCCATTTTTTTTTTTTTGTAAAATTTCTCTCCTCAATGACTTGAAAAAGTGGGACTAAAGCGTTATCCCAACTAAATTCTCTTTTAAAGCAAATTTGACATTAGCTATCAAAAGTGGTAGGAAACAGCACTGGAGGTCTACAAGGTCTTTTATAATTTTAGCATCTTTCATTTTAGGTTCTGAAAACCAAGCTTCATCAGAAAGAAAAATCTCTTTTAAATTTTTAGGATTCTGTCAGCAAAATAAGTGCATTAGTTGTAAGTCTCCTTGACACCATAATAAAAATAAACTTAAAAAGGACAAGAAAAGAAAGAAAGAAAAGCCGAAGACCTGGGGAAGATATATTCGATCCCCGTAACTAAGAAAAAATTAGTAGAAATCACATGCATTTTTAAATTCCTACAGATATATAAGAAATAACGTAGAAGAAAATGAACAATGATGTGGACAAGCAGTTCACAGAGAAGGAAACTCAGATGGTCAAAACTCGTGAAAAGACCCATTTGATCAAAGGAATAATTAGAGAAACACAAATGAGACCATGGAAGCCATTTCACACCGATCGTATAAGCAACAGTTTGAAAGTCCAGAAACACTAGGTGTTGGTGAGGTTACACATTGCTGGTGGAAGTACAATTTCACTTAATTTTTTTTAAAGATTTTATTTATTTATTTGTCAGAGAAAGAGAAAGGGAGAGCACGAGCAAGGAGAGTAGCAGGCAGAGCAGGAGAGGGAGAAGCAGGAGAGGGAGAAGCAGACTCCCCACTGAGCAAGGAGCCAGATGCAGGACTTGACCCCAAGACCCTGGGATCATGACCTGAGCCAAAGGCCCACGCTTAACCTACTGAGCCACCCAGGCATCCCTCTGCCCCCACTTTAAAGAACAGTTTGCAAAATCTAGTCAAGTTAAAGGTACCCCCACCTTAAAGCCCAGCCACTCCAACCACACGTGTCAGGAGACACACACTGCAAGGATATTCACTGCAGTTTTGTGTGTATTCGTGGTGAAAAGAGAAGCAACCAAACTCCCAGCACTAAGAGAATGAAATCAATAAACTAGTGTATACATACAGTGAGATATTGTATCTGAATTACAATAGATTATCCAGACCAAGAGACAGGTAAATCTCAAAAAGTAAAATTTGAGTGAAAAACCTAGTATATACTAGCTAGTATAAACATTTGAGACATTTACGAACCATAACCTATATGGATACGACTTATGTGATTAAAAAAAAAAAGTGTTAAACATCCATAGGAATGATGCATAGGGTCTCTAGGATAGTGGCTGTCTGTATGGAGGGAAGATTTGAAATAGGGGGTCCTTAGCTATTTTACTGCTACCTTTTTTTTTTTTCAGAAAGAGATCTAAAGCAAGATTGTTAAATAGGACTGGTTATGATATTGCTCTCTATACTTTCATATACGTGTGAAATATTCATAATTTGTACTAATGTTATTTTCATGTATTTGTTTTCAAAATTTCGTTTCTCAAGGAGAGGCACCGTGCTTGGCCCCACATCAGAGCAGGATGGTGTCAGTGAGGTTGGCGGGATTATAGAAAAGTCTTCCTAAAAATTCACGAGAGTGCAGTTTTGGAAGGCACAGAACCACGGAGACAGATGGGGATGGTAAGAGCCTCGGGCACCCCAGGGGGGCTCTTGCAGACTTCCATCAGCCCAGTCCTGGTGGTGCTTGTTTCTTCCGAGACTTAGGGTCCTGGCAGCATCAGCCACAGGTGCTGCATGCATAATAGAAGGAAGTTCTTCCTCCCGGTGCTACTGATCCAGATGGATGAGTCAGCCAGGCCAAAGGGGTGGCAACAACTGACCGGCCCTTCTCGTCTCTGAAATGCCGGTGGACTGAAAGGGTGCAGTTCCGTTTGCTTGTTAATGACACATTGTGTGAGACCGGAATCCTAGTAATAATAAAGTCAACCCCAGGGTGGCCTCCCAAATTCAAGAAAGAGAGAGCTAAAGAGGGAGGGAGAGGGTGAGGGAGAGAGAGAGATGGAGGATGCCAGTTTAATCCATTTGCTTGTTTTTTAACTCAGGTATTCGAATTTGTATTTTTTTCAAAATCTGTGGCATTTAGTTAGGACATAGAGTAATCAGTGTTAATGAATGGATTAATCCTTTCCTTGAATAATGCAAACTACTGAGTACTCAGGGATTAAAAAAAAAAAAGATTTGCCAGAGAAAATGAAAGGGACAAAAAATTACTCTGTGAATGTTGCATGTCTTACATAAAAATAATTTAAAAACTGTTGACAGTAGTCATGTTAAAGTGATGACTATAGGTTTTTTCCTACTTTCTAAATTTTCTATAGTGACAATTATTACTTTTATAGTAACAAACTTTTTAAGAAAAAGGGGTAGCATTGCATTTCTGACACCAATAAGTTCTACTGATTAAAAGGAATATATCTTTTCTGCTATCCAGAAGACAATTTTATAATTGCTTAAGGAATTGGTTTTAATTTAATAACTACCTTTCCAAAAGAGAAAAGAATCACATTCTATATTCTACCCCTGTGCAAATTTAAACCCTTTGAAACTACTAATGTGGTGTTTAAATAGGTCCTTTATCAGTATCAATAGTTGCAATTGGTAAGAACATATTAATTAGTATTTTGTGAAGTACAAGTTTAGAAAGCCCTGTCTGTCATTTGTGGGTTTTGTGAACAGACTTGCGTGCATTGGAACTCCTATATAAGCCTCCGAGACAGTCACTTGGCCTGGCAGCAACTAACATGAAAACCAACAGTTCACATCCTTCAGCTCAGCGGGGCCACACACAGGGAAAACTATTTATAACAGGAAGAAATTGCCACCCCTCAGTTTAAGGTGTAAGGAGAAGCTGAAACCAGCCATTCTGAAACTATAACCTTATACTTATAGCCAACGAAAAAGCCCCGTCATTGAAATTCAACTTTGTAATTCCCATTCAGAATGACATTGTAGGAAAAACATCATGTTTAACTCTGTCATTTGACATTTTTCATACGAAGTGGGTGTGTTTCCTATTTGAATTTCAGCCACGCAGCCTTATTACTGAGCTACTCACATCTACCATGGTGATCTGAAAATTAAACTGGCTATTTGCCCAGATACCTCCGTGTACAAAACACAGCAAGTTAGAAGTAGAATGGGGATTTAGAACTTAAGAATTGTAAATCTGAAAGGGAATTTAAGCAGTTAATCCCTCCCACCAGGCTTTTTCCTAAATTGAAAATACCAAGGCTCAGAGAACTCCTGCCTCAATCAGGTTGTCGAGGTTTCCCATTGACATTGACCACGGGACAGGGGACACTGAAGTGCGCTGGGGGAGCTCCTGAATTCCCAATGCATCCTTCTTACCCCCAGTGTGTCATACAACCCAATTTCTCCTTGACAATCAGGTCCAATCAGCTCAGTCAAGATAATAACCCCCTTCTTTCCCTTTCCATTCAGAGGCATGAGTCTTGCCTGAGATTAGGAGACTATTCAGTGGGAAAGAGAGGACTAGAATTCAGGGCTCTTGCCTCTCAACAGTTGATAATAAACAATATTTTCTGATGCTCTACATTTTCTAAGCAAGTTCCATGGAGTATCTCATATAATCCTCATAATAATACTTCTAGGGAAGATGCTGTTATTATCCCCATTTTACAAAAGGAAGATCTCAAACTGAGATGTGACGAGTTCAGGTTACAAGATCACAACAGCCGGTCAGTGACAGAGCTGGGATTCGAATGGAGGTAGTTGGAGCCACATCTCTGCTCTCCTCCACTAGGTCAGATGCTCTCTTTCGGTCCACGTCCCCCAGTCCAATGACATTTCCACCACACAGGCTAGAAGCAACCGAATATGAGACGCCTGAGTACAGTCCCCTTCACCGCCTGCCCCAGCACCCAGCTGACACAAATCAGTGCTTGTTAAGAGTTTGGTAAATGGGATTGAACTCTAGGTGACAAAATGGGGCAACTCCAGACGCCTGTTCTTAAAATCAATATGGAATGACATAACTCAGAGAGAGTCACAAATGAAGGCTGAGTGCAGACTTCCTGACCTGAAACCATGAGATTTTAAATAATAAGAAGGTTGGTTTGTGGGTTTATTTGGGTTTGGTTCTTTAGCACTCCCACTGCTCCGGGACCGTACTAAGCACTCCAGGTAACTTATCCCATATTAATTGCTCACAACTACCCTGCAAGACGGGTGCTATTATCCTCTCAATTTACACACCAGAAAACTCAATCTTGGGGGGCTGGAGTAACTTGCCCAAGACCACCCAGCTAGTAAATGGCAAAGACAGACTTTTAACACAGGACTATCTTATTCCAATGCGTGCACTTTACTACTGTAAATATAAGATCTGTGTAAACCCAGCCACTTTGACTTTTTTCCCAAAACTCTCTTTATCAGTCTGTGAATATAAAGATTCATGTTGGGCACTCCCATCCCCAATCCAACTGTTCAGAGGGGTCTTTGGGGCCCAGGGGCTAGAAAGAGGAAGCCACAAGGACAGTGACAAGCTCCCTCTCCAGAGCGTGGTTGGGCTCTTTCCTCCGAGGTACAAACAGGACGGATGTAGGCAATGCCCGGGCAGCAAGCATTGACGTTGCTTCTGACTTGGCCCTAGACCTCCTTAGCCACGCTTTCCTCCCTTCCTGGGCCCAGCCCAGCCAGTCTGCCTCTGCTGGTAGGGTGCCTACGTCACCCCACCCTGTTCCCTGTGCACTTGGGCTTAGCTGGGCAATAGACTGCCTGCCATTGCGTGGCTTCTGGGAAAGTGGGCTCCATGTTCCAGAGGATAAGCTTACCAGTGAACCCCCATCACACATCACATAAGAAAGTTTAGTGTGGCCTACGCTCAGGAAGGAGAAAAACCAATTCACCCCTGAAAAAGCAGGGAGTTAGCACAGAATGCGCTTAACAGAACTGTGCTCCGAATCTACCTGGAAGCCACTGGAAAGAACAGGCAGTAAGAACTCACAGGAAGCCTGACCCGTCTCTCCAACTGATTAGGATGGAGAGACAGGTGAACAGACAGGATTCCTTGAGGGACCAGAAAGATCTCATGAACACTGTTTTTAAATGAGACTCCCATTTTTTCACGTATTCCTCTGGGCTCTTATAGGACCTTCCTCTTGTTTTTCTCCCCAGTGCCTCAGTGGTTTTAATTTTACTTTTGTTACAAAGGTTGTGACGGGAGTGGGGGAGAGCCTGGTAAGCTATATTTCAGCAAGAATCATGTGGTTCTTTAAATTATTTACCTGAAATACCAATGAACTGGTTTCCTTTGGTGTGTCTGTGTCTGTCTATGGTGGGGCAAAATCAAAACCTGGTTCCTCCGCATTTTCTGGGGAGTGCCCAAATAGCCCCGTGTCCAGATTCTGCTATTAAAAATACACATGCAGGAAACAGGCTTAGAGGGTGACTCACCATTTAGTGTGCTGTTATTGAAAAAGAGGATTAATGCCTTCTTTGAAGAATAACCCTGGTATATCAAACTTTAGTGTCACCATCCAGAGCACATGATGCCTACATGATTTATTAAAATGTGTATTGCAATAATAGCTATGACAATTAAAACCCTCTATTACAGTATCCCATTTGGTTTTTCCGTCAACCTGCAAAGTAGGCATGATTAATAGTGTTTACAGAAGACCTGAAATCCAGAGAGGCTAAGGTACTTTGCCCAAGGTCATATAAAGGAGAAATTGAGGCGACGGCTGATGGAATGCAAACCCCGTGGACTTCCCAACTTGTCATACTGCCTCTCAACAGCTAGACCCCGCCTTCATACAGGTTGCAAGCCATCCTGAGCCCCATGGGAAACTAGCTAGCCATACCAAAAAGAGAGAGAGAGAGAGATCTGTGATCACAGCTATTTGTGTATATGGTATCTTAGATAAGTGTTATTAGCTCAAGTCTGAAGGTACAAAAACCATGGCATGTCATTGCTAAGAGGTAACATAGTTCAGTGCTTCATTTTACAAGCAAAGGAAACTAGTGAGGAAAACTGAGACCCAGAAGGTGAACTGCCTTTTACTTCAGCCAACATTTGTGGTGCACCTGCTCCAGACAGACCTTCGTGCCACTTTACACAGGCGAGGCACACGTTTAGTAGGAGAGATAAAGCAAATATGCCAATTATTAGATAATAGGTAACAGAAATGTAAGGTGTCATCTTTTTGGAATCTCTTCTAAACAAACATCAGAAATTTATACTCATCAAAGAATTTGTATGCAAGCAAATCCATTGTACCATTATTTACAATGATGATGATAAAAATTGATGGAAACCTAAACGTCTAACAACACCCGACAACAGATGGGTGATTAAATAAATTATGGCACAACTATATAATGGAACACTGAACAATGATTCAAATCACATTTTATAAGAATGTTTGAATAATCTGAGCAAATGTCCAGGACATAGTAATAAGTAAAAACACAAGACTAAGATATTGTATATACAGTTCAAACATAATTTTGGACAATTTGCACCAAAATGTTAACAGTGGCTAATTCTAGGCAGTGGGATATGGGTGATTATTTGCTTCTTTATACTCCCTGCATTTTCCAAATTGTCTACAATGAATATTATGAAAGCGTAACTTTCATAATTAGCTAACCAAACAATATATTTTTCAAAGGGCTTGGCAGCCTCTTCAGACATTACTTTCCAACTGGAGACATCTGAGAGTAATAGAATATAAGACTGGAAAGGCACTGGGGCAAATAACCTGCTAAGGGCATGAAGTTCAGTCTTTTCACATCAAAGGAACCGTTGAAGGTTTCTGAGCAAAGAGGTGATAACCAGGGCTGGGCTTTGGGAGCAGTGTCTGTGCTGGGGCCGAGGGTGGGGAGGGGAGAACTGAAAGCAAAAGCTGATCTAACTTCCTGTTAGAAGCGGTTGGAGTAGCCGTGGCTCATGAAAGCTGGCATGATGAGGGCTGTGGCAAGAAAGGAGAGGGCCATGCCAGGGACACCGCACAGGCCTAGTGCAGCTAAAGGAAAAGCGCCCGCAGCGAGGAGAAGGAAATGATGACTATCAGTTAAGGTACATTTTCAACATGGCACCTTGGATTTCGTACTGAACAAATGAAACGTAGACACAGAGGAGAATACGTTGAATTAATAACCTTTACAAAAATCATTTCTCCTCAGTTTAAGAAGCCAGGAGCTGCCATCTGACTCGGTTAATTTTGTTCTGGTCATTCTGAATTGCATTACTGATGTCAAGCCTGGGCAATGCCAGCTGTAATAGAATCAGGACTGTAATCACTCCTAGCCATGCCCAGCACAGTCCCAGATGGAGAAGAGCCGACAAACTCTGCAACATTCTTTGTTTATACTTTTCATGATCTTGCTTTTCTTTTCTTTTTCAGCTTTGAAATTCACAGTTTTCCCCAATGATTGACTATCAGAGTCACACCAAGGAGGGGTTAAAAAAAACTAGAGAGAAAAAAAAAGTTACCGAAAGCATGTACGCCAGAATATTCACAGTGCCATCTGTAGGCAGTAGAATTCATGATGATGGTGTTGCTTCGTTTTATTTAGCCATATTTTTAAAGACTTTTTCAATTATTGTGTATTAATTTTGGAAAGAAAAAAATAATTTAAAGTGTCGAGTCATGCAAAAAAAAAAAAAAAGTTTAACAGTGGCTTAGGCATCAGAGCTGGTGCAGGGGGATTGGTGTCCAAGGTTGACTCCAGGGCCAATGTTTGCAAACAAGTCACTTAAACACAGCAGCTGCCACTTCAGACAAACTTAGTCTTCCAACTGTTTCTTCGTAGGGACCTCCGCACTATGGCTCCTTTTGGATCCCCAGGGCCTCCTTATCTCTCCATGGCCTCTGCTCATCTTCCATCAGACATTTCCACTGTCCTTGAATATCTTACATGAGGCATTTGGGTTTTAAACTGCCTCTTTCCTTTATAAAACAAAAAGGCTTTACCCTGTTAGAGAATTTCTAGTATTTAAAAGACTTTCTGTTGTTCATGATGATAATGATAAGGCGGGGGGTGGAGAATATTGATGTTTTGAACCAGGAGCGTCCTTCCCTACCACATGAAATCACACATAAAGACCCCCGTCTATCTTCTCAAATAAAGGCAGGCACATGATATAAATAAATGGCCATAAGTCTTCATGAGCTGCAGAGCTAATCAATATCTCAGGAGACCTGGGGCCATAAGAACTTATGGAAGCACGGCAGATTCATTCTTTCTGTCAAAGTTCACTGACCCCAACAATATGCCAGGCAGTGCACTTGGCATTGAGGTGGACCCAGGGTTGCCAAGACGAGCAAGGCAGGGCACTTACAGCCAGCAGCAGAAAGAGAATCCAGCTCTTGCATTTCAGAATGATAAACGCCGGAATGGAAGTCTCTCAAAGGCATTTTTGGAGCTCAAGGCAGGGAAGCACCAGCCGGAGTGAAGACCCACAAGTCTTCCAGGGGAGCTGATGAAGCTGGTCCCAAAGAATGAATGTGATTTCCAAAGAGCTGCCGGTGTGCCCAATAGAGGGGCAGTGTCTAGTGGCCAAGCCGGTTCCAGAGGCCAGGGGCATGCGGGATGAGCATTTGAAGGGTAATGGAGCCGATGGGCCAGGTTGAACCGCTTGAACTTCACCTCACGGGGCATAAGGAGTCACTGAAAGTTTCAAGGAAGGACTAACCTGGAAAGACTCATATTTTAGGCGTGTAGGAGATGGGCTGAAGAGGCAGAGAAAGAAAGATCCTGAGGAGTGCAGAAGGTGACTTTAAAGACGTGGCTCTCAAAAGTGGCATTACCTTTTGAGGGTTGTTCTAGATATTTACGAGACCTTTTAACTGTCAAAATGGTTGGGGGCACGCTGACGTTTTGTTAGATTCTAGATGTATTGCAATGGGCAGCACAACCCCACACAAGGAAGAATTGCCTTGCCTCCCACATGACTTTCAAATGTTCCACAAAACCATCGTACAGGTGAAAACCTGTTAATAATTGTCCGAATCCAGAACATAATTCCATTATATATGTAAATGTGTGTGCAAATTTTATATGTGCTATAGATGTATAGATCAATAGAATAGAATTGTGAGTTCAGAAATAAACCCTCACGCTTACGGACAATTGATTTTGTCAAGGGCACCAAGGCAATTCAAAGCGGTAAAAATAGTCTTTTCAACAAACGGTACTGGGGCAACTGGATATCCACATGCAAAAAAATGAAGTTGGACTCCTCTCAGATCATATACAATAATTAATGCAGAATGTATCAAAGACCTTTAGTTTTAAATAATAAAACTCTTAGAAGAAAACATAAGCAAAAATCTTTGTGACCTTGAATTAGGCAATAGTTTCTTAGATATGACACCAAAAGTATAAGCAATAAAAGGAAAAAAGAAGTGATTAGATTACATTAAAATCAAAAACTTTTGCAATGCAAATGACATTATCAACAGTGTGAAAAGACAGCCCATGGAATGGAAGAAAATATTTGCAAATCATATATCTGATAAGCGTCTAGTATCCAGAATATATAAAGAACTCTTATGATTCAATAATAAAAAGACAAATGACCCAATTTTAAAAATGAGCAAAGGATTTGAAAAGACATTTCTTTAAAGGAGATACAAAAATGGCCAACAAGCCTATGAAAAGATGCTCACTATTTACTAGGGAAATGAAAATCTAAACCACAATGAGATATCACTTCACACTCACTAAGACGATTACAGTAAAAAAGATAGACAATAACAAGTGTTGATGAAGATGGAGAGAAATTGAAACCTTCAAATATTGCTGATGAGACCATAAAATACTGTTGCTGCCTTGGAACACGGTCTGGCAGGTCCTCAAAATGTTAAACATAGAGTCGCCATAGGACCCAGAAATCCCACTCCTACTATACAGCCAGCAGACTTGAAACCATACATTCATACAAAAATCTGTGCACAAATTCTCATTGCAGCATTATTCATAATAGCCAAAAACTGGAGATGACCCAAATAACATCAAGTAATGAGTGGATAAACAGAACGTGGTATAGCAATGCCGCGGAATTTAATACAGCCATAAAAAGAAATGAATTTCTGATACGTGATACAATATGGATGAACTTTGAAAACATTATAAGCGAAAGAAGCCAGACACAAAAGGCCACATATTAGAATATTGTATTTATACGAAATGTTCAAAATAAGCAACTCCATTGAGACAGAAAGTAGATTAGTGTTTTCCAGGAGTTGGGGGAAGGAGCGATAGGGAGTAACTGCTAATGGACATGGATTTCCTTTGGAGGAGGGGTGATGGAAGTGCTCTGAAATTAGGTCATTGCGATGGTCCTACAACTCTGTGAATATGCTAACAATTGCTGCATTAGACCCTTTGAGAGGATGAATTTTGTGGCATGAGCATTCTACCTCAATTTTCAAAACTTGTATGTGTTGAATTTTTCAGAAAAGCGACTAACGTACAAATCAAGGAAAGATGGCATTAAGTTTAATCTGGAATTTTACATGAGCTGTTCTCCATTTTACAAAATCACTTCACGCCTAAGCGCTCATCAGTAGCCTTTGAATCACCAACACTCCCCCTTGATCACGTGTGGCTGTTGAGATCACAGGGACTCTAACGCATGGCTGCAAGTGTGAGCACTTCATTATGGAGTGTGGAGCATTTACAGTCGGCAGAGCATTTTTCTTATAAATTAATTGCCCTCCAGGCCTTCTTCATATTACAAGTGCACTGTACTGATTTGTCTTACATAATACCTGTGGACTGATTATATTATCTATGAATCTCATGGCAGGATAGGCATAGATGTAATGCCCCGTCGCGTTCCCGTGGGATGTCTGCTGTAGTAAAAGGTGGCAGTGGGGCGAATCAAATAGACGTCCGTTGACCCATTTTCAGATCAACCCCTCATTCAACGCAGCAGTCGCAAATATCATTTAATTACAGCCCCAGGTCTTCCTCTTTTCCCCTCTGCACAAAAAATCACCAACAAGTAAAACCACAGCAAGCCCAGCTTTGGCATTTCCCTAGAATGAAGCTTTCACCCATCAGGTCTCTGCCCCCGAAATTATAAAGATTTCCTTGTAAAGGGCTTAAATTGCTTTCCTGTCTTCACTCTCATTCAGATTCCCCACCCCACCTCCGTGAGTTTGGGAGTAAGCTGCTTTTTGCTGATTGAACTACATATATTTTATCTGCCTGCTCACATTTAAAAAGTAAAACATGGAAGTGACTGGGGTAACCACTGTTTATTCTCGGAGGATGCGATCTTCATGTCACTGTTCAAACTAAGTGCCTCTTTCTAGGACGTCAGGTGAGGGTAACTGTCAGGAAAATTTCTGAAATCATACTAAGTGTCACACTGGGGACACTTAAACAAATGTCCTTCATGTGGGCTGAGAATAAAAGCTGTAGAGGAGGAGCCTGGATAGGTAGGGGGGCTGGCCTGCTGTCCTGAAGGCCAGGGCCAGGTCTACCTCAAGCTGTGTCAACACTGAATGAGTCACTTTCTCTCTCCAAACTGTTGTCTTTTCATTTGCGAGATGGGGAGGTGCCTGCACTCCTTGCCCTACGGCCTTGGGACAACTGAATGTGAAAATATTTACGAAGTGTCTTAGAAGGCATGTCTACTCATTCATTCTTACCTGTGTCCTGAGTGCCACCTGCTTGCCAGCAGCCCCTGAGCACCCAAGACAGACACAGCCCTGCCTTCCTGGAACTCAGAGACTAAAAGGGCCACAGACTCTAATGAACAAGGACACAATTCATGTATTACAAGGAGTGCTCGCTGCAAAGGAGAAGTGCAGAGTGCTACAGAAGTTTATAGTGGGGGGAGAGAGTCCGAACTCACTCCTAGATCGGAAGTGATGTGCAGGGTGAGGCCTGGGCATCAGCAGGAACAACCTAACCAGCAGTTCCAGTCTGGTCTATGATTTTGTTTAAAATAGTGATTCTTGGAGCCCACTCCCAAAGATATGGATTCAGTAACTCCATAGATACGGCTAAGGAGCCGCGTTCGTGCTTTCGCTTTTCGAAGTTTCCTACGTGATTCTCAAGTGCAACCAGGTATAGGACAACTGAGCTAGGCAAAGAAGGGGAAGAGCAAAACAGGCAAAGGGAACAGCTAGTGCAAAGGCCCAGAGGTAGGACGGAGCCTTGCTGCTAGATGCAGACCAACTGTACAGGCACAGGCATCTTCTGGAAGCTTCTTAGCAATGCAGAATTGCAAGGCGTCTGGGTGGCTCAGTCGGTTAAGCGTCCAACTCCTGGTTTCAGCTCAGGTCTTGATCTCATGGGTCATGGGATGGAGCCCTCTGTCTGAGCAGGGGCTCAGTGGGGAGTCTGCTTGGGGATTCTATCCCTCTGCCCTCCCCCCTCCCCCGCTCTCTTTCTCAAATAAATAAATAAATAAATCCTTAAAAAAGAAGAAGAAGCAATGCAGAATTGCAGGCCCCATCTCAGACTTACAGAAGCAGAAACTGCATTTTAACAAGAGTTCAGGTGATATTTGCATACATTAAAGTACCCAGAGGCACTGGCTAGAAGAAGGCAAGAGCTCTGGCTTATATGTCTTGGTATTCTTAGCACCCAGCACATCTTAGGCCCTCTGTAAATGCAGCTTGAATCAAGTTTTGCAGGTGCAAATTTTTATTTTATGGTATCTACCCATTCAGAGGCCATTAAGACTGATGGGAAATGGGCACAGGTGTATTATCCTGGGAGCATGTCAATTGGTGCAATCTTTTGAGAGGACAGTTTGGCAAAGGCACCAGAACACCAAAGATGCACACCTATTAACTTGATAACCCCACTCTTAGGAACTGAGAGTGAGGGTCATACAAAAATGGCTGCAAAACGTATGTCCACTGAGGCATTGTTTATGAGAGCAACGTAATGAGAAGATCTTCGATTTCCAGTTAAAAAAGATTAAACTAAGTATTGAATATACCTAAAATGAGCAACTCTTACAGCTCTATAAAGTGGCATTTATCTGAATTTACTGCCATAGAATGATACTTCTGATACACTAATGAAAAAAAGAAAGAACGTAAAATAGTGTCTCAATTTTGTAAAACTGTGTGTGTGTGTGTGTGTGTATTAAAAAGAAAAATACTTATGTCTAGAAAACATTCTAGAAAGTCATATACCAAAATAGAGTTCTTATCTCTAGTGGAAGGTAATGAGTGGTTTTAACTTCTTTTTTAGACCTCTCCAAATTGTCTGAAATTATTTACAATAGGTATAGATTGTTTTGTTTATGAACATTTTCCTGTTCATAAAAGAAAACAAACACCCCCCCAACACACACACACACACACACACACACACACACTTCAAAAAGTAGAAGCTACTCTATTGGGCTCATTGAGTCACTGCCGAAGACAGCGAGGAGGAGCAGGAGGGGGAGGGTAGGGGACTCCTGACAGCCTGAGGCTGCTGCTTGCTCTATATGGTGGCCTCAGCCCTGGCTGCGCGCTGGGATCATCTGGGAACTCTCCAACATCACCAGTGCCAGGTTCCCACCTCAGACCAATTAAATGTAAATCTCTTGGAAGTGAGACTGGACATGTTATTTTTAGAAGCTGCCCAGGTGACTCAAATCCTTCTAAATGATTCTAAAGAGTCGCGAACCCTTGGGCGTCCAGCTTGACGACCGAGGAGATGTGTGCATCACCCACCCGCATGCGATAGTACTCATAGTGCTATGGCTCTCACCGGCAATATTAGCTCAAGTCCAGCCTTTACGGTGAAAAAGAAAAATGATTGCACTCGTGAGAAACTGATCCAAATCACCTTCTAGAGTCGACTGTCCATCTGCCTGGGGGGCCTCCCCTCTGATTGCTTTCTAGGTGGAGGCATAAGGAAATAGCCCAGCTTGACAGTGGGATTGCTCCAAGAAGTGGCTTGCAGGTCTGAGCGGAGTAGAAAGAGCCTCTGTTTAAATAAACTAGTGCTGGATGTCGTATCTTGAGAAATTATAAAATGCCTTCTTATTTTTCTCTTCTGTTGTATTACCATATGAACAAGTTCCCTCTAAATGAGTCAGTGGAAATGAGAACAGTAATTTACATTAATGTTCTGGATTTCTAAGTGCCATCAGGTTGGCTGCACTGGCATAGCTCAATCATCATTTGAGATTCCCCCAAGTCCAGGGTATGTCACAGGGGAGTTAGAAGCATCAGGGAGACCCAAATACAGGTGCCCTTTCTCCCCATTTTTATAATGTCCTGAAAGAGTCCTGCCTCTGTCTCTTCTCAAGCTGCTTTCCAACGGACTCCGACTTTCCAGGTCATTGGAAATACTGGTGTGCTCCTCCCCACCAGGAAACACTAGATTCTGCCTCCTTCTGTCTGGGACCTGGGTGAGTCTTTGTTTCCAGATAAGGCAGTGATCACATCTTGTGATCAGATGGGCAGGCTGCTATCTGACAAGTGACAACATTTCTTCTCTTTTGAAGCCAAAAAGGATTGTCTGGGTGCACCAGTATTTGAATTTGCTTTTTCTTTGTTAAACAGAGTTCTGTTTTCTGTGTTCACGCCCAATGGTTAAAGTGGGGTTTCCTATTCAGATAATTCCTAAGTCACTAATGGAAGGTAGATAAAGGCAAATCAATGAAATGTTAATCTTTGTTGAGAGACTACTGGGTGCAAGACACTATGCTTGGCTCACCACAAGATACCATAAGGTTGGTTTATTCAAAACCATGCTTAAAAGAAAGTGACAATCTTCTAAATTGTATTATTTTTCTTTAATGATTGTATTTTTTTTCTTTAATGATAATATTAGCCAACCTAATTGGAAGAAGTTTGGGGAGTAGGAGAGTAAATAGCAAAGCTTCAAGTAGATAAAACTTTAGTACTTGTAACCAAAGGCTGTTTGATTCTGCAATGTATATTTTGTTACCAGTGATGGGAGAATTGGGGTGGGTTGGAGAGAAGAATACGAGAGAAGAAAAAGACAACAAAAGAATAGCTTGGGATAATAAGCCTTCAAGAATGTTAAGAATGAATACACCGCTTACTACCAAGTTAAGCTATTCCACTTGGGCCAATTAGACTGCATGGGGCCACGCCAGCCCCACCCCGCGCATGTTGCATGACGTTCTGCCGCCACGTGCTACTTGTCTACTGTTACTGCATTCATAATAGAGGAAGGGAAAAAGACTTCGATAAGGGTGAAGGAAGAAAGATAGGCTTTCGGACCCTATTTGGAAAGAGATGCAGAGCCAGAGGCTGGGGTGTGCGTCTCTGGTGACCAGACCATGTGCATTAGAGGCTGGCATCCTGGCTTTTCCACATTCTAGCTTGGGTAAATGCCCTAATTTCTGACACTCAGTGTCCTCTTCTGTAAAGGATACCACTACCTTTCTGATGTTATTTTGGAAGTTATCAAGTGCAGACTCTATAGCTTCTAGCCACATGTGGCCATTTAAAGTTAAATTAATTAAAAGTAAATACAACTTAAAATTCATTCCGTCGGTTGCATTAGGCACATGTCAAGTGCCTGATAGACACTTGTGGTTGGTGGCTAGCAGATAGCACACGGAGCAGAGAGCACAAAGAACATTCCGTCATCACAGAGCTCTACTGAAGAGGGCCACTCTAGGTGGTCCACAGCTCCGAGCTACACCGCCTGCACTCAGAGCTCAGCTCTGCCATTTAGTAGCTGCATTCATTGCTCTGTGCCTCAGTTTCCCCATCTTTAATGTGGAGGTGGTTAAAGATATTAGTGAGAGTAGTGTTGTTATAAAAGTAGTATAAGGGAGACTAGGTGACTCAGTCAGTTAAGCGTCTGACTCTTGATTTTGGCTCAGGTCATGATCTCGGGGTCTGTGGGATCGAGCCTCGCATTGAGCTCTGTGCTGGGCATGGAGCCTGCTTGAGCTTCTCTCTCTCCCTCTGACCCTACCCCACTTGCTCTCGCTTGTTCTCACGCTCTTTCTAAAACAATAAATAAATCTTTTTTTTAAAAAAGTAATATATATAAGTGTGTGTGTATATATACATATAAATATGAACGACATGTGATGCTATTATTTAGGTGAGGGTTACCCAAGACAAGGCATGGGCGGTATCTGGCTCGTAGGAGGAATGGGCAAATATTCCCACCTCGGGCGTGCCAACACAGAAGGCAGAGAAGGAAGACACCCGTATTTAAGTACTGCGATTTGTATTTTACGTTGATGACCACTAAACCTCTCCGTTTTTAGCATCACAATAAGAAACTTTTTTTTTTTTGTCTATTTAAGCCTTTATCTACTGGAAACAGAATGAGACTCAGAATCCAAAATAATAATGGAAGCTGTTTCAAACCTTTGACGTGTCTGAGGGTAGTTCACCCCTTTCTACTTGGAGATTCCTCACTAACTGAATGGAATGGGGGTTCCGGTCAGACCCAAACCACAGGCAGGAAGGACTTACGTGCTCAGCCCTTGCCTATGGCAGGCGGAACCAGTTAAGCATTCTCGATACCAGGCTCTGAATGCAGAGGCTCACTTGTTGGCATACTCCTCAGTTGTCAAAATATAAAACGCAATTTGGTATCTCTCTTTCCCCTTGGTTCTGGAGAGACTGTGCTTCTTACAGATAGAGGACCACGGGCTCACGGACCTCAATGATGCAGAGCATAGTGCAGCGGCCTCTTCTCGGGCTGACTCTAAACAGCAGGCATCATGGCCTTCTCCAGGCATAAAAGAATAGGTCAGATTGGGCGGGTGTCTTCTCGGGGAAGCAAAGAGGTCAAAGACACCAGAGCAGCAGGTGCACCAGCCTAGCTTGGCAGGGGGACTGTACGCTTTCAACCTGAGCTGCAATCTCAGGGAGGGTAACAGCCTCAGACAGGTCAGCGCCACGCGCGGGTCAGGTGCAGAGATGGCCCAACAGTCCAGGAGGACCTGAAAGTCTGCAAACCATCGGACACTCTACCTCAAGGAACATTTGTGTTCTTGTTCATATTTGTCAAGCAAATCCTCACATTGCTTTTTCAAGTCTCTTGAACCTTTGGGACCACTCTTTCAGCAAAGAGAGTCCAGGCAACAAGACACAATGGTTTCTTGATATTGACTCACACTGACCAATACATAGTCACAGCGGAATCTCATTCTGTGATTCCATGTACTAGTAGACACCGTATTGAGAACTAAAAACGTACCAGTTTAAGGGTATTCTGGGGGATGTGTTCTTCCTTTTAAAATCCCGTTACATTGAAGAAGAAAAAAAATCACAAGAGCTTATTCCTAGAAGAATGATAGGAAGCCACTGTCCAGCTTGCATGTGACACACACATACACACACACACACACACACACACACACACACACACACACGACACGTAGCTCTCAATGCTATAAGATGAAATCCAAATCTCTTAGTGATGAAATGAGAGTGTTTTGAGAAGGGGGACTTAACTGTGTTGAATGCCTCTGACAGCTCAGATGAGAGCGATGAGAACGCACAGTGTTTGGATGAAGAAGACTGCTTTTACTTGTTTGTTTTATAAGATGAACGTAGTAGAAATAATTAGAATTTTAACAATAGCCCATGAAATTATCAGAATTAGTTGCCTTTGGGGAATGATCAACCTGGAAAGAAAGAAAACCAAGCTATGAGAGGGGCGCCTGGGTGGTGCAGTCGTTAAGCGTCTGCCTTTGCGGCTCAGGGCGTGATCCCGGCGTTCTGGGATCAAGCCCGCATGAGGCTCCTCCGCTGGGAGCCTGCTTCTTCCTCTCCCACTCCCCCTGCTTGTGTTCCCTCTCTCTCTGGCTGTCTCTATCTCTGTCAAATAAATAAATAAAATCTTTTAAAAGAAAGAAAGAAAGAAGAAAGAAAGAAAGAGAGAGAGAGAGAGAGAGAGAGAGAAAGAAAGAAAGAAAGAAAGAAAGAAAGAAAGAAAGAAAGAAGGAAAGAAAAGAAAGAAAAGAAAACCAAGCTAAGAGAAAGCAAAGTCTTAGGACTGAGGTATTTGCCTTAGGGGTGGATTCTATCTTCCCAGCAGGGAGGCTGGCCTGAGCTTTGGGTAGCAACTGGGGGAATCCCCCCTCCAGGTTTCTGGTGATCCAGACTTGCTGTGTGAAGCTGATTCTGTAACCAAGTCCCAGCTTTCCCTGGGCCTGAAAATTCTATCTCCGAAGCGAAAAGAATGGTAATGATAATGGCGAATCTAATTTTATGAGAGGAACAGACCCTAAAACAGTTTTCCATAATAAAGATGCATAGACACGAAGCGTAACTACAGAAATCAAGGGTATCTCTTCAGGGCCAGAAATAGGAGCGCGCGCATGGTTCTGGAATCTTCTGTGTTCTGTTTTGCTTTTTAATTAGATATTTCTTTTCTGATTTTAGAGGAATACATGCTGCCCACAGAAAAAAATGAAATAGAAATCATTCCTCTAGAAATCATTCCTACCACCACATTTAGGTCCATGTTTTTAACATTTTGGCACAGTGCCTTCAGAAGGAGAGAATGAAATTGGATCTCACACAGTACTCAGTTCTATATCCTTTATTTATAGCAGCTTTAATTTAATATATCGGAGTAATTTTTGTGTCATTAAGTATTTACAATCATATTTTAATTTTGCTTCGTATTTTATTCTTTGAATAGCTCATAATTGAACCCTATCCTTAGTTTTGGGCATTTAGATTGTCTCCAGTTTTTACGACTATACATACTATTGCAATAGATGCCCTTGAAAAAATATTTGCACCTGAATATTTCCACGTGATAAATTTACTTTCCAAAAACATTTATGACAGTTTACACTCCCATCATCAGTGTATGGAAGCATCCCAACATCAGCAATGAGTAGGGATTTTTTTAACCTTTGCCGTGTTAATAAATGAAAATGTCTCCCTTTTTTGGCATTTTTTTTGAATACTTGTGATAATGGACATATTGTCTCCTATTGTTGAACATTCGTATTTGCATGAACAGTTGGTCTTTACTGTGCTCTGCAAGGACTGCATTCAAACTCAAGAACTTGCGGTCTGGAAAAATTTGAACTCAACAGTTTGGTAGCAAGCACTTTTCAGCTGAATAACTGGTAGGTTGGAAATTCATTTCAAAGTCCCCAAATGAAAGCTGGCATTTTTCTGTGAATCAGTGCTGTTGGCATTGAAAGATGCGCTCCCTGCATTCAGGTTTCCTAAGGAAATGACTGAGAACAGTCAGGAAAAGAATCCCCCCCCTCTGGGCTGTGGATCCAGAACGTACCCGGTGGGCTACAGACTAACCAACACTGCGCAGGCACCATTCTCAAAAGAGGCTCAGAAGTTAGACACGAATAGTACACCCACAGGGCAAAGCACATCTCTATTTTTCAAAAACATGTTAAATTCCCAGGCTATCAAAAGTCTCAACTATTTTCTTCCCAGATGGAGAAAAAAAAAAAAAAGCAATGAAGCAAACTAAAAAGTATACTTCTCTTCTATGGTGCATACTCTATAATTTAGGAAGTTTTTGCTGCTCTGGTTGGGTAAAAGACGGAGGTCTGCCAGTTGCTGCATGGAACGTCTGTATCAAAAAGTACAACTCTAACTTTAAGTGGTTTTTAATATTTTAATATCGTATATGTTTCATTTGGTTTTCTCTTGCCTTAATGAATATAAAAGAATCAAAAACATAGAGAGATAATTTATTTATAATTAGACATACTTACTTATAAATAATATAGAGAAGGGATTTGTCAAGGCATTTAACAAAAAGAGAATTTTCTCATTTGTAAAATTTGAGACTTGGACTAATTGATTTCTCAAGTTTTGTGTTCTGTGATTTTATGCACAAAGAGTAATTAATAAAGAAAATCATTTTACATTGCAATAGATATCTCAAGATCGTGAGGATTATTACAAACTACTATTATAAATTATATCTTTCATAAGGAAATACTTTGTGCCCAACAGTTGTTTAAGCACTGTGGAGGAATCTTTTTTCTACAAATATTTATTGATTACCTGCCATGTGCCAGTCCCTGCTGTGGTCACTAGGGATTCAGCAAAGAACAAAATGGACAAAATCCCTAGCTTCAAGGAGTTTACAGAGGGAGAATACAGACAATGAAAACAGAACAACAGAAATATCAAATAGAGATAAATTACTCAAAAATAAGTAGATAAAAGGACAGATGGATGGATAGATAGACAGGAAGAAGAACACAAGGGAAAGAGTACAAAAAACAGGGCTACTTTTAGCTCAGCTAGTTCGGGAGGGCCCCTCCCTGCAGGGCGACATCCCAGCTGAGACTGGAATCACGAGAAGGACAGGGCCTTGCAAAGACCTGGGGCAAGAAATCGCAGGTAGAGGAAGAAGTGCAACCCGTGAAGTTACAGGCAGTTTGCTGTGTCTCAAGAGCAGAAAGGAGGACAGCATGGCTACCCCGAGGAGAAGGCTGGCAGAGACGAATGCAGGGGTGAAGTAGACACCAGACTGTGTAGGGCCCTGGAGGCCATCGTAGGGGGTTTGGATATCATCTTCTTTCAAAATTGGAGGGTTTTAGGGAGACCCTCGTCCTCAAGTGTGTGACAGTCTGTGCAAAGCAACTGAAAAATACATGCTGACTTGGGGGCTCCATGGGAAATCAGAGAAGAGGAGGCCCAAGTGGTGAGCACACATTTCATGACAGATAGAGTACGAGCTGGGTTCCAAAAGAACACGAAAATGTGGATGGCTGTGAGGGAAGGTGAAAACACAGCAAAAAGAAAGGCTGAGACGTAAAATCATTGTAATCAGTGGGGAGACTTACTGTATCACACTAGCTGTTCACTTCCGTGGCAGGCCCACCTTCCCGGCCAACTCAGGAGCTCCTGGAGGAATAGGGCCATCTTCTTCCTCCTTCTGTCCCTGCATCTTGCACACATGGTGCCAGACATTGACTACCTGCTCCGAGCCCATCAAAGCAGATGGTGTGTATTGAGAGCAGTAGAAACGAAGAGTCGAGTGGGGCTGAGCGTGCGGAGTCAGGCTTTGTGAAGAGCTGGAAGTTGATGGAGCGTGGAAAATGACCTACATCGATTAAAATTCAGATTCTGCCCACTTGTCTGTTTGTGCCTGTATCACATAAAAATGGCCATTATCAAAACTTGAACGGTCCACTTGAAATTATCTGACAAAATGCAGACTCTTTAGAAGAGTAGAAATGTCCTTTGGGGACCGTGAAGGGAATCTTAAAGAGACAGGTGACTGGCCTCCAGAAGAACTGAATCCACAGGACGAAAGAGTCCTGGGTATCGTGAATGGAGAACAAAACAGCTTCAAATGTGAGCTCCACCCCCAAAGGCGCCAAGTCCGTGATCCGGTTATTGATTGGTGTTTAGGGGAGAGCAGCTGCAGGGATGTACTTACGGAAGGATTTTCCTGAGCAACCCTGGGGAAGCGAGCTGGTTCATCACGTGAGCTACAGCGTTTGGGAGACTCCTACCAGAGCCATGCTCCTCCAAACTGGGGTGAGCAAATGCCCACTGCGGCCAAGCCCCCAGGAAGAGTTCTGAGGTACATTAAGCACCCCTGTCCATTCCCTTAGCGCTTAGAAAGAAAAATATATTTTAAAGGAACATTACCACATAAAAAATTGGACAAATGCCTGATTTTCCTTTGGGGATCATCCCAAGCCTAGCATGGAAGTGATATCAGACAAAGAAAATGTAGGTAGCTCCATTCACCTTTTTTTTTAATTTAACTTAATTTTATTTAAATTCAATTAATTAAGATATAGTGTATTATTAGTTTCTTAAATACAGAGCAGTAGGGAGGGCCTGGGGTGGAGGAAGGGAGACCCACATCACCACGTTACCTGGTGTGTGGCCTTGGGATAAGTCCCTTCAGTGCTCGGGCCCGGAGCTCCTCATCGGAGAGTAGCTGGGTGAACTACTCTACTAAGGGTATTGAGGAACAGTGGGCAAGTGTAGTTTCGGTTAAGTTTTTGTTGGTAAGAAGGAGAGAAGATGCTATGCTGCTGGCTTTGAAGATGGAGGCTGGGCGCCCAATTCCTGATACTCTGTGCCTTGTAGTAATTTCTTTCATGGCCACAACAGCTACCATTGACTTAAGCGCATAGTAGAGACTCATTAAATACTTTTGGCAATGATTAATTTAATGCAATTTCTTAAATCTTTCCTAATGGCATGGAAAAATTAACTGATTTTCTTGTGTGATTTGTCCCTTCAGAAAGAAGTGTTCTCCCAATAAAATCTGATTAGTGCAGAGTTTTGCATTTCCCTGGATTCTGGTTTTGTTCAAACCACCATATGTACAATGAGTAACACAGGACCCCGCACAGAGACTGGAGCCTCTGGACGTGGGATCAGTGGGAGGAAAGAGTGNNNGGTGACATCAGGCTGTGATATCCTCTCTGACTGGGGTGTTGGAGGAGAGATGTGGTATCACAGTGCTGAATAATCGGATCTCCAAACAAGCTTCTCCTCAATTCTCCCACTAAGTAGATGCCAGGCATTTCCCTGAGAGTGTTTTCACGGCGGTTTCTGCCAAATATGTACACAGATAATATTCTCAACCCCTGAAGTGTTGACAAACAGAGAAGCAGAATGGGACACTTTTTAAGCAGAAATGTTGTCCCAGACCAGGTAAAAATCATTTATCTTCATAAGGTTAAACACATATATATGTTTATTTCTAGCAAATAAGGTTAGAATGACTTCCTATTGTTTTGTTGTGCTTGGTGTCAAAAGCAGATGAATTTTGTATTTATCCTGGTTACTAAAGGAAATCAATATTCATACCTTTACAGAATTAATTGTGGAAGTACAGGAATGAGCACATCAAGTCTCTAAGTTTACCTATCAGGTGCACAGGCTTCTGCCCATTCCAGAAAAACCAGCCTCAAAAAAAATTGTAATACAATTGCTTTGCCTAGTACATAGTAGTACATAGTGAGAGAAGTTAGACTCTTGTCACAGGTTTTCATATCCTCCTTTATAAGAAAAGTATGCAACCTCACCCTTTGCCACGTGACTTACCTGTCCTCAATGAAAGGACTATACATCCCACCCCATTAACTGAGCTTGGTCATGTGCCTCACCTTAACCAGTAGAAAATCTGTGGAATTCCAGTTCCAACCAGAAGCAGAAGAAGCATCATACATTTCCACCAGTCCCCTGTCCTTGGCCTGTGCCACAAAAGAACAGCCTGTGTCAGGTGGGGATTGCTCCTTTAGCCTGAATCTCATGTCTGAGAAGACATGTGGAGACTCACCGTCCACAGTGAAGAAAAACCTTGAAGCCAATCCACAGACTGGAGTAGAATCATAGCAAGAGATAAATGTCATTGTTGTAACATATTGAGATTTGATGTCATTTGTTACTGCGGCAAAAGCTGATTAATGCACTCAATGACATTTTGGAAACAGAGAAAGAAACAACAAGATTTGAAAAGGATGCTGAATTAGAACAACCTTTCTGCTTAGCTACTCATTTATCAAAGATCCAGACTCCCCTTTAGAAACATTCCAAGCGAAACAAAGCCAGCTATGCCTCAGATTCTGCGTACAATATGAATGGGGTTACGTGTTGTAAAGTAATATGGTAGGTGACCACAAAATACTGGAAGTGGGTTCAATCAATCCAACATTTCACAAAGACTAACTGGGAAGATTAGCGATCTGAAAGTCAGGAACCCTACTTTTGAAGTCAACAGTACCTCTGAGTCAATGTGTCAGGAACCCCATTATATAACTTAGGACACACACACACACACACACACACACACACACAGAGCTAGACTGATCAAAAACATCTTCTTTACTGCTTTGTCATGGTCCCAAAATGTCAACGACGATAAACTGCAGCCTGCCCGAGAAGGATAAATCAAAACGTGCTTGATCTGGAAGCTGTACCATGTGAGACACGGCTGATCACTGAAGAAATCGAAGATGCTTGGTCGGGGGCTGCTAAGACAATGTTAGTTGTCTTCGAGAGCATGAAGACTTCCTGTTAGCAGATTCACCCTAATCTGTATACAAACAGAGAGCAAACTGGGGACGACAGGAGAAAGGTCTCAATTCCATTTACTAGGATGTTCTGTTAGGGTGGGGCAGACCCTGGGACTCAGACACCAGCATAAAGTTTTAGTGACTGACGGCAAGCGAATCCACAGTCAGGGCGCAAACATAGAGCCATTATCTGGCAAGCTGGGAAGGAATAGAAGAGCAACAGAAGCGAGGACCTCAGCAGAAATTCCACCGTCCAAGACTCTGGCTGTGTGAGCCGCGTAAGTGGTGGGCGTGAAGGTCAGAAGTGGAACATGTTTTCAGGGATAGGCTGGTGACTGCAGGTGAACCTGCCACGTCCTAGCCGCCTCACGGCGTGTGTGCATCCTGCCGAGAAAAGTCAAGGGCGTAAAAGAATGAGAAGAGGTGTAACACCCAAAGGCCCAAGCAAATCTGCTAAGAAGCCCATTTAGATAATGAAATACAGGAAAGGAGAAAGCCATTCTCTACAAGCATGAGAAAGACAAGCACAAATCCTTAGAAGGAAAGTACAGGGCATACGGTCGGCAGCCAGAAGAAACCCAAGGGAGTTTCAGCAGAGAAAAGCTCTGGGTGAGGACTGGGCAGCAGGCCAAGAGTCTTCTGAAAACTGCCTAGCGAGGTGGAAGCGGTGGAGGGGGTGTCAGCAGTAGGGGACAAAAAGTCCTGGTCAGGGAGCAGGGTGATGCCAGCTAGTGCCCCCATGGCCCACACGCTGTGCCAGGCTGCGCTAAAGGCTTCCCACTTGTTAACTCCTATGTTCCTCGCCACAACCCTATGAGCTAGTACCATTATTATCCCATTTTACAGATGGCAAAACTGAAGCACAGAAAGTCTCCACCCAAGGTCACTCAGCTAGTAAGGGCAGAGCCAGAATTTGAACCCAAATGACTTGACTCCTGAATTATGCTCTTAACCAGGAACCAGAAGCTCCGCCCAGAGGAGAAGAAGTAGGTGGCTAATGGGGAGGAGGGTTAGTGCTGGACCCCACGATACGGGGGGGCCTCAGAAGGCTCCTCCAGATCCTGCAGTCACCAGGTGGGGCTCATCAAACCAGGCACCTTTTAGTCTAACTGTAAGCTCGTTTTGCCAGGGGACATTGATTAGAAGACGCTTGCAGCAATCCTAACTGTCCACCTCTGTGAAGCGGCTGCTTCTATCAGCCCATGTTCCCTGCTGTTCCAGATGTTCCAGCAAACGCTGGACAGCGATTCTCGGGATGTCACGGAGGGATTTTTGTAATCCCTTGGTGTATTTGCAAAATCAAGCCGGAATGATTTTGGGCTGTTTACTGTTTTGTTAGCCTTCGTTTCCTTCCTCTCCTCACCTTCAAAGGCAGGCTCCAACGTAATTCGATAATCCTACCTATTCAGTGACTTCTAAACCATGATTATTTTCACCCTGACACAAACCTGCTTTTACCATCATGACACTTGGAGTCCGCTGAACCCTCAAGCACACTGGCAAACACCACAATGATGACTCGCCCCTCCCAGAGGCCCTGGAAGCCTTTCTTAGTTATAGCTGTGAAGTATTTTGAGAAACTTGAATTCAAGTGCTAGAGAAAGCACAACACACATTTATTGCTCATCTTGGAAAGACAAGAGCAAAGAGCTTCCAAAACTATCTTTGATTAACATAATCCGAGGGTAATGAATATGGATATTGTCAATAGTCACTTAGAAGCATGTTTTCTCGTACATTTTGTTCTCTCCAGTAAATTTCCAACCAAGAAAGAAAATGCCCCAAGTCCCTGTTTGCTTCAATAAAGCAAACACTCAGAGGAATTACCCAGAGGGAATAGAGCCAGGAAGGAACACTCACCACCCTCAACTGTGTTCCAGTTGGTTCTCTGTTTTCACCACGCTTCTGCTTACCTACCAAATAAAAGCCAGCACCGCCCTAACAAGCCTGGTTCATTTCTCAGCGTCCTTGTGACAGTTTCTGATGAAGGCTGGTCAGACAAGTATCCCAAAGGGGGCACCACACAGCATCCCCGGTCACAGCTTGCAGGAGACAGCTGCCAAGAGGCCCAGCAGCCAGCCCAAAGAGAGAAATAGGAAGTACCTGCCAGACTTGCGGCCCCATGTGGGAAACGACAATGTAGGAAGGTTCTCCAGAGAAACAGAACCAATAGGACATCTGCAGATACATATGAAGATCCGGATTTCTTACAGGAATTGGCTCCCATGTTATGGAGGCCAAGAAGTTCCATAGTCTGCTGTCTTCAAGCTGGAGACCCAGAAAAGCCAGTGGGGTAATTAAGGCCAAGTCTGAAGGCCCAAGAATCAGGGTGGAGGAGCCAATAGTATAAATCCCAGTCTTCGTCCAAAAGCTCAAGAACCAGGAGCACCAATGTGCAAGGATCGAAGCTGGGTGTCCACCCCAGCACAGTGAATCCACCCTTCCTCTTTCTGTTCTGTTCCGGCGCTCGGGGGACCAGAGCACGCTCACCTACAAGAGCAAGGAGGATCTTCTTTCCTCAGTCTACAGATTCAAATGCTCATCTCCTCCAGAAACCCTGTCGCAGACACACCCCGCAAGAGCGTTTCACGAGCTAGCTGCGCATCCCTTAGCCCAGTCAAGTTAGCACCTAAAATCAACCATCGCGGGAAATACCTGGTTTTCCACACCCAGCGCTTTAGTCGTCACTGGTGGCGTGTGGACCCAACAGTGCCTTGCTAGAACCTCTGGGGGAGCCTTAAAGAATCCTTATCTCTGGGCCACACCTCAGGCCAATTAAACTGGAATTTCTGGGGTGGGAGCCAGGCAGCAGTGTTTCTGGAAGAACCTGGGCGATACTGGTGTGCAACCAAGATGGAGAACCAGTCACTGCAAAGCGACCAGGAGATCAGAAAACCCTGTGACCATCCCCAGGAAGCCGACGGTAAGGCCCCCACATTTACCACTGCCCTGCCCTGACACGGGCCCACTCTCTTCATTTCTGACACAGGTGACCTGCGAGGCTCTCCCTGGCCCCCTGACAGTTGTCCCCCTGCCCCCGTGTCCCCTGTCCTCGAGCACAGGCCCTGACACAGGCTGCTGCGTAACTGCCTTAGTGACAGTTCTCCGCTGGCTTGTCTGTCTCCGCAGTGGCGGGTCCACCCCGCATGCACCTTTTTACTCCATCCTGGAACTAACTTATCTTTAGGACGTGATTCTTCGGTCAACTTCACAGCAGCTAAAATGAGCTTTTTAAAATGTAATTCACATCATGTCACTCACTTGAATAAAACCTTCCAATGGCTTCTCACTGGGCTCAGAGTGACTCAAGCCCTGTCTTGGCTTGCAAGTCCCCTGCAGGCCAACCCTGCACACCTCAGGCAAGAGGGTCAGGAGGAAGGACACCAGCTCCGCAAGCAGGTGTCCCAGGGTCAAGTGCTGGCGCTGTGGGCTCCTCGACTCTGGAGAAGTTACTGGACCTCTCCCAGCCTCATCTCTAAAGGCGGATTTGTTGTGAGGATAAGATTAGGGGGCACACAATATTATAGTCTTTCTTCACTGAACATCACTGTGTATGTTGTCTGATTTTTCTGCAGTAGACATGCTATCCTTTATAATAAGAAAAACAATAAAAGATAAGCTGTTTTTAAGATTTTATTTATTTATTTATTTATTTGACAGAGAAAGAGAGCACGAGCAGGGGGAGCAGCAGGCACGGGGAGAGGGAGAAGCAGGCTCCCCGCTGAGCTGACAGCCCAATGTGGGGCTCCATCCCAGAACCCTGGGATCATGACCTGAGCTGAAGGCAGACCCTTAGTGACTGAGCCACCCAGGTGCCCCCAAAAGATAAGCTTTTCAGGAAAAAAGCAAAAACAAACCTTATTCCTTCCATTTAGATGTTCATCACCTCCCATTCTAGACTGAAAGCTCCATGCGAGCAGGAACCATGTCTTTGCACCCCCACGCCTAAGAGCATGCCTGGCATATAACAGATGCTTGGTATATGCTGGCTGAGTTGAAATTAAACAGATATGTACATTAATTTATCACAAGACCTCAAGAGCTCAGGCAAAGCAATTGTTCTTGCAGCCTCCCTCCTATATATGTGATACATTGTCTCACAAATCTGGAAATCTTACAAAAAAAAAAAAAAAGGAAAGAAAGAAAAGATAAAAGCCTGCTGACGCTCTAAACTTTTAAATAACTCTGCCATATACAATGGCACTATCCACCTGTCCTGACAGTTAAGGTGTTACCAAGAATTAAAACACAGCATGAAGCAACACTGTTAAATCTAGGAGGAAATTAAACCAGTAGGTCCATCACCCAAACCCTGTGACCCAAACTGCTTCCTTTCGCCTGATTCTTCTAATTAGGTTGTGTTTGCAAAGCCTTTAGAAGCAGACAAGTGCAACATTAAGTGCTAAGTAGTATCAATTAATAATATTGGTAGATTTCATGGGCTGGTATTTCTTGTAAATGTAAACATCCTAGGCTTGTTAGCACAGTAGTTGGAATCAAAGTTCAGCTATACCTTAGAAGGTCTTTATAGAATTGAATAAAGCTCCTGACTTCCAAAGAAAGTAGCTTCGTATCATCTTTGCATTCTCCAGCTTGTCGAAACTTTGGAGATCATCTAATATAGTTCTCCGCTCTATCAAGCCCAGCACCTCTTTTCCGTAATAAAGGTTTTGTTAGACCCCTCCTTTAAAACCTTGAAGCAAAAGGCATGAATAACCTACCTGTATATAACGTACTTGGGTATGTAAAGACTCAGGCGAGCACACAGGGAGCTGTCAGACGCTTTTACAGTTTAAAGAATCATGGTCGGTGTACCAGTTCCAAACGGCAGGCCGTCACAGGTGTGCTGCATGGGAGATGCTGTACCATGGGTGGCGTTGAAAGGGGGATTGAGTTTCTGAAGCAGTGAAGAATTCCTTTTTGGTTCCAAACTAAAGAATTTACAATCATCCTTCCATTTACTCTACAGTTTCATTCCTGGAAAAGTCGATGTACTTGTATATTAAAACCATCCCTGAAAAGCCCGTGTGTTTATACATAAAACAATTAGGTTTTAGGTTTAGATCATCATAAGCAGAATTTTCATCTACAAGAATGTCTGTGAGATCATTGAAAATTGGATGACACCATCCCACCCAGTTATCATCTCTGGGTCTTACCCACCAAATGCCAGGAACACCTCGTCTTCCTCAGTCTTTGAGAGGAAAAAAAAAAAAAAAACACTCAAGACACTTTTCATTTTATTTGAGAGCAAAGTTCCAAAACAACCCCATGGGGTGGGATTGTCCCTCTTAAAAGTCATAAATCTAATTTTACATCTTTGTATTTTAAAAATGAGGATGTTGTATCCCCAAAGTATATGCCCCAAAATCACAGATCGAGTCTTCTAAGAAGAAGCCAGGTAAGTCTGGGCAGAGCCAGGCCAGGTGAGCATTTTCCATGTGCCAGGCATTGTCTTAAGCTCTTTTTAGACAATAATCTAATTTTCACGTCAATACCAGGTAGAAGGCTTTTTTAACCCCATTATACAGTTGAAACAGAAGCACAGAGAAGTGAGGTAACTTACCCAAGGTCCCACAGCAGTAAGTGGCAGACCCTGATTCAGACCATCTTCAGAACAACTCGGGGACAAAGTGCAAAGGACAGAAGGTTATTTAGGACTGGAGGTAACACAAAGGGGGGAAACGCAACCCTCCTGCATTGTGAATGCACAAGATAGACCTGTTCAACCAATTCAGTATATTGACCTCCAACCACGCCTCCAAGCGATCATTTGTTCCTGCCTGGTCTCATCTTCTCCTTTCTTGTGTTTTTCCTGCAGACATTCATGCCCAGGAGAAGGCTGCTTTGGGTCCCGCTGGACCTTTTCTAAAAAGGAGATCCCTATTCACTAGATGAGCTCCAGAAGCATCCATTAAGGCGCCCATAGAACCTCTTCCATCAGTTGACCTTCACCGTAACCCCTATCACACAGGATGAGTGGCTTCCTTGCCTCCCTGGACCCCCGGCGGGTGCAGTGGGGGGCCGCCTGGTACGCCATGCACTCCAGAATCTTGCGCACCAAACCAGTGGAGTCCATGCTGGAGGGAACAGGGGCCACCACGGCCCATGGCACCAAGCTAGCCCAGGTGCTCACCACCATGGACCTCATCTCACTTGGCGTCGGCAGCTGTGTGGGCACGGGGATGTACGTGGTGTCTGGTCTGGTGGCCAAGGAAATGGCAGGACCTGGTGTCATCGTGTCCTTCATCATTGCAGCCGTTGCGTCCATATTATCAGGTAAGTGTCTCAGTACAGTGGAAGGCCTGTGGACAGTGCACTGCCGGTCTGTTCCAGCTCATGCTGCTTCTCTAGAATATTCAGTGGTGAGACGGGTGAAGGGTCGGCAAAGGGGTCATCGGGCTCCTTTCTTGCCCTGACTTCCAGGGAGTTCAACACTCAACTGTAGTCGCCTCCTTTTCCTTTGGTTTTTCCATACAAATAATTATTCTGGTGTCTGACCACCTCCCAACTTCTCATTCCTTGTCACGTCCTAATGGCGCCATTTTTATCATAACTCTCCCTTTCAACGGAAGATAGGTCAATCCCTTTGTGGGAAGGTGGCTATAGCTAGGATTATAAATAATACAGAAAGGCTGGGCAGAGTAGCAAAATGACAAGTCACTAAATCTGATATGATTGGGATTTGATGAGCCCAAAACTGGCACTGTGACCCCCAAGCAGGAGGAAACCAAGGTAGGAAACGTAAAGCCATCTTGAGAATCACAAAGCACCATCTGCCACAAGCACTCCGACAGACTGTATTCTACAGGGAAGTCCAACCAGTGCCGTCTCTCTCCTTGGGAAAGAATCATAAAACTCATTTTTTAAATAAGGTACCAGGACTTACATATTGATAATTTGTGAAACGGCCCTCTTATTTTCCTTTTCCTCTTCCCTCCTTTTCTCTTGTGCTGTGATCCACAGTATCTTCCCAGGAATAGGTCAATAGACAATAACTTGAAAAAGAAGGAAAAAGAACACATCTTGTTTCTTAGCGTTGTATTGCAAAAGCATGAAGTTTTGCTGGGTTTTAGGTGGCAGGTCACGTGGGTCAGCTCATGTCCTGGCAGGGAACGTCATGGCCTCATCCAGTGCTTCAGAAGCAAGAATGCTAGCCTGTGTCGGGATTCCTGTGTAGGAACGCACACCTTCACGAGAAAAGTTCTGCACGAATATTGCCTACAGACTAGCCGTCATCCACGGGGGACGCACAGCCCGTGAGCACACAGCCAGCAAGTGCCCTAGTTTATATCTGACATCTTTTTAACTTAATGAGGGAAGTCATTCCAGACGGATTTTATTTTATCTCTTGTCAAGGTTTACTTCCCTGTTGGTTGTACAACTATGCCTTTTCCTGAAGTCATCTCTAAGATGTCTTTGTGACTGAGGCCAGCCGGAATTCTCCAATAGCCCCAACCAGAGCCCAGGCCAAAATAACTTGTGCTGAAGTTAGCATATCTATAACAGAAGCCTCCAACCAGGCCTCTCATTCTGTGATCCTTTGTCACTAAACTAAGGGACGTCCGCCTCTGCTGTCTTCTCTCCATTCCCGTATCATCATGCGGGTATTGCACCTCCCCTGACAAACTTCCCACCACTCCTCCGTATCACGATAACCAAACTCCCCTCTACCTTCAGACTTTTTAATACGTGCTCCTTTCTCCTTCTGGCCTTACAAAACCTGGCTCAACCCTGAGGACACCATTGAAAGTATTGAGAAAATGCACTAGGGCCATACATGTGAAGCCAATGGGCAGGATGTTTGAGATGGAGGTTTCAGAAGTGCTACAGTAATCAGCGATCTTAAGATGAGACTTGGAACCTGGCTCTGCCACTGACTGGGTGTGAGACCTTGAGCGAGGTCCGTAACTTCTCTAAGCCTCCGTTTCTCCACCTTGAAAATGGTCATCATAATATCTCCTTCGCAGAGATGCCTGGGTGCTGCGGTGTCTGGCACATAGCGCTACGTGAGTGGTTGTGATTATTGTGTGCCAAACCCTGCAATCGGAGCTTGTCATACATTACCACATTTAAGACTCGTAACATCTTCATGCCACGCCTGGATGGTGCAGTCGGTTGAGCGTCAGACTCTTGGTTTTGGCTCAGATCATGATCTCAGGGTTGTGAGATCAAGCCCCACAGGCTCCATGCTCAGTGTGGAGTTGGCTTGAGATTCTCTCTCCCTCTCACTCTGCCCCTCCCACTGGTCCTCTTTCTCTCTCTCTAAAATAAATAAATAAATATTTAAAATAAAAAAATAGATTCATAATATCTCTTCAAGGTAGGTTTTATTATCTCCAGTTTTATATATAAGAAAACTGAAATTTAATTACCAGAACTTAGATTCAAATTTGTTATACCAACAACATCTTTCAACGTTGACTATGAATTTAAATCACTTAGGGAAATTTTTTTTTCTGAAGAATGGTTTGGGGGAAGGGAGTCAGCTTTATTGAGTTATAATTACATACAGTAAAATGTATCCTTTTAAATATACAACTCCACGAGCTTGACCAACACATACAATTACGTAACCTCCACCACAATCAAGATACAGAAGAGTTCCATCCGCCCCAAATAATTCCTTCATGTTACCTTTTTCAATTTTCCTCTCCTCCACTCCCACCCCCTGGCACCCACTAAACTGCTTTCTGTCCCTTTACTTTTGCCTTTTCCGGAATGTTATATAAATGGAATCATTCAGTGTATAACCTTTTGAGTTTGGTTTCTTTCACTTAGTATGATGCATTTAAGATTGATTCATATTATGTATATCGGTGGGTTGTTCCATTTTATTTTTTTTTAAGATTTTATTTATTTATTTGACATAGAGACAGCCAGCAAGAGAGGGAACACAAGCAGGGGGAGTGGGAGAGGACGAAGCACGCTCCCAGCAGAGGAGCCTGATACGGGGCTCGATCCCAGAACACTGGGATCACGCCCTGAGCCGAAGGCAGACGCTTAACGACTGCGCCACCCAGGTGCCCCGTACCGTTTTATTTTTGAGTAATATCCCACTGCACGGATATACTACAGTTTATTTATCCATCTATTAGCTGAATGTTGAATTGAGTTGGTTCCAGTCTGGGGCATTATAAATAAGCCATTACAAATATTTATGTACAGGTTTTTGTGTGAACACGAGCTGTAAGTTCTCTTGAGTAAATATCTAGGAATGTAGGTTTAACTTTATAATAAACTGCTAACTCTTTTCCAAAGTGACTGTATTATTTTTCATTCCCACCAGCCACACCTGAGAATTCCAATTGCTCTGTTCCTTGTTAGCCTTCAGAATTGTCAGGTGTTGCTTTTTGTTGTTGCTTTGTTTGTTTGCCATTTTCAAAGGTGTATAATGATATTTCAATGTGGTTTTCATTTGCATTTCCTAATTGTTATTTTGAGCATCTTTTTACGTGTTTATTTGCCATCCATCTTCTTTAGTGAAGTGTTCAAATCTTTTGCCCATTTTTTAATTGGGTTCTTCATTTTCTTATTATTAACTTTTAAGATTTTCTTATATATTCCGGATACAATTCCTTTATTACATATGTGATTTTGTAAACATTTTCTCTCACTTTGTGGCTCGTCCTTTAGTTTTCTTTTAATTCCTGTATATTTCCTTTTAAAAATGCTGATGTCCTGGCTCCATCCCCAGAGATTCTAATTCAGTTGGACTGGGGTGAAACCCAAGGAATGGTACTTTGTTAAGAGCCTCAGAGGATTCGAATGTGCAGCCAGGGTTAAGAACTACTCTATCATTGGTACCAAAACTCAACTCCTGCTCCAGCTATGATCTACAAAAAGAGAAAGCATATGTTAGGATATAAATTATTTGGTCAGCAGATTCTTAAGATTTTCTTGGCCCCATGGCATCATCCCCTGTGCCATGCAAACCAGCTTATACCATGAAACAAATCTGACTAAGAGAGAGAGAGCCACACCCTCTACAATTTGACAAGAGCCAAAGTTACAGGGACCTCCCAAGCCCCTCCTACCAGTCATGCCTCAACACCATAAACGCCCACAGCCCTATTGCAGGTGGAGGGAAACTTATCAGAGAAAGCAGCCTGTGCAGTAACCTTTACCCTCTGCCCATAAGGTCTTATCTACTCTTTAATAGTTCAGCAGGCCACAACCAGACCCCATGCCCATACCAAACCTAAAAATCTCTTTGAATACACCAGATTAAATAAACAAGATAGGGGAAATAGTTTTTCTTCCTGATTCCCACCTACAACCATGTTGAGAGACTGAGGGACAGAAGCAGTTTGGCTTCCAGAGGTTGTCTAATTCTCTTGACTCAGGATGAAACACAGAGCAAAGCCACCATGCTAGTGACATGTGGCCACTCCAAGTTTATTTCCAGTTCTCTTTTAATATTATCAAATTTGAACCTTACATAGAATGTAGGTCTGAGTGACTCCTAAGGTCATGCACATCCTACAATAGCCCTTTCGGCTTGTATCTCAAATGGTTTTGGTAGGGATGAAGAGACACTGTGCTTACAGGGCATCAGTCCCCAGTCTGATGCCAATACCAGTAAGTTTTATCATCTACCCATGAGAAATAGTTGACAAAAATCTAATAAGATGTGCTTCAGTAAAGACGTATTGTGTACCCACCATCTACCAGTTCTGGGGCAGTACCAAAAACACATAAGAAATTGTTTCTACTCTAAAGGACCCATTGCTTATGGGTGGAGATGAACACCCAATCTGGTGGGTAAGTATGGCAATAATAGTAGTAATAATAGTAATAATAGCAGCAGCAGCTACCATTTACTGAGCACTTACTGTGTACCAAAAGAGTTCTGAGTGCTTAACACATTATGTTACTTAATCCTCACGTCAACTCTATGTGGTAAGTGGTGTCATTATCCTCACATTACAGATGAGAAAACAGAGGCTTGTGAAAAGTGTGGTAACTTGCTTAAGACACCTGATTGAGGGGCGCCTGGGTGGCACAGTGGTTAAGCATCTGCCTTCGGCTCAGGGCGTGATCCCGGCATTATGGGATCGAGCCCCACATCAGGCTCTTCTGCTGTGAGCCTGCTTCTTCCTCTCCCACTCCCCCTGCTTGGGTTCCCTCTCTCGCTGGCTGTCTCTATCTCTGTCGAATAAATAAATAAAATCTTTAAAAAAAAAAAAAGACACCTGATTGCGAGGCGACAGAGCAGGGAATGGGGTGAAAGCAGTCTGACTCCAGAGCCCACATGGGAATCACTTTGCTCATCTGCTGCTGTATTAGCAGATTAGGGTCAGATTCAATCGCACGCAACAGAAAACCAAATACAACAGACGATCTCACTTCTTTCTTGTGTAGAAAGAATCTGGGGGGAGGCTGTTATTGTGGCTCTGCAGTTTTGGGGACTCAGGCCCTTCCTCTTTGTGCTCTACCATGGAGGATGCTTGGCTTCCATCCTTAAGGTGACTTCAAGATCCAAGATGGCTGCTGGAGCTCCAGTCAGTGCATCTGAGTTCCAGAAGGCAGGAACAGAAAGTTGAAGCAGGTCATTTCCCATATTTCTGTCCCCTTTTTATGAAACTTTTTCATAAGTCCTTCTCTAGAACTTACATGTAAGTTATCTCTATAGATCCTTCTCTATAACTTACCTTGGTTGAAACTGGAACACTTGGCCACAGCAAGTGAGGATATGAAGTGTCGTCTTCTGATTGGGTACATTGTCAACTCCAGTATTACAGGAGCTCTGTTGACGGGAAAGAAAAGGAAAACTGGCTGTCACTGCCACATCGATAGTGGATGCACTGCCCCTAAGCCCTCCAGCTTGCTGAGGTCAACTTGTTCTGAAATATTGAAGTAAAATTGGTTCTGATTGCCCGTAATGTACAATTGGAGAATCTAGAGTCTCCCTCAACAACTGAGTAGGGAACTTTTCCTAGTTCTGCCAACGCTGAGTTGCTGCTCCCATGAGTTTCTGTCTCCAACTCTCTACAATTTCATCCCGGCTATTCTCCAAAGACTATTGTCCCCTAGCTAAAACAGTCCATCAGGATCATTCATTAAACAAAGTAGGTTCTTAGAGGAGGGACTTGGGGGCCAAGCGGGAAGGTCTGCCCAAGGGGACAGGCCAAGAGATCATTCTGCCAGCAGAGAAGTTCAGCGACATAACCAGATCCGTACTGTAGTAACATGGTGGGGAGAGAGTAGAGGTGGAGACACTGGTTATGCACGTATTGCACCGAACAGGCAAGAGGTTAAGATTAGAGATCAGAAGGAAGCCTAGGATGGAGAGGGTGTGGGCACAGGTGGGCGAGGGAGGATGTGGCAGAGGGATAAATGCTCTCTCTAGCTGAGAAAAGACAGAACAAACGCAAGTGTTTTTGAAATAATGTCATTAGAATAACGGATTTACAACACAGTTCCAGTGACAGAAAGTGAAAGTAGAAGCAGAAAACCCTAGGAAAGGGAAGGGCCATCCTCATTTGCTCGTTGGCATCATCAGGTGAGACCATGGGAGCTGCATCTCTGGGGAGGTGGTGAGGGGAGTAGTGCTCTGCCAAGCCGCAGGCGGGGCTCCCCAACCTCCTCCCTGGGCTGGATCTTCACAAAGCCTAAGCAGGATCTCCCCATTGCAGTATTCATCTCAGGTTGGATTTTCATGACCGAGGAAGATTTCTAAAGATTCTGAGTCTATTTAGATAGTCTGCTGAGTTCCCTTGTTCTGTTTTTCAGAATAGACCATTTCCCCTCCTCAAACTGAAGCCAGACTCAAGAGATGAACACAGGAGTGTTGACCCTTTTGCATCGCTGGTCGTTCTCAGTGATCTAGGATCACTCATTCATTCCACAAGCTTGCCTCCCTTTGTTCGCCCAAACGTATCTGAGCACTGCTCTAAACCACACTGGCGGTGGGAGAGGCAGAAACACTGGAAGTGTAGAGAGGAAATGCAAAGATGAACAGATGCATGCCCATCTTCAAGCCTCTGGAAAACTAGCTCTCCCAAAATATTGTCCAAACTCACAGCTCTATGTCGAAATAGCCATAATGATAGCAGCTACCCTCAATGCTTGTAAAGTCTCTAAGACATAACCTAATAAGCACTTGATAAATGTTAGTCATTATTATTGTTGTTGTTATTATTATTACTAATCCAATACTGTGCCCCAAGCACTGTGCATTTAATGCTCTCAACCTCCCTACTGGGTGACTATTAGTGTCTGCATTCTATTAATCACAACAGCTAGACCACTGGGGACTTCTGATGTGCCCGGCACCAGCCACACCAGCTGCACACCGCTGCATAATCCACCCAGCAAATCCTACAAGAGAAGGGCCATTATATACTGATTTTGTAGGTGATAAAACTGAGGCTCAGAGAGGCGAAGTGACTTATCCAGGCCCTCAAGGCAGTCAGCGGCCAAGGTTGAACCTAACTTTGATTCTGCCTGGCTCCAGAGGCTATTACCGCCAAGCTGCCTCATGCAGACACATGCCCCCAAATTTAAGAATTCATCAAAGAGAGTCAAGTGAATCAAGAAACCCTTCACTCTTATTGGGCTTTCAAAAAAGCCTGTAGCTCACTCTATTTTATTGATGGGTTGAGCACTTTTCTAGATCATAACTTCTGTAACCCAGGTCATGAAAATGCCTTCTAAGCTCAGTGCCTTTCTGTCACCTGTCAGCAGTGAGAAGGGTGATGTGCAGTTCATGTAAGTCTTCCATATAGAGCTGGGTTGACAGCCCTGTAGGAAGGATGTCAGTCACCAGTTCAGAGAAGGTGAGCTCATGTTAATAAAACTTTACAAGTCTCTTAATTGCTGATTCTGAAATGAGCTTCCTCCGGCAAACCAAGGAGAACCTGGGCTCCTTTGACGTCTTCTACAGCACCTGGTAGAGTAGACAGGGCATGCAAGTGCAGCTAGCATGGGGGGGGGGGGCGCCCAGCCACCTGCTCCGGGCTCAGCATCAGGGCAGATGTACTGCAGAACCCACAAGAGAACTCTGAGACATCCATGCAAAGAAACCAGACAGGCACGCGTGAGATCGTCTTGCGCACTGCAAGAGACCCCAGGGCCGGGGACAGAAGTCGGGACACCCGAGCCCTTGTTCCAGCTCTGTTCCTCGGCAGCTCAGGACACTTAGGCAAGTGGCTCACCTCTTGACTTCAGTTGCTTTTTCTGCAAAATGAACAGTTCAAATTCGATTGCCTGTAGGAGGGTAAAAAAAGAACCCAGGGAGGGGAAAGATTTGTATAGAAAGGTCCAGTGTCTCAACATTCCACACACACACAGTTTCCAACCCCGGTAGCATCCGGGCGCCAGGGGCAGTCAGCCCCCAGAATAGATCCACCCCATTCAAGCCCTGCTCTGCCGTTTACAACTTGCACGACTTGGGAACTGTACTTAACCTAGACCTTCCCAAACAGGTTGCCAAAAGTTACGGGTGTGCCACGGTATTGATCCCTCAGCCCTCAGCACAGCTGGGAGGTGGCAGAGGCCCAGGCCATCACGGCCACCTGTGAAGGGCCTCCCCCTTGTGCATATTGACCTGCTTCTCGTAGCCATACAAATGTGACCATTCTCTGGGTGTGTTCTGTCAGGCGGGAAGGACTGGGAAGTCCCAATAGCCCGTCTAGATCTTGGATTCATCATCTGTAAATGGAAATAATAAGTTTTGCATCATAAGCATCTCGTGAAAAGTGTGTATGTAAAGGGCTCAGGAGAGCCGGCGCCCATGGCATAATGCTCAGCACCGTCTCCTCGTGTTCTTGTCAGCACTGCCGCACTGTCGGCCAGGTCTCCAACCTAACCAGCCTCGATTTGTTCTCAATGCGAATGAGTGTCCATGCTTCAGATTCCGAAGCCCCTTGGTGCATACCTAGCAAAAGACCCAGCGGGCCTGCCCCCTACTCACCCTTTCACCAGACGACCTTTGCACAAAGAGTATTCTTTAGGGTCTGAAGGTATTGTCCCTAGAGGAATTCTCACCTCTACCAGAATAGCCCCCTTCAAAATGATTGTGCTTTTGTGCAAAATGATTGCACAAAAAAACGTGCAAGGAGGCTACGCCTCAGAACACAAGTAAATGAATAGATCTAACCACACATTGTGGTGAGTGCTGTAAGGACATTAACCAGGCTCCCATGACAAAGTGCTCCTTCTGGAGAAGTGATATTCAAGCAGCCTCAGCTCTGTGCACTGAAAAAGGTGCTCGAAATGAGTAAGGCCTGACCGCCATGAGATAAAAGCCCGTGAAGAGGAGTGATGTCCTCACCCTCGGGGGCCCGGTACGAAGCTGACTTGTGCACGGCGGCTCAGGAGCCTTGCACTTGCCCAGCATCCGCTCTGCACACTCAGTGCCCCTCCTCATGTTGCCCTCCCTGCACGTTGGCCCTGTTTGGGGAAAAAGTTGAGATGGCACCCCTCTTCTATGCGGGCTGTCTCGTGTCTCTAGGAAGGTCCTCCACAGAGAACAGATCCAGGCCCATGAGAGATTCGCCGTGTCTCACGCCCCAGGCATCTGCTGGGAAGGCAGCCCATCCCAGGGGAACCCGGATCCACCTGTCCGTCAGACCGGCTGCGTAGCCACAGAGGGCTGGAGCATGCTCTCTCAGCATTCACCTTTAACCCCAGCCATAAATCCTCAGGGCAGGAGGGATGGCTTGGTCCCCTCACAGGAGCTTCTTAGGTCTGTCCTTGTTGGCCCCCCTTTCATCGGCTTTAGAATTGGGGGCACTGCCTACTCCTGGAGAGTGGTGAGCTGAAAAATATCTGGGTGCACGAGAATTGGCAGCTGTCACTTTACTCCTGTTCTGTCCTCTCTGCACAAAGCCTTTCTAGCCCAGCTGTCAGAGTCATCTGAACGAGGGGCTGGAGGCCTCCTGAAGAAAGGTTGAGCAAGAAAACGGGAAATTTCTCTCCACCCTCCCATTTCTAACTGGACCTGCAGAAGAGAACATATGTTTCCAGATTAAAGATTTCAAACCTAAGAAGGAACTTTCCCAGGTTCTGATTTAGAAGGGAATTGGGCACACCTGGGGCTTGGTCTAGACTCCAGATGATTTCTGATATCCCTGCCAATGCTGAGCCTCTAAAATCTTCCACCAACAATTCTTGCTTCCAACCCCTTTGATCCCACCCACAAGGCAAATGCTCCGACATAAACCCTCGGGAGGCTACTGCTACGAAAGCCTGTGCGATTCCCTTACTTCCTCTGTACTAATCACCATCGCTCCCGGTGGAGGAGTGCCCACTGCATGTCAGAGCCGTGCATGTGTTCCCTCACTGACCCACAGCAGCCCCCAGCAGAGATCACCGTCGCCACTTTCCAGATGGGGAAACTAAATCTGTGAATCAGATGCCTTACTCAAGGCCACAGTTAGTACTAATTGTAGCTGTCATTTATTAAACACTTGCTGTGTGCCAGGCACTGGGCAAAGTGATCTGTGTGCAATATGTCACTTAGTTGTCACAACCACTCTCTAGACCTGTCTCCAGAGGCTGGGTGGCTCCCATGACACTCACTGCTTCTCCTGAAGCAGAGACGGCCTGCTGATGGTGGCCTCAGCGTTCGCAGACAGCTGACCTGAGCATGAGGTGAGAAAATGTATACAATGGGCCTAGCATGGATAGATGCCCCCAAAACAGGTGCTTTTCTCTTTTGTAACATCTCCCTCCCTCCAAGACTGCCTTTGACATTGACCTGAGATCACCTACATGAAAATGTTGGGAGCAGAGCAAAGGGCACCCCCAGCCCACCTGTCACCACAGCGAGGAAGAGGGACCAATCTAGGTCAGGTGGACTCCGGGAACAGCGAACCCTGTGTGTCATTTAGTTGAAAGCAACTGCATGAGCATGATTATTGGTACGTCCTCATCACCATTTGATAAAGCAATAAGATAAACTAGGGAACACTAACGAGGACATTAACAATAGCATCAGCAAACGATAGAAGACTGTAATTCATCATGCTGTGGGAATCGCAAACGATAGAAGACTGTAATTCATCATGCTGTGGGAATCGTTCCTTCAACAAGCTCTGAAATGCTTTCACAGAAGGAGATCTAGAGAAGAAAGTAAGCAGACAGGCTGGTCACATTTAATGAGTAAATTATTAAACTTCCTTGACCTGTCTCGGGGTCCCTTCTCCTTCCTTCCCGTGCATGTGTTGATACGTCGGTGCTCTGGTTTGGGGACCTTGCGAGCCCTCTGTTCCCTACCCAACTCAATTGGAGCCCTGTCAGGTTCAGTAACGAATAGTGTCACACACACACCCTGATTGCTGATGCCGCCCGTCCCCTAAATGCAGGCTCTAACTGTCCACCCAGGGCCTGCTTTGGCAGAAAAATTATAAGTCTCTTCTTAGATGCAAAGAAAGAGGTGTTGCCAGACAAATTGCTTTTCTTCCAGACGCACTTGTTAAAAGTGCCTAGGCTTCACTGGCAGGTGATGGGGTGACCAAGCTGACTCAGGTAGACGAGACAGGGAGCAGGGAAGGGAGCAGGAGAGAGAGCCTGATGGATTCCCCTGGGGAAAGAAACGCACAATTTTCTTGGCTAATCAAGAGCATTGGGAAGAGGACACTGGTGCAAGATGGCAGGCTCCCACGTGCCAGGGGGCTGAATAGAGGGTTCTGAGAACCCACAACCTGCTTCTCAGGGGGGCCAGCAGTGATGGGGTTACTTCATTACTCACCATCTGGAATTCAGTGTCGCAAACAAAACAAATGTTTCCGAGAGAATTCACACTCTATTTCTCCCTGAGGCCCTGTAATTTCTCCTTACAGCCCACTCCCAGTCCACATTTAAGCAGTGCCACCAACCACAGCAGTATAGACAACGTCTTAGCCCTGCTGTGAACTTATAAACAGAACAAAGATGTTTTATGAAAACTAATAAAATGAGAAGGAAAGGAGTAACAACCATCTCAGCAAAATGCTCTTTGATGAGGACTTTCTTAAAGACATGTTTGGGCCTAATTGGTGGGGTGCCCTGGTTCAGTCCGATGGCTGATTCCATCCTAGTCTGGGAGATGGCGGATCATTGGCATTCAGGAGTAACTGACCTCATGACTGAGAATCACTGATAGATACAGTATGTTTGAAGTAACTGCTCAGGCCTGCTCTCTGTGACCTATGGCCAGTCACCCAAGACAGCCCGATTGACCCCCTGAGCAGCACTCCCAATGTTACTGATCCCAGAGGCCTGAATGAAGCTGCAGTGTTGGCAAACTGTCTTCTTGGAGACCCCCCTCCACCCCTTCCCATATCTCCTGATACCCTCTTTCCCTAGGGAAGTCCTTCTGGCTGTCCTAAGACCTTACTTCAGAACCCAACTTTGCAGCTCTTTAAAGCAATTTGTGTATTTTCCCCCCACCCCCTGCAGCTAATATCTCCTTTGTTATTTTATTGTAATTGTTGGTTTTCTTGTCTGTCTTCTCCACTGGACTATAAGACCCACAACAAAGGAACTGTGTTCTTCCTCTTCACCTTTAAATCTCTGAAAGCTAACATAGGTGCATAAAGATGGAACCTGATAAGTGTTTTGGATGAATGAATGAGTTGGAAAGCTCCTAGAACTGCGTCTCAGAAGGCTTTGATTCTAGCCATTAATCTCTGTCATTAATCAAAGGGGCAGCTTCAGGTCTGGGGCTCCGGAGCATCAACCACCAAGAGAACATCCCCACCGGCAGCTGACACCCGTCCCCACACCATGCTCAGTGCAGCCCCATGAGTCCACAGAGGAAGGTCGGAGCTTTGGGGAGAATATGGGTTGAGAGGGATCCCGAGCCTCAGGCCTCCCACCCACTCCTCAGATAGAGCCACCTTGCTTCTACTTATTTATGTATGAAAGTCTCAAATAACACTACGTGTGCAAAGAGGGTTTTACAACCAAGACAAAGCTTTAAAACTATAGAGGTAGATGAACCAGATGGGTTTTTTCAGCTAGATTTCCCCAATTTATTAAAAAGGTCCCACTTCTTTAATCACTTGATCCCAGTTCACCTCTGCAGACTCATCCTCCTCGATCCAAAACAGCCCACATGTACCACTCCAGCTACCCCTCCATCTGCCTGATATCGCCCTTTCCCATTTTGTTTTACTTGGAAAAACCCAGCTCACCCTTCAATGTGTGATCAGAAGCTTACCCCTTCATCCCTACTTCCCAGGAAACAAGGACTGTGCTATCTAAAAACTGCTCACCCCACTGGGCTCCCAGAGCACCTCATAAATACTATATAGTATTAGATACTGGCTATGTGGAATCTGTTTATTAAACTCTTTCCTGATTGGAATATAGACGCTTCAAGGTTAGATCTTTGTCTCTGGTATTCACTTCAGTGCCTAACATAGCAGGCACTTAACAATGTGCGTCACTTAGGGGTGTCTGGTGGCTCTGTTGATTAAGCATCTGACTCTTGATTTTGGCTCGGGTCATGATCTCAGGGTCATACGATCGAGCCCCGCATCAGCGTGATATCTACTCGAGATTCTCTCTCCCTCTCCCTCTGCCCCTCACTACACTTCCATGCTCTCTCTCTCTCTCTCTCTCTAAAATATAATAAAATAAATAAAATATTTTACAAAAACAGCAACAATGGTGTCACTTTAAGAAAAGAAATTAGGAAGTCAGAAGTTATTGTAAGAAACTGGTATGCTAGTTGATAGGTTAAGGACTTAGTAAGTTAAACTACACGTTAATGGAAAAACCTCTATTTAAGTAGAATAACTGGCATTCAAGTGTGAATAACCTCTAGATTTAATCTTTCCAGGTGAAGTACACTTTTAGAAAGTACTTGGATATCTAATGGCTTTCTTGAGTGGAATGTGAAGGGAAACGCATTTCTTGAGTGGAGAATCCTTCTGTTTCACCTACTCCCAGGTGGATCTTTCTCTTTTACACCCTCTCAGGGGTGGAGGAGATGGTTCTAAGAGAGTAGAGAGCGCCGGGGCAGGCCATGAGTGGAGGAAGGCACAAACGGTGATGATCTTGACTATCGGAGGCACCGTACTGGGCACAGTTTGGAAAGTTCAACGTCACATGTGGGCTCTCTGGGAGCATTTAATGTAAGGCTGGCTGATTACACCTGTATGTGATAGAACCACAGACTCCCAGAGTTGGAAAGAAATTCACACTGAAAAGGACCAAATTTCTCTGAGCTCCAAATCGTACATCATTTAAGGTACACAAGAGGAAATCGATAGAGAATATTTCAATATGGAATCCCCTTGGTATCTTATACCGACCCTCTTTTCAATGTGTAAAACCTAAGTTTGACTGCTCTTTAGGCTGGCAGTTTGTCAATTTAACCAAAAACAGTTCTGGGTATAGAAATAAACAAAACACTACGGATGTGACAAAATGAAAAGAAAGGTATGTTTACAATATACCTAAAGAGTGGATAATTTGAAAAGGATATCTGAGTTGCAGGCTATGAGAAATCACTCCATTCCCTCTTGTTCTGCTCCAGTGAATCTTCTGTATTTCTCAAGGATCTGGGCTTACGATCTCCGAACAACTCCACTGGAAAACTTCCACGCCATGGTCTCAGCAGGCAGTCACTTATGGTGGCCACCTGTACCCCGACATTGCACTTCATAGTGATTTTCTCCAGCTCTGCAGTTGTACTTTTGGAATCAGTATGTCTCTGCCTCTCCAGTCACTTGATGGTTAGCCAAGGAATGCAGAATCTCTTTGATAATAGCATAAGGAAAATATGACTAGGAAGATAACCCCAGGGAAAGAAATTTTTTAAATTGAGTAGAGGCTATTTATAAATTTTTCTCTCGTTCAGAATAGTGATTCTCCGCCCTGGTACACCAAATCAACTTTAGGTAATAAATACTTTGAAATTCTTCCTTTGCTACACTTGAGTGCAAATGAGATAGTGCTACCTTCCTACACACTTAATTTGGTCGTTTTTTTATAGTCATTAAAATTATATTTTATTTTTTTAAGTTTTTATTTAAATTCCAGTTAGTTAACATACCAGTGTAGGGGGGCCTGGGTGGCTCAGTTGGTTAAGCATCTGCTTTCGGCTCAGGTCATGATCCTGGGGTCCTGGGATGGAACCCCACATCGGGCTCTCTGCTCAACAGGGAGCCCGCTTCTCCTTCTCCCACTGCCTGCTGCTCCCCTTGCTTGTGCCCTCCCCCCGTGTCAAATAAATAAAATCTTTAAGAAAAAAACATACAGTGTAATATTAGTCTCAGGTGTACAATATAGTGACTCAACACTTCCATACGTCACCCGGTGCTCATCACAACTGCCCTCCTTAATCCATCACCTATTTCCCCCATCCCTCCACCCAACTCCCCTCTAGTAACCCTCAATTTATTCTCTATAGGTAAGAGTCTGTTTCTTGGTTTGCTTCTCTCTCTCTCTTTTTTTCCCCTTTGCTCATTTGTGTTGTTTCTTGAATTCCACATATGAGTGAAATTATATGGTATTTGTCTTTCTCTGACTGACTTATTTCACTTAGCATAATATTCTCTAGTTCCACTCATGTCATTGCAAATGGCAAGGTTTCATTCTTTTTTATGACTAATATTCTTCTTTGCCCACTCATCAGTCGATGGACACTTATACTGTTTCCATAATTTGGCTATTGTTGATAACGCTGCTATAAACATTGGGGTGCATGTATCCCTTCGAATGCGTGTTCTTGTATTCTTTGGGTAAATACCTATTAGTGCAATTGCTGGATCATAGGGTAGTTCTATTTTTAACTTTTTGAGGAAACCTCCACTCTCTTCCAGAGCTACACACTTAATTTTTTAAAAAATCAATATGCCCTGAGTATGGAAGGTAAAGGAAAGAAAGGTCACTTCTGGTAAAAATAATATTTCAGTGTGTGGAAGCTGGGACATAAGTGCAATAGGAGATACAATGAAGTCGTCAGAAGTCTGCTGTCGCTTCCAGACCTGCTGTGAGTGCAAACTCACACAGGTGTGCCGTTTGATGTTCAGAGACCATGAGCCATGTTGCTCCTGATGATATGGGTTTCCAAAATAATGGCCAACTCTTGGCAAATTCCAAACAAAACAAATTGCAAACATCCCTCAATTTACCCAGTTGTTGCAGCCTTGGAAAATTCAATGTATATGAAATCATGAAAAAAAAAGGGTTAATATATAAAATGGAGATAGACTCAGGCCCAGAAATTATAAACAGGTCTTTATAATGTATAAACCTGTTCTTATAAACAGGTCCACTGGGACCCTCAGAAGTTATGGAAGACATAGGACAATGCCTCATTCTGTGGGACAGCCCACACGGCAGAACGTCTAACAGTAGAGGCTCCTACCCGCTTAATGCCTCAAGTGCCCACAATCATCACGAGAACGATGGACACCCCCACAGATTTCCAAAATTCCCCCGAGGCGACAGCACTACTCTTGCTGAGAACCACTGGTTTGCAGCATTTTCTCCATGGCTGCCCCACTGATTCAAATGACTGAGAGTTGATTCTAACTCGGGAACCAAAAAATGATAGCACTAGAAGGGACCCTAAAGTTTATGTATCTGGACCCCCCCCTTTATCCATGTTAGGTAAGTAACTTGCCCTTAGACCTCAGTTGTAACATGACGGAGGGTAAAAACCATGGTTTCCCTTTCTTTGGTTTTTGTTTCTTATTGAAATTAGAAAGATACCTTTGAATACGTCTCTCTTATACACCAGACATTAGGAAAAAGTTGAGTGATTGGCATTTTCCGGTTTTTTTCAGGACCTATGGGGTTGAAGTCTCTTACCCCTTACCACGGGGCTTCAGCGCCAGGCTGCATACTCTCTAGTGCCCACTAAAAGCCTGGATTCTTGCATACAAATAAATCAGAAAGATCCAAAAATAAAATCCTTTACAAAGTGTCCAAAAAATGGTCTCTAGGAGCAGAAATTGTCTTACCTGGTTAGTGTCTAACTGATTTTCCCACTATTCTTCCCAAACTCCTGCTACCAGAATCCAAGCAGGACCTTGCAAACTAAATGACTGACTTCACAGCTCCTGCACGGTGCCCAGCTCAGGGCCTCTGGCTCTGCCTCAGGACAGCATGCACGGGTTCCTTCACCAGACCTCAGGAAGACTTGGCTATTTGCCAATTTCCCTGGGGGAGTGGGTTCTGATGGTGAATTGGGTATTTTTGCATCTAATTTGGCAAATCAAATATTGAGGAGAGAACCATGGATTGCCCAAATTTCATAATACTGACTCTCCAAATCAAATTTACAATCAAATTTAATGCCAACTTCAAAAACATTGGCTGAGAAACTTCGATTTACAAGCCTCGTGCATTATCAGAAGTAAAGAGGTGACGAGAAGAAACTCATAGGATATAAGAATTTTGGGGTAAAGCTGTGGATCCTACACCAAAGAGTAGAATTAGAATTGCCTCCTAATCCCTTCGTCATACCCACTAGAAGGGCACTAGTGTGTATCTGCGAACCCAACTCTCTCTAGGAGATGAGAGCACGAAAGTCCTTCAAGTTCTCAGGTCCTCATACTCGGGGCTTAGACACTCTACACCTTCCTCACGGAAAAATTCTCCAGCCCTTCCTTCAGAGACCACTTCCTCTTAATTTTAGACTCACTCTAACAATTTAAACATCAGGTGTTGAAAGCAGAGATTTAGAAAAGGAAGTGGTCTGCCTGTTCGAGGTAATCCCTGTGGCAGCAACAAAAAGAAACAACTGGCAGTCTGACCTCCAGGAAGGAGATGGAAAACTGTTTTACAAAGGGGTAGGGGGGCTGACATAGGAACTCAAAATAAATGGTGGCCTAGATTATTCAGTGCAGAGACGAATGGCTTTGCTAACCCTGAGAATGTCTCCGTATATGGAACAATATAGTAATTGATGTAAAAGAAAAGTAAACTATGCCCAATATATCTAGCAGCAAAATTCATAAAAGTCAATGAAACAGGTAGAATCCTAGAGTGTCAGAATAGGAAGACCCTTAAGAGAGCATCCCTAATTTCTTTATTTTACAAAGAAGGAAACTGAATATAAAGGAATGAACAAGGTCAAGGCAGAGTTGAGACAAGAGCACAGCCCCGCTGGTCCAGTGCTCCTTCCACACAGACACCCTGAGAGCTGACAGCACGAAGGGGTAGCAAAAGAGATATTGCCTCACCTTTAATCATTCATGGTGTCCTGGCTTCTGACATCTCTGCTTTTGCTTCCTTGCACTGATTCTACTCCTTGATTTGTGATGACAGAACCTCAGGATTGGCCCTTAAAACTGGGAACTGAAGGCAAAGTTTACTTTGAAATCCTTCCTACATCCCATTCTTGGTGTGTTTCCTCCAAGCGGTCCTGTTTGTCATCCTACTTGGCACCCGACCCAGTGGCCTCACACCCAGAGTCCCCAGCATGACGTAGGAAATGCTCCCAACTCCCAGAAGTTTGGCATATTCCCAGTCTCTTTCTAATTTGATCTATGATTCCATCAAGGAAGGAGGGAGTACACCAGTGTTTTTCAATTATAAGTGGAGAGCTCGTGAAAATGTAGATTCCTGGTCCTTACCCCTGAAATTATGATTTAATAGATGATTGTAGTGGAAGTGGGTCTTGACCCACTTTGGAAAACACATGGCTTCTACTTACCTCTCCAGGCTCGTCTGCCCCCAGTCACTTCACGCCCACCCCCCTCCACTCAAATACTCCAGACTGCCTACCCACCACGTTTTTGCTTCATGTTCCACCTTCTTTGTGCAGTTAATTTCTCCATATACCTCAAAACCAGCTGATGCACGTGTCTCTCCTCCCTGCTTTCTCTCTTCCTATATATCCCCGCATTATTGAATTTATACAGCCCATGACGGACACTGATTTCTTGGTATATCTCCCCTTGCAGTCAGGGTCATATCTCACTTGCTTTTTTATTCCCAGCACTTAGCACCCTGCCAAGCACATAGTGGACACTCTATAGTGTTCATTAAATTATCTTTTCCCCATGCTAAATTTCCTTGTAAAAACTAGTGGCTTACTTACATATGTATTTTTTATCTACCCCACCCCCCATATATAGTACAAAATCTTCACAGATCACTTGAACTATCATCCCCAAATGGGGAGCAACTTCCAGAATATGTACAAATGAAAGAGAAGAATGTTAACATAACATAACCCTGGTGCCATCAGGTGTGGGGTCACAATGACGTAGGCCCACTAGGTCATTCAGGATCTCTGACACCTAAGGAACATCACAGAGTCACATACAACAAATAGGAATTTTTCTAAATAAAGAGCAGTTTCCAATCGTTCATTAGAATTAGCTCTGATTACCTTCCCAGCCAATCAGGTTAAAAGTTTTTCAGAACGGACATTGAAAGATATTAGAATTGGCCTTGAATTTATTCAGATATATAAAATCTCATGTGTTTGTTCTAAGATCGCAGAGATTCCGGTACTTTGTACCCAAGATTGTTACACCTCTCGGTGAAGGGGTTAGCTCCTCTCCTGAAGCCCCCCACCCATGTGTGCTTGTCCCACGCAGGCGTCTGCTACGCCGAGTTCGGAGTCCGCGTCCCCAAGACCACGGGCTCCGCCTACACCTACAGCTACGTCACTGTGGGGGAATTTGTGGCGTTTTTCATCGGCTGGAACCTGATCCTGGAGTACCTGATTGGCACCGCGGCCGGTGCCAGTGCTCTGAGCAGCATGTTTGACTCGTTAGCAAACCACACCATCAGCCGCTGGATGGTAGACAGCGTGGGAACCCTCAACGGCCTGGGTGAGACCGCCATATCCTCTTACCCCAACAAACAGACTTACCCCAACGAATAAATGGGCTCCCCTTTCAGGATTCAATGTGGCAAAATGTATCAAGAGCCTTAAATATGTCTTTTGTGGGGGGCGGGGGGGGCGAGTAGTTCTCCTGTGAATCTATCTTAAGGAAGTCATTCTAATTTCCATAAAAGCTTTATATGAAAAGATATTCATCACAGCCTTATTTATAATAAAAAAAAAAAAAAAAAAGCCTAGAAACAGCCTGAGTATTCTACAGTGGAGCAAATGGTTGAGTAAGTTGTGGAAGCATATTATGTAGCGATTAAAAGGATGATTGGGAAGACTGTCGTAATAACATGGAATATGTTCTTGATGTGACAAAGGGTACAAGCTGTATATCCATCACGTTAATAACTACATAAAAATAAAGCCAACGCAGGAAAAATAACTCTAATGAACTTCTCCAGTGGTTTCATCAGATATTTTTAATTTTCATAAATAAGCATGTGTTAATTTTTAAATGATAAAATATATTTTTAAAAGGGACAAAATGGATTCCAGTATGGAAGAAGCCAAGGAGGAATAATATAATTGGGTGAATACTAAATAATCAGAACTTCACGTAACAAATACCAGGAGCTCCATCCATCGCTTGCTCCTGCTTTCTATCCTGATGTCTGACTTTACCCTCTCATATTCATGGGAAGCCAGACAATAGTGGAGGAAGCTGGGGGGTCTTGACCCAGAACTTCCAAGTACAGCTTCTGTGGCTGCATGCTACTCATATGACTTTGGTGTCCCTATCTCAGAAGAACTGATAAAAATGCTGAGCATTCAGATACCATGAGAAGATAATAAGTATGAAGACCACATCTCCATAGTATACAGATTTCACAGAATTTTTAGATCTGGAAAGGCCTCCAAAATCAGGTAGTACAAACCCTTCACTTTACAGATGAGGTCCAGGGAAATGAGGCATTTGCCCAAGGCCGCACAGCTGGTCATGGGCAAAGAGTGCAGCTGAAATTCAGAAGCCTGACAGCTGAGGCAATGCCTTTTCCCCTCTATAGAGGGCAGGAGTCCACTGGCCAACAGACCAGACCAACCGGGTGGGGTGTGTTCACTGCTTCTTTTCTCTGCAACCACATACGCATAAATACAAAGCACACCCTTCTTCCAACAGTTTCCAAAGACATGCATTTTAAAACTTTCTAAAAATGAAAGATTGCTAGAACGGAATGGAAAATTTATGGACTATAAAGTGAACAACGGTGAAGATAAACCAGTTTTCAAGTAACATGTTAAACCCGTATATACACCATGAATGTCTTAGGACCGTTCTGACTTCAAATGTTCTTTGCCATGGTTCCATAGGTGGTAGTGTCATTGCCATGTCATGTAGACCAATTTTGGGTCCAGGTAATCAGGTCATCTTACCTATATACCAAAAACTTCCCATTTGCAAAGAGACACTTGTGGACCACAGTGTAGGCACACGTGCACACACTTACACACACTTGCACACAAGCACACGTGTGGACACACATGCCCGCACACACTTGTTTCTCCTCCCCCATGACGAACTGATCACCCTTGCCAGAGCTGAGTGCGAATGCCCTGATGGGGTGCTGGGAGTCTGCATGGCCCTTTTTCCCTCCGGACAATATTAACTCATGTCTTTGCCACCTAGGGAAAGGTGAAGAGTCATACCCCGACCTTCTGGCTCTAGTGATTGCGATCATCGTCACCATTATTGTCGCGCTGGGGGTCAAGAATTCCGTGGGCTTCAACAACGTCCTCAACGTGCTGAACCTGGCAGTCTGGGTGTTCATCATGATCGCGGGCCTCTTCTTCATCAACGGGAAATACTGGGCTGAGGGCCAGTTCTTGCCCCATGGCTGGTCAGGGGTGAGTCCCTCTCTAAGGCCTCCTAAGGCCCTTGCACATTCTGCCTTCCACCCTGTGGCTGGTCTGAGACATATTTTCAAAAAATGCTGCTGTGTCCCATAGTCTGCATGGCATCTTTTTCATCACTTTTCATCTTAATTTAATTGGAATGCTCTGAAGTGGTTCCTATTTCTTTTTTTTTTTTTTTACTTATTTTACAAACATTTATTGAGACTCTATTTCATACAAATAACCATAACAGATTTGATGTTTTGGCCATCTGAAATCTGCCTGATCCTATGCTAAGTGCTCTGTATGTAATATTAAGTGTTCGATAACCTTGCTAGCAAGATACTTACATTCTGGTCTTGCAGATGAAAAACTCACACTCAGAGACGTCAGGGGACTCACTATTTTTTTTTTTAAAGATTTTATTTATTTATTTGACAGAGATAGAGACAGCCAGCGAGAGAGGGAACACAAGCAGGGGGAGTGGGAGAGGAAGAAGCAGGCTCCTAGCGGAGGAGCCTGATGTGGGGCTCGATCCCACAATGCCGGGATCACGCCCTGAGCCAAAGGCAGACGCTTAACCGCTGTGCCACCCAGGAGCCCCTAAGGGGACTCACTATTAAGCACACGATATAAGTGGCAGAGTCAAGACCCAAAGCCAGGACTGTCTAACTCTAAAGCCTGTATATAGGAACAGTTTGGTCCTAGAGAATCCCTCTCGAGTATTTTCAGAGACAGATAGCCCTGGATAGACAAGGCAGTAAAGAAGCCAGAAGAGCAAGTAGGTAGGTAAGGGATGAGTGTCGCCTGAGTATAGAACTAGGGAAACAACAGTTTTTAAATTTAATCGCAGTGTCTGACCCAATGTAGAGAGCCCCACTGAGGTCTAGGTGCAGCTAAGTGGGCACAGTGAGGGCTGGTCATAAATCCCACTCCAGTCGCATGGTTCATGGCAGAGGAGTCCACCTAGTATGGTCTGGGAGTTGGCCAGAGAGTGGGCTGGACCAAAAGGACATTTTCAGATCTCATCCCCTGATCTGCGTGATGAGATTTACACTAAAGAAAAATGGGAAGGTCAGAGTGGCAAAGTCTTAATACTGACAGGTAGTTCTAAATTGTGCCTGGATCGTTTTTCTAGTATGACTAAAATACCTGATGAGTTCATTGAGAACACAATTCAGAAAATTTTGAGCTGGAAGAGATCTTAGACATCACCTGCTTCAACCTCTCATCTGGCAGGTGAAGAAACTGAGGCCAAGGGAGGCACACCTGCCTAGCGCTGGCAGAGAGCAAGTCTGGGACGCCACCAGATTTGCTTTTGCAAAAAGCTCTTCCTTAGACTGGTTTTCCCCCAAGATGTCCAGGGACCAGAAATCCCTCTTGGAGAACACTCAAAATAACTCCTGTCTCTTCTGAACCGTGCCACACAGTTCGATTCAGAGAAATAAGCAAGAGAGCAATTTAAGCCAAGATTTCTAGTCTTCTGCTTATCTGGAAGAATTCCACGGTATCACAAAGTTCATCCCTCCTCCTTGAAATGCATAAATCCTGAAACTGGTCAAAACCAGAAGAGACAAAGAAGCACTGTTGACCCCGTTCTGGATCCTCGAGTCGACATTTTCTTACAATACAAATCGTTCCTTTCCTATCAAATAAAAGAAACAACAAATTACAAGAGTGGCAAAGAAAAAAGTGTTTTTCCGGAACACACTGCATTTTCATCCTAGCACACAAAAATGTTCTCACCATTTTTTTCACAATCTAAGAAATTTGGGGGTCATGGACTTACTGTTAAGACTCTGGCCAACAGCTAACTTCTGTGCTTTCAGGTTTCTCATTCATCAACTGGGAAAACTAACTGCACCAAATGTTTGCCGAAAAGAATAACATCTTGGATGGGTTTTTTTGGTACACATTGTGTGGCTAACAATAGCGATAATTACAGGAGGGAAGAGTTAGAGTTTATCCACTACCTGTTAGGTGCCCGGCATTGTGCCCTGTGAATATTATTTCACTCTTATAACAAAATTTTAAAGCTGCTGCACCCAACTTAACAGGACAATCTAAGGCTCAGAGAGGCTGGGGAGCTTACCTGGAGTCACTTAGTCAGCGCCAGGACTGAAATTCCTAGTCGGGTCTCTGTGACTCCAGAGCGCTTTCTATTGCGTGGGGTACCTTGTGCGTGATCGCCCCTTACTTCTGCTCTTCTCGAAACCATGTTACGTTTTCATTTCCTTTAAGCTTTCACAAAGTCCTAGAGTCTTAGAGCTAGGAGGAGCGCTAGGACATGGTCTAGCCTCTCTTCTTACCTTCAGAGGGGAGTGTAAACCGGCCCAGGCCAAAGGACATTGTTTACTAAGACATCATAGCAAAACAATTTGAAAACATTTTGTAATTACTCAGTTCATGCCTAATTTTCAAAAATCTCTTAAGGGCTCGCCTAAAGGCACACATTATGGTCTAGGCCCCGTGTAAAGACTAGAAGCAGTTAATCTCTTCTGGGCAAATCCCCTTTGCCCAGGCTGATGATGAACAAGCCTTGGAACCTGTCCCTCTGTGCTTTGTTCTGGGGGCTTTATTCTCTCTGGGGGTCTCCTCTTCCCACTCAAGGGCCCCACATGCCTCTTCAGGATAGTCAGGAATCCACCCCATCGAGGAAGGGACTAATCAAGCCAGCCCTAGGGGCTCCCATTTATACAGCCAGGTTCTCACTAGCTTTTGTAGCAAGAAAAGAAGATCAGAAGTCAGGCATAAACAAAAGAAAGGAAGGATGCCATTCTTAACGTACCATTTGCTTTGTGACGCACTCTTTTACATACACTTTTCATGTAATCTTCACGATGGCCCTAATCTCTACTTTTTTTTTTTTATAATGATTTTTTATTATATTATGTTAGTCACCATACAGTACATCCCCGGTTTCCTTTTTTTTTTTTTTTTAAAGATTTTATTTATTTATTCAACAGAGATAGAGACAGACAGCGAGAGAGGGAACACAAGCAGGGGGAGTGGGAGAGGAAGAAGCAGGCTCATAGCAGAAGAGCCTGATGTGGGGCTCGATCCCAGATCGCCGGGATCACGCCCTGAGCCGAAGGCAGACGCTCAACCACTGTGCCACCCAGGCGCCCCCATCCCCGGTTTCCTAATCTCTACTTTTATATCAAAATATCTTAAGTTGAGAAAAGTTAAGGCTACAGACCTAGGTCGTAATAGAACTGAAATTCAATTCCAGTCCTGGTTGAGTCAAAGTCCTTATTTACTCCACTACGCCCCCCCCACCTGGGTTTGGACATACGGGAACAATTGTCTCTTTTAGCACCTTTGGCCTCACTAACCTCACTGCAACCCAACCCTACTGTCTTGAGGTGGTTTGTCACTGGCCACCAAGAAGGTTTGGCCGGGATTTTGCATTTTTCACCGCAAATTCATTATTCCTGCAGAGAATTCAGATATCTGTTCTAGTGGCTGTGACTGAAAGCATCAGCTGAGCACAAAGGACAGCCCAGTTTGAGGATGGTGCTGACTCATCGTCTTTCCTCTTTCCTATCTGCCTGGCCTTGGGTTTCAGCACAGTACATTTCCTCCCTAGCAAACTGGCCTGGACCTGTTCTTTCTCAACTTTGTTTTCTGGTCACTTTTCCAGTCCAGCAAGGCCAGTTTGTTTTTGGTTCGGTTTTGTTTTTAAGTAAGCTCTATGCCCAGCATGGAACTGGAACTCATGACCCCAGGATCAAGAGTTTATGTTGTACCGACTGAGCCACTCAGGCGCCCCTAGCAAGACCACTTTGAATACGGATCCTAATTTTTTGGGTCTAACGCCCTCTCGTGAACATATCTTCCACCAAGTTAATAAACACACTCCCTACTCTCTTACCTAACGATTGTCAACAAAAGTAAGTTGCCTACGTGGCGGCTGCATGGTCTTCTCCTTAGGGAAAACCTGACCCCTACCCCTGACAAGGGACCTAGTTCAGAGTTCTAATCCCCTTCAGGTAGGATGGGATGAAGAAGATCTTCGTGTCTTTCCCTGTTCCGACCACATCCTTCCAAAGAAAATAGCTTAAGGAATGGTTTACTCACTTATAGGTTCTGGGTCAAATGCTTCTTTGGTCCTGAAGAGCTCAAGAACAACAAACATTTTTCTCTAGATCAAGTAACTGCTGGCCCTCAGCTGAACCCCTGCTACCCTCTACAGTTCCTCAGCCCCTGAACGCTGCTGGCTGTGGAGTCCCTGTATGCTATTTGTCCTTGATGCTATCTTGCGGTTTTTCTTTACCCAAATAAGACACTCTACCCGCACAAATAGCTCCCAGGAAAATGGTCCGTAACAAGTATTTGTGGGGACTGCCGACTGCCTCCAAACAAAGGGAAAGCTGTTTTTCTTGTTCTCCACGTTGTAATTCATCTGCTGGAACCTATTAGCACATTCCACTGTCACTGTGGACAGCTGCTAATAGACCTGGAGCATGGGGTGGTAGAAAGTGCTATAAAAGTTGGAGTTTTGTCTTGTTACCTTGGGAGTGCATTATATAAAGGTGGCTAATTAGCTCCGAGGCATCTGGCAGACTGGCCAAGGCAGAATACAGAGCGTTGCCTCACGAATATCAGTAACACATAGGGGGCCAGCTTTTAGGGACTCCACACGCCGACTAGTACCAGCACGCCACTGATGGCAGTGCTTTTTGCCAACTAAATAAGCAGCAGTCAGCCCTCCAGCAGCTGAGGCCCATGCTGCTTCCCCACAGAAGCTCTCTAGAGGGACGGGCTGACCTGGATCTGGATCTGGACCAGCTTTACTTTGGAAAACTATTTCTGCTTATGTCATCCAATTAAAAAGTCAATACTATTTTTTATTTATGTAAAACATTTTTTGAAAGTTGGAATAAAATACTAATGAACCTTGAAACACACACGTACACACACTTCACCAATCAATTTCATTCACAGACGCTCCCTCCTAAGTACACACGCATTCTTTCACACACGGAAGGGAATCCTCATCACTAATCCCCGTGGCCAGATCTGAGGTCTGGATACAGCGAAGTTCAAAGTAGTTTTAGTGGTTGTTAGGGTAGAGACACACCCCACACACAGTCTCATTTCCTGACCCTTTTGTGGTCATCACTCAGGGATCATTTGCTTGCAAGGAAGAAAAACTCATTCATACTAACTTAATTAAGTAAAAAGGTGACCCTATTTGCTAATTTTATTATCTTCTCTTCGATAATCTGTGTATTTGTTCTATATCTTATTAGACCAGGATCTGTTTGATCTTGGCAGGTGTGCTGGGTGTTTTCTATGTGCCCCACCCCCCAGATCCATTATCCACCCTTCATACTCTGTTCTATGCTCGAAAAGGCCCCTCACTGGTTGATCCCTGTTGGACTTAGCTAATGGGGCCTTCACTGAAATCATTTCATTTAAACCATCTGAGTTAAATTCTGTTTCCTACCTAATGCAGGGGAACTTCTAAACGCTCTTCCTTTGATCTGTCCTGTCGTCCTTCAACCAGAATAGCTCCCTACTTCTACACAGCAAAGACAGCTTAACAGACACTCTCTTTGCAAACTTTTCCTCTCTATTCCTAACTTGACCATAGTCCATATTCTGGTATCTCATAATTATCAGTAATTGCCATCTGTTCTTTCAGTTGTTCGGAAAACAGTAGCATTTATGCCTTACAAATAATACAGACCCCTATTAATCTTGTTCAGTTTATTACCACAGTCAAGGTTGCATTTTGGGTCTTGCAGTGTCCTCTAGACTCCAAGCCCCAGAGGGTTAAGCTCAAGGTACTTTTGCTCACGACTGTATCCCTGTCAGTCGTGGTGCCTGGTACAGGCGAGCAGGTAATAAAGTACATGTCCCGTTCTAAAAAAAGAAACAAGGAGAAGGAGGAATTTCTTTATCCCTTTGGGTTTCATCTGTTCTAGAAAACTTACTATAGTAATAAAAATACTGCTAGTAAGAGCTAATATTTATTAAGCACCTACTATAGTTCGTGACTGCAATTCACTCTATTATCTCATTTAATCCTTGTAACCACACCATGAACTAAATACTATTTTCATCTCCATTTAAGAAAATGAGGTTCCAAGAGGTTAGGAACTTGTTCCAGGTCACCAAGCCTGTATGTGACAGAACCACCCTAAGTCTGACAATCAACAAAATCTGCTCTCCTAACCAAATCCAATGCCTGTCCCCCTCCCCCCCCCCCCCGTATGGCTTTGCGATTCCCTCTGGAGCCCACAGTATACTTCTCCTCCAACTGCTTCATGCTCAGGACGTCAGAATTGGAAGGTGTCCTCCGTGTCTTCCTCTGAGTCTTCTTTCCTTCGAGTTACACATCCCTAGGTCCCCAGTGATTCCTCACACGGCATGGCTTACAGACCTCTCATCTTGTTCTAGTGTAGATGCGCCCCAAAGTACTTATTTAAGACACGTCCACCTCCCCCCTTCTTCAGCAGTAAGGGCTGGCAACACCTATGAACTTTCCATCCAGAACTCACCACACTGAATAGGCATAGCGCTGTCTCCCTGGGACATCCTAACTGGGAGTGATACACCATGAGACTGACTGTCATAACAGATCCGTATGATTTACAGGAGTTGTGTGTGTGTCCGTGTGCATGTATGTGTAAGGGAAGAGAAAGCAGAACCGGTTTTCTGGAAGCTGTCTTAAAGCAATACTTTCCTGGATGGGGGCAGTTTAGGGAGTCTGCAATCCCAGCATCTGTTCATCCCTGAAGACCAAAAACGTTCTCAGCAACTGAAAGCAAGCACGTTTCCAGACCTATGAACCTCCGTGAACAATTAAGTGAAATCTGTTTTCTCTCATTGACTGGAGGCCCAAACACTTTCCATTCCCGGAAATGAAGGACTTCACTGAAGTGAAATTGGGAGTTAACTCCCCTCCCAGAAAGTAGCCCTCCAACAACAACTGCTTGTTTGAGAAGTTTTTTTCTACCTGAGTTATTAGAATAGACCAGGAGTTCTGGAGGCCCAAACACTTTCCATTCCCGGAAATGAAGGACTTCACTGAAGTGAAATTGGGAGTTAACTCCCCTCCCAGAAAGTAGCCCTCCAACAACAACTGCTTGTTTGAGAAGAACAGGAGTTCTTCGATTGTTTTCTGTCATGTGCTCCTTGGCAGTCTGGTGAAGACTCTGAAACCCTTCTAAGGATCGTGTTTATAAATGAATAACCTAATTACACAGGAATTCAAAAGAAATCAAATATATGTAAATATAGTTATAAAATATTTTTAAGTTATGACATAATAACAATGTGTTTCTTTAATAGTGTGTTAAATACTGGTATCTATGTCTAATAACTACCATAATTTGGAAGTAGCGACAAGCACAAGCAATATTTCAACATCCCTGCAACAATCTAGTATGGAAAAAATATCTGATCGCTGTGAGTGACAAAGTCACAGGTACTGTTCATTACCTTCATTCGTTACTAAAAGAAATGTATGTTCAGTCAGAGGTTAGTAAAGATAAAGATGTAATCTCTTCCCAGCAAAAGTCATAGACCCCCTGAGTTGAATGGACCCCAAGAGAAGAACCCCCAATCAGGGAAATGAAACTTTAGCAACCTAGGGGGGAGACTTGTGAGCAAAACTTTCTTTTGAGGTGTGAGATCTTCAGTTTGTAATATAGCTGGTAGGTTCCAGTACTTAGTACACTTTGTCTTTTACTTATTGAGAAACCAGTGAGAAAGGTTAAGAGTGAAAATTTGGGCACAGGTTATGTGCTTGACACATGTATTGAATTTCATCATTTACAAGCTGTATGCGGAGAAAAGGGGGGAAATGGTCCATTCTACAATGAATCTCATTCCTGGAGCCCTGGCTAGAGCTTTCATACTGCCAAGGCCCTTCACCCTCTACACACAAGTCTAGAAAAAGCTCTCTCACCCTCCCCTAAAAGGACATTACCCAAGCATTCGAAGAGGCACACTTCTTACTTTCAGCTGACACTGAGAATGCTAAGGTGGGGAAACTTTAGTTGATTCTTTGGAAGAAACTAACACACTCTTCAAGGGAAGAGTCTCACTGACATCTTGACTTATCAAGTCCCAACCACTCTTGGAGCCATGCAGGCTTCTGTCCAGCAGACATCCACAGATGTCACTGGATACCACCTCCACAGGCCTTCACCACACATCTTCTCCTGCCTTAGAGCCCAACTAGGTCACTCAAACCTCCAAAGGAGCAGAAAAATCCAACCGTCTCTACCTGTCTTCCCATGAAAGACAATAGGCTATCTGAAGATCTGAACATCTTTCATATCATTTCAGATCTAGAAGTTACAGCAGAGAATATCTTTCAGGGGCACTAATGCTAATTTGGGCAGGACAACTTTTTGTGCAGAAGCATTTGAGCCCCGTACACTAAATGCTGAAAATGCATGCCCCACGTCTCTGTGACCATCACAAGTAGCTCCTCCCATTGCCAAACATACCTAAGGGAGGTGATACTGGGCCTGGTTGTGGATGAGAACCACTGAATGAAAATGAAGCACAGAGAGGTTAATGAGTTCCCCCAAGACATAGGGAAAGCCAACTTATTGACTTGCTTATAACCCCACTTTTACCAAAAATGATTTGAATGTGTTGAACAACCCAGTTTTCATTTGGCCAAAATTCTCCCTATCTCCATTTTACACATGAGGGAATTGCCCAGGGTGGCACAGCTAGAAAGTACTGGAGATCAGAACCAAACGTTGAGCACAAGTTCCTCCATGTTACTCTCTGCTGCTCAGGAATGTCGCCAGGCACTGAGCAGTTGTCGGTACCACATGTTAGGCCCTGGTGTTGCCCTGACACTCTGAGTCTGAGAAATGCCATTGTCTCACCAGGTGCTGCAAGGAGCAGCCACGTGTTTCTATGCTTTCATTGGCTTTGACATCATCGCCACCACTGGAGAGGAAGCCAAGAATCCAAACACGTCCATCCCTTATGCAATCACCGCCTCCCTGGTCATCTGCCTCACAGCATATGTATCTGTAAGTATTACATCCTTTCAGGACCATCCTGATGGTCTTTTCGTATTTGACCTTAAAATGTAGCTCTGGGACTGGGTCACCTTCTCTCAGGAAGTGGTCCCTTCCTTACACTATCTTGGTGTCTTTATGTATGTGTCCAGGCACCCTCTATCCCCACCCATCCATAACAAGAAGAAAATCAGGACTTCAGACTGGAGACAGGAGCAGCCCAGACCCTCACTTCAGCCTTGGCCTCTGAGTCTCCATCCTCGTTGCTCCCCACACACAGGCTCTGGGAATCTGCCGCTGCCCAGGGGATGGTATACAGGGCGTGGGCTGCTGTCCAAGGAGCTCAGATCATAGGCTGGCAGTAACGGGTGGGTGTGCAAGCAGAAGCATTGTGGACCTCTGTGCACCCTCCTCAATGCTCTTCTGTCTTCTGGGAGCTTCCCGGCAGCGAGAGGCAAGGCTCTCCCGGAGTGGGGAGAGAGAGTACGTCATCCTCTAGAGACACTCTTCCCCTTAAATCTCGGGGGAGATTTCTTTCTGCTGTGGCTCCCTCTTTTTATTCTGGTCCAAGCTTCTTTTTAAGGTTTTCCTCCTAAAGGGAATCCTCAGAAGGAAGCCTTCAGCCTTGTCTTCTCAGGATCACCTCCCTGAGACGATCTTCACACTTGTGATGTGTCGTTTCTCAGCTCCCATCCCAGAATTTCTATCACAGAAATATTTCCCTCACAGTCAATATTCCCCCCCACCACCAGCCCCTGGCAATGAAAAGAACCAGGTGACAAGCCAATAGGCACATGATTATACAAATGCCCCAGGCCCTAAGGGTCCCACTCACTTCAGTTACCACAAATAGGAAAGAGCCGGCAGCTGGGGACATGCCCTGTCAGCGCTGCTATCCTGGCAGCATAGCATAGGAAAAGCACCTCCTTCCCCAAAACTAAAACAAAACAAAACATCTTTAGCAACTGAGGAAGCCAGACCAGTGCTGGCTTGATCATTAGGGCAAGCTGCAAAAGAAGATTGTCCTGGACACCAAAGGAAAACAAAAGAGCAGCCTTGGATGTGGTTTATGGGAACTCGGCTGCCCCTCACAACTGTTTTATGTGCAGGTCAATTATCACCTCTCCCTATGCACACACGGGCAAGGGGCTTCCTCTTATCCACACCCCAGTTGTCCCTGCAGACAGAGTGTTCAGAGGATAGGGGTGGTGCGGGGAGCGCAGCAGAGACACTCTGCTCTGCGTTTTCCCTCTTATTCCTCCCTCACGTAGCTCCCCCACCTCCAGGGGTCAACCCGTGGGCACACACAATAAAGTTAATAATCACGATTCCTTTCTTAGGCTAGTGCTTTATAGACTACAGAGTACTTCTGTGCATCTGTCAACTTTTGACCCACCCTGGTCTAACGTGAGCAGCAGACTCAACGCAAATTGCTGTAGGAATCAGTGCCACTCTCCTCCAGCCCACCCCCAAAGGGGATGTTGCAAGGGGTGAAGTTGCTGGGAAACATTCTCTTCTAGAACACATGGCCCTTACCCCTGCCTCAGGGGCTGTATGGTGTCGTGCTGGTCAGCAGGCTGCCATTCCACCATCAGAAGAGCCAAACTGTGGGGCTGTGGTGGTCCATCCTCCCGTCCTCCCTAGCCACCCATGGCTTCGCTGGACGATTTTGGCTCCTGAGGAACATGAGAAGAAGTGGTCTAGAAATGCCTGACCCTCTCCCTTTCAGGCTCTGAACTCCCTTCTTGATGCCCGCACTGGCCTCTGCAGGCCAGGGGAAGCCCAGCCTTATGACCGGTGGCTTCGTTGCCCGGGACCATGAGGAAAGGATGTTATGGCAGATTTATGACATACGAAGGAAGATAGGTCCTGGGAGCCAAGTGATACCTGGCTCAGCAAAGCCACGGTAGTCTTACAACCCCAGAGTAGAACTGAGTTCCATCCTGATGCCATAATTTGTTTGTTGGTCTGCCTGGCTCCTGGCACTGAGCTACAGAGAAGAAATGGAAATGTGAGTCCTTATCTGGTTCCCATCTGTTAACTGGCTATGGACCTCTGATCACTTATCGCTATCCTCTGATCACTGTTAACTGGCTATAGACCTCTGATCACCTATCTAAACAGCGTTTCCATCTCTGGTCTTTAGGGTGAAAGAGAGCATATAGTTAAGACTGTATGGGACTCTAAAAGTATAAAAGAAATGAGAGTCTCACCCATGTGGGCAGGGTGTCCATGGTCACTGCTAGGCCCTGGCTCCAGGGCCTTGGGCTGTCATTCCTTCTACCTGCTGATATCTGCCCTTCATTGAACTGTCAATGTAGTTCTGCTGTTGGGGGGCTTAAATACCTGCATACTTATTCCTCAGATATGAAGGCCAGAGAGAGCTACTGGGGATCATCTGGCCAAGTCCACTAAATTCTAATGGGAGGAGAAGATACTGAGAGCTCTGGAGCCCAAATGACTGGTTAAATTAGGGGCACATGCCAGGAAGTGGCTAATCCAATATCCAGGCCTCTTTGCTCTCCTGTGGGACATCCATCCATGCTGACCACCCTCTCTCCCTCCAGCCGTGTTTTCTCTTGTTTTAACAGGTGAGCATGATCTTAACTCTGATGGTGCCATGCAATGCCATCGACACAGAATCCCCGCTCATGGAGATGTTTGTGGCTCATGGGTTCTATGCTGCAAAATTCGTAGTAGCCATTGGGTCCGTTGCAGGACTGACCGTCAGCTTGCTGGGCTCCCTCTTCCCAATGCCAAGGGTCATTTATGCCATGGCTGGTGATGGGCTCCTTTTCAGGTAAGGGCTATGCTCCATGAAATGTATTCTATTCTGCCATGCTTGTCCAAGGAGAAGGTCAACCTGACTATAATTTTGATGTGAGCGTATGTCACATAGACTATGGAACTTGTCATATATCCTAACAAAGAATTTGAGTGAAAGGAGCGTAAGCCCTGAAAGAGTCCCTCAGTTTGACTCTGGGTCCCTTGATCTAGTACAAACCGATAAGTTCCCCTAACTGCCCCACCCCTCCTGTTAGGCATTGTGTGTTCCTTTGTAAAGATTATGGGTGTCCAACCGTCATGCCAGGTAGCTCCCAGAAGGAAGGACCCATCCCAGGAACATCTTAGGCCTGCCCTCATGTTGAGGCCTGGTAGTGCCCATCTCTCCACAGGCCTTCTGTAGCTGAAAACATTCAAAGCTACCATCACAGGGAGGATAAGACCATCTGAACAGAGCCTAATAACAGTAGCAACAAAGGCTATAATTTATTGAACATTTGTGTATCCTGGGTGCTTTGTATACAGTATCCCAGTTAGTTGTCACAATAACCCTGTTTTGCAGATGAATATAGTAGATGTGTATACTTAGGTGAAAAAAACTTGCCCCGATCCCTCAGCTGCTAAGTGGTGTGGGGGGGGGGCAGGATTTGAACTCATGACTGACTCCAAAGACCAGATATTTAACCACGCCAATATATGGACTTCCAGCCCCCTACATTGGCCATGAAGTGGTCAACCTGCTCATGGACACAAATGGAATGTGGCCCACGTCTTGGTTCCCAGTGCCCACCATATGAGGGTCTCACAGCAAAGGCATTCTTCAAGTTCACAAAGCAAGGAGTAAAGCATAGAGGTGAAGGAGCTCTCAGTGGTATGGAGGGAACCCCTCAGGGACTTTCTCTCTACTATCAGCTGTCATCTTACATTTCATTTCCTCTGTATACCCTCCAAGTCAGCACCAGGTCAGAGCTTCCATGTTCGGGAGCTGGACGAGTGGATAAGAGGCTGATTATCATAGAGATGTGACAACTTCACATCCAAAAGATTTTTCTGCTGTCCAAGAAAACTAAGAGGAAAGATCCCCAAGCACAGCTGACAGTCATGTGTAAAACATGAAAATAAAGGAAGGGGACCTGGGTGGCTCAGTCGGTTAAGCGGCCGACTCTCAATTTCAGCTCAGGTCATGATCTCAGGGTCATGGGATCGAGCCCCACATCGGGCTCCGTGCTGGGCATGGAGTCTGCTTAAGATTCTCCCTCTCTCCCTTCCCCTCTGCCCCTCCCCCACCTCCACACATCCTCTCTCTTTCTCTCTCTTGAAAAAAAAAAAAGAAAAGGAAAAGAAGGGGGAAATGGAAGAGAGGGGAGGAGGGAGTATTAGGAGAGCAGGAAGCTACTTAGGGCCCTTGGGAACTGCTAAGGAAGCACCTACCATTCGTTCACGTTGGCTGGTCTTCTCCAGTTGGTAATTGGTTGGCTTTGCCTGCATCTACGAGCACACGTTCTGCATTATTGTGCTATTTTCCACCTAAGCCCCTGCACTTTTGCTGTAGAGCAGTGCTTCTCAAGTTTTGGCATTCATCGGAATCCTCTGGAGGTTTCCTGAAGCATACTCTGCTAGGCCCCATGCCCAGGGATTCTGATGTAGTAGGTCTCCAGTGAAACCTGAAAATAGGTATTTCCAATAAGCTCCGAGGTGATACTGATGCTGCTGACCCGCGGACCGACCGCTCTTTGGGTGACACAGGTCTAAACCCCAAGCAGGTATATAAATTCTCTGCCCCTAACGTTTTCCCAGCAAAGTTTGCACTTCCATCCAGGTTTCTGACATATTTTCCAAATTCAATCAACCCTTCACGTCATGTAATGAAGTAGGAACTTTAATAAAGAAGTTTGCCTCAAAACCAAGGCGTTAAAATTCTTTTTAAATCATATTCCAGGAACCAAATCCCGCAGTAGGAATAGCAGCTGTATTGAAAGCAATGAATCCAGAAGCAAACTGGAGGAGCAGGACCCGGAGAAGTTAAGCCATGTTAGAGTCAGTCACCATCTGTAGCTCACTGCTAACCCTCTGCTTGCCTCTCCTTCCAGGTTCCTGGCTCACGTGAGCTCCTACACAGAGACGCCAGTGGTGGCCTGCATTGTGTCGGGGTTCCTGGCAGCTCTCCTCTCGCTGTTAGTCAGCCTGAGAGACCTGATAGAGATGATGTCCATTGGCACACTCCTTGCCTACACCTTGGTTTCTGTCTGCGTCTTGCTTCTTCGATACCAACCAGAGAGTGACATTGATGGTTTTGTCAAGTTCTTGTCCCAGGAACACACAAAGAAGAAGGAGGGCATCCTGGCAGACTGTGAGAAGGAAGTTTGTTCTCCTGTGAGTGAGGGGGAAGAGTTTTCTGGCCCAGCCACCAACACATGTGGGGCCAAAAACCTACCATCTCTGGGAGACAATGAGATGCTCATAGGCAAATCGGACAAGTCAAACTACAGCGTGAACCACCCCAACTATGGCACTGTGGACGTGACCACAGGCATAGAAGCCGACGAATCTGAAAACATTTATCTCATCAAGTTAAAGAAGCTGATTGGGCCCCGTTACTACACCATGAGGATCCGGCTGGGCCTTCCAGGCAAGATGGACCGGCCCACGGCCGCTACAGGGCACACGGTGACCACCTGCGTGCTCCTGCTCTTCATCCTCATGTTCGTCTTCTGCTCCTTCATCATCTTTGGTTCCGACTACATCTCAGAGCAGAGCTGGTGGGCCATCCTCCTGGTGGTTCTGATGGTGCTGCTGATCAGCGCCCTGGTGTTCGTGATCCTGCAGCAGCCAGAGAACCCCAAAAAGCTGCCCTATATGGCCCCCTGCCTCCCCTTCGTGCCTGCCTTTGCCATGCTGGTGAACATTTATCTCATGCTAAAGCTCTCCACCATCACATGGATCCGGTTTGCAGTCTGGTGCTTTGTGGGTAAGCAACTTCCTTTGGAGCCTCGAGAGTTCCCTCCCAAGGCCTTGAACAGCCTTATCCCAAAATTGCCTCCTAGCTAGACTAGGCCTCTCCATTGCAAGAGAAATCTGGCTGGTTCTGTGGACCCTGGCTTTCTTCATTAGAGTCAGTAAAGCCAGTTGTGCCCTTTCTGGCTCTTATGGTCCTGGTCGTTGGTTCTGAAGAATGATGCTGATCAATCCATCACTTCACTGAATACTATTACTGGACATTCTTTTTTTGGATAATTAATTCCATAAAAAAGTCCATGTAAAATGAATCCACGTAATAAAGGGACAAAAATAGCACAGTAAAAGTGAGAGTGGAAAAGTTCAACTGGAATTCTATCTTAGAAACTAAAAATTATGAAACTAAAAGTTACGGGAAAAAAAGTATTTTTCTTACATTTGACAAAATTAAATTAAAATACCAATCATGCCCTGATTTTTTTAATGAGCAAAGTATGAAATAAGTGTGGATTTTTTGGCATAATTTTTCTGACCCAATTATACCATTTAACATCCCCACTTCGTATTGACTTTATAAAATAGTCAAGATTTTTTCATTTTTTCCCAAGATTCTTTGTTCATCCTTCAATATTCCAGTCATTCTCTTGGGAAGCACCCATCACACCATCAGTCTTACTGATCTTCTCTTCTTCTGTTGATAACTGATATAACTTTGCCAGCCCCTCACCTGTCCACAGCTTTGGGTGTAAATCAGAGATGCTCTCTCTAAATTCACTTTTATTGCCTTCAAACAGTCCTGCACCCCATCCCCACTTCGTATTGACTTTATAAAATAGTCAAGATTTTTTCATTTTTTCCCAAGATTCTTTGTTCATCCTTCAATATTCCAGTCATTCTCTTGGGAAGCACCCATCACACCATCAGTCTTACTGATCTTCTCTTCTTCTGTTGATAACTGATATAACTTTGCCAGCTCCTCTCCTGTCCACAGCTTTGGGCGTAAATCAGAGATGCTCTCTCTAAATTCACTTTCATTGCCTTCAAACAGTCCTGCACCTTTCCCGAGATTTTTAATTTTCCTTCGTGATCAACTTATATTATTCCATGTTTCTCACACCCAACAAGCCCTGAGTTCATGAGATGGCTGGGGACTGGTGCTCATGAGAACTTGAGAGGGAGGCTGAAGTGAAGCCTAATTTTAAAATTCGTCATCACTATCTTGATGTGCCCTATACAAATTGGTGGCCCTGAAGTCCCATCTACTCCTCGAGGTCAGGAATATGGGTGTTCAGCACAGCGTCCTCTGTGCCTGGAACACAGCATGTGATTAATAAACCTTGCTCTCTGACTACGGTTCAGATGAGAAAAAAGGAAGAGCTGGAAAGGAACATGAGGAGGTGGAATTTAAACTGCAAGCCTATAAGATAAGATTTACTTAGAGGAAAGTAAGGGGAAAACAGCGCTCAAAGAAAAGGGCCTGCGTCTTCCAGCAGATTCCTCACTGCTAAAGGCCAGCCTGTGTCTTCTTGTTAACATCCCATTCCAATTTTTCACGACTCTAGAGCTCCTTTGTTAGACTTTCGGGGGAGTTCTTGAGAGAACCCCACTAACTCGTCAAGGTTTTAACTACTTACATGATTTATTCACAGTCTCTCTTCTCCATTTAAACATGTTTCCACTGGAACATGTAACCAATGGAAAGGTTCAACCAAAGAAGGGAGAACTACGTATTTGTCAAATGACTGATGGCATAGACACAAAGACAGGCAATTAGTCATTCCTCGAGTCTTAAGGCTGGAAGGGACCTTCAATATCTAGTACATTGTCAAATGACTGATGGCATAGACACAAAGACAGGCAATTATTCATTCATTCCTCAAGTCTTAAGGCTGGAAGGGACCTTCAATATCTAGTACATGTTACCCACAGTGTGGTGACCATTCCATCAGTAATATTTGGGCTGATTTTAGAGAGTCTAGGAATGAATTTTTTTGAACTTTCAAAAGGATTACATAGTTATTTTACATTTTCACACATACTAGAAAAAATATATATGCTCGCATGAATCTAGTGATTAGTCTTAAATTTAAAAAGTGAGTCAAATTAAAGAAAAAAAAAAACATCAGGACTAGTACAGGTGCCATGACTCATAGTCATAATTAACACTTAATATAGCCCTTGGCACATACGAGCCATTATGCAAGGGCTTTCCTCACATGAACGCATGTAACCCTCGCAGTGACCTTCATTTTACAGATGAGGAAGCTGAGGCACTTGACCGAGGTCACATAGCTAGAACTGGGAGAGCCAAAGTTAGAAGTCAGGTAGTGTGGGCCCGGGGACCGTGACCGTGGCCACTACACTAAATACGTGGTATAGAAATAACGGAAGTTGGAGGAACGCTAGCATCATCTAGCCCTCCCCACTTCTCCCTCTCTCAGCTTTACAGATGACAAAACTGAGCCTCTGAAAGGTCAAATAACACGCTCAAGGTCAACAGGAATAACGGGAAGGTCGTCACAGGGCTACTATTAAAACCCAGGGCTCTCACGCTCAGCTCTGCAGCTGGTACTCCTCCTCACCAGGGTGCCCCTGAGCTCTTCTTATTGCATAGGAAGGTTTGAGATGCACTTTGTGCAGATTAACGCCTAAGCCGGGCTGGCTCCACGCGTGCACAGCCTCTGCCGCCGCCACAGGGCCCCACGTTGGTCGAATGCTCCACTGCTGCTTCCTTGAATTCTTAACAACTTTTTGTTTCTTAACAACTTTTTAACAAGAGGCTCTATGGTTTCATTTTACTGGTCGAAAATTATGTCCCCAGTTCTGCATTATATCTGTGGTTTCTGGAGCATCAGGGGCATTTTGCAAAAGTGGTAAGGTGGCAAGGACCCTTGCCTTTGGAGTCAAACAGCCCAGGTTCAAATCACAGCTCTGCTACCTGCACGTCTTGACTCTAGCTCCTTTGCATCTCAGTTTACTCATCTGTAAAAATGCAAATAATTCTACTGGTCTTGATCTGGTTGCTCTTTGGGCCTTCAATAAGAAAAGGGGTGCCTGGATGGCTCAGTTGGCTCAGCATCCGACTCTTGATTGCAGCCGAGGTCATGATCTCAGGGTTGTGAGGTCGAGCCCCGTGCTGGGTCGTGCTGGGCTTGGAACGGGCTTGGGATTCTCTCTCTCTCTCCCTCTCCCTCTGCCCCTTCCCCCTTCTCTCCCTCCCAATCATAAATAAATAAATAAATAAATAAATAAATAAATAAATAAATAAATATTTAAAAAGAAAATACTGGGGAAAATAATATGAATTATTTCTTTCCTGCCTTTCTTTTTAAAATCTAAAATGATTCATTGTCCCCCAGACTAGCTATCACATGCCAAAGCACAGCACGAACCTGTTCTGACTCCGGCTGCCCTCCCGGTTATCAGGCAGAAGAAAACTCCCCGAGAGCCTTTTGTCATCTTGCTGATGGCATAAACTGCAAACTCGGTCCGGAAACGGAGCCTCCCTGACATGGGAGATGTCACCCTGCAGCCTGGGGCTGGCCAGACAGAGGGCACGGGAGCCCGCAGCTCAACACGCACCCAGCTGCTAGGCACTCACTGACTGCATTAGCGCCATGGTCTTTGAAGACTGGTACGCGAGTGAGCTTTGCCCAGAACGAAGATTCTCAATCTTGACTACGCAGCAGAATCATCTGACTGCTTCTGAAATATTCTGTGCCCAGGATCCCCCCTCAGAGATTTTCTGAATAAATGAGTCCGGTGTGGCCAAGTACTGGGTATTTTTTAAGGCTCCTCAGGTAATTTTAATGGGTGGTCGGGTTTAAAATGATGTAGTGGTTCTCAAACTGTGGTCCCAGACCAGCAGCATCAGTATTACATGGGAACTAGTGAGAAATGCGATTTTTGAACCCCACCCCAGAGTCTCTTGAGAACGATTTAGGCTTTAACAAACCCTACAGATTATTCTGATGCATGCTCACATGTGAGAACCACTGACCTGGAGAGAAAAATAAGAAGATAATTTGTAAGCAGGGTAAATAATTTAATTACAAAAGCTCCATGTTTTCCAAAAACAATTTTTTGCTCATATAAAATGTATCCATCCCACAACCCCAAACTGGCTTATAAAATTTTCAGTGCTTTCATAGAACAAAGATCCCACCTCTAAGCTTCTGCGTCTCCAAAATGTCAGATTTTTCTTCTAAATTTCTCTATTCATAGTATAACTTTCCTGGGGAGAACAGTAGAGATATTTTTAAGTGGAACTTCTTATGAAACATCAGCTACTTTTTAAAAAGATTTACATAGTTAAGCTGAGTCATAACTTGATAATCATCTTGGGCACATTTTTTTAAACCAGGCTTCTCTAAATGAATCTTAATTACAGCATTTTTCTAACAATGTTTGGCTAAGCTTTTGACCTTCAGATGAGCACGACTCAGAGTAAAATAAGGCACAAGTCCCAACAAGATTACTCAGCGCTTGTCTCTTTTCCTTCAGACAAGAGAAATAACACGCATAGCAAGTGTCTGATAATCCCAACAAAACGAGCACAGAGCAGCTTGTTTTCCTTTTCTCTTAGCTGGTTTTGTAAGCTATGGGGTTGGGCAGAGTCTCAGGGAGTCTGAAAGTAACAATGACCAGTGATGACACTACTCAGTGTCACTTTCCAGCTCGACTGTCCCTGTGGGACTTTATTAGAAAGGAATCATCTGGTAGACCAGCTCATGGGCCCCCTCACCCCAGGGGCTACCAAGTAAGGAACAGAGAGTGATCTGGCAATTAGCTTCATAAATCTTCTACTAAAACATAATTTCCAAAGAGAAGACACACCTACGGTCTTTACCTGCACTACCATTTGAAAATCCTTTTGGAAATGGACTCAAAGCAGCCATTGTCATGAAGGAAAGAGGAGGGAAGGAAGGGGGCCATGAATTGGGGGCAGAGAGGGCATCAAGATAAGTCAACTCCTGAGGATATGTCCCATAAATAAGCTTGAAATTCTCCTGTAGGCAGAGGAGAAAACAACTGGCAACTCCATCAAATCAATCATGCTCAAAGGGGCCAAAAAAAAAAAAAAAAAAATGATGAAGGCCAGGATGAGGATGGCAACAGGGCCAGTGCAATTCCAAGAAAGAGGGGATCGCACTACAGTCAAGGCTGCATGTTGGACAGGGGCTGTGCATGGAGAAGATGGCCTGGTGATTCCCGGGGTTCTACGCCCAGCGGCCCCTGCAGTATTGGCTCTCCTTTGAGACAAAAGAATGAAGGGAGAGGGGGCCATGGCAGAGAAAAAGTCCCCAGAACAGGTGTGTGCAATGCTCCTGGAACACACTCAGAGCCATGACAGAGGGAGCACTGCGCATCCTTCCCTCAACATTACATTTCTAAGATTCATCCAAGCTGTTGCTTGCGGTTTTAAGTTGTTCATTCTCCTTGTCCGGCTAGCCTTCCACCGTGATAATAATATACCATTCCAGTGCCCATGGACATTTAGCTGGCTTCCAGTCTGGGACTGCTACAAAGAGAGCTGCTATGATTCTTAATCGTGGTTTTCGGTGGACACATGGACACATTTCCCCGGGGTTTCTGTGGAGTTAGAAGTAGAATCACTGGCTTAGATTATTGGATTTTTTTAAAATTCCTTTACAGGATTGCCTTCTGTCTCCTGGCAATTATAACCACTCAAATAAAATAAGGGTCCCCAGTTCCATTTTGCAGATGGGAAACTGAGGTATAAAGTAATGTGACTTTATATTTGATCAGTCGGAGAGCCAGGGAGAGAATCTCCACCACCCCCCAACTCCCCATTCAATTCGAGCCTGCTCTTCCTGGCCACACCAGATTAAACAAACCCTAATTGTTATTATAACCAACAGGGCTTGCGGCGGTATTTTAAAAACTAACCAGCAAAGGGGGAGTTGGTAGGGATTGCAGTGGGTGGGAGGACACCTTCTCATTACCATCCAGTCTTCCTTTCTGCATTGGCAAATGTCTGTTTTGGAAAGCTGATCCCGGGGTAGTAAAAATAAAAAAGCCTCTGGGCATAACAAAGTGCCTCAGTTATCTGCGGCGGGCAGGGCTTCCTGCTGGAAAGCGAGCCCCAGGAAGGGTTGCTCCACCCAGCCTGAGGTCAGGTGGCCCACCGCCTCTGGCCCGGAGCCTGTGACTGCCTACAGAGGACAGGAAGCTCCCAGGGGACGCTAGAGATCCGGCAGCCGCTCCTCAGCCAGAGTCCCCGCCAGTGGGGTCAGAAATCTGCTGGTACTGTCTGTCTCCAGGTCACCCGGGCTCTTTTTCCGAGTGGGGTTTTTGTTCAAGGTTTTCCCCCATAAGATCCAGAGACACCTCCCCCCTCCTCCCTCCCCTCTCGCTTGTAGGTTTGGGGTCATTGACTTAATTTGCACAGATGGACCCACACAAGGAGAGGTAATGGGTGTTTCCCCACTGACGCTCAGGTGACCCAGCATCTGAAAGCAAGCCTGGCGTTGCTAACCCTTCCCTGGAGGTGCCCGGGTGGGTGGGAGCGGCCATCCGTTAAGACTCAGTATATGTAAGTTGAAGCGCCGTTTCAATCACTGATTTATTAAGCAGGTCTTAACCTCTCTGGGATGACGGACGAGAAAGCACTTTTTACAAAGGGTCTTACGTTCACAGAATGTTCTACATAAAGAAAGCCCGTGAAATTGCCAAAGGCATGATTCTTCATCTTGTCTAGCCTCTCTTGGGCACATTCTCCATCAGGGAATTTCTGTCTGGAAGAAAAGCCAATGCCTCCTTTCAAATATTTCCCTTTGCTGCAAACATCCTTTCACAGGACTCACTGCCACTACCTTTGAGCGGGGCTGGCATTCGGCCCGTGTGCCGGCTACAGCCATGTCTGTTTTGCAAATATTGAAACACTTCTGTGCCTGCCGCTAACTAGTTGCTGCCCTGACTGTCGCCTCTCCTTAAGATCCATCAACTCAAAAAAATAACTCCAGCCCAGCAGGAGAGTCTCCGAGACGCTGCTGCAACACGAAAGCGAATTCCCTTCTGATTTCGAACACCACATCCGCCTTTCACGCATGACAGCTAGAAGATGTATAACTACAACGCAATGGATCTACATTTTTTTTTTAAAGATTTTCTTTATTTGACAGAGAGAGTACAAACAGGGGGAGTGGCAGGGAGAGGGAGAAGCAGACTCCCACTGAGCAGGACCCCAGGATCATGACCTGAGCCGAAGGCAGATGCTTAACCCACTGAGCCACCCACGTGCCCCTGGACCTAAATTATTAAGGAACAGCAGGATTAAATATGCAAATATCAATTAGCCGTCTCATTCTTGAGGCTTGGTTCCAAATGACTTCTGTCTTCGGTGGAAAACAAATCCTCTCTCAAAAGATAAAACTGCCATCTGTAAGAGTTTACGGAAGAATATGATGCCAGTCCCAGGGACGAATAACAGTGCCCGAAAGCTACCAGGCAGTAATAGCCTCCCTGGAGCGAGTCTACAGCCTCATAAGGTGAAGAGTTCTTCCCCATATGCTTCATAATTCAGGGAAATTTTAATACTTCTGGATATCAGATAATATTAAGGAGTTATTCTTAGTTTTTAGATGTGATAATGATACTAAGTTTTTTTAAGTCTATTTTAAAGATACATACTTAATTATTTACAGATGAAGCACAGGGTGGAAGGGATTTGCTTCAAAATCATCTAAAGAGCAGGGCTCAGGGGAGTGCGTGTCAGGAGGGAGCTAGCGATGAGTATATGGGGTTCTTTATACTATTCTCTCCACTTTGTTATATGTGTGGAATTCTTTAAAACTAAAAAGCTAAGCAACATTGTTTTCAGTCTATGCCCCCGAGCCACCCCTGGTAGGTGAGATACACCCTGGATCAGGACATGGAGAGCCCCTGAAGGATTCACAGTCCCACCACTAACCGTGTTGCTGTGGAAAATCTCTTATTTTGTCTTATGCCCCAGTTTCCTGTCTGTGAGATGCACGTAATCCTAACCTTCCTGCTCCCTGCCCCCCCTCCACACACACACACTCTCTCTCTCTCTCACTCTCTCTCTCTCTCTCTCTCTCTCTCTCACACACATTCCCAAACAGGCTGGGAGGAATCTAAACAAGATAACACGTATAACATTTTGAACTCCTTGGGAGAAAGGTACAACGTAAATAATGCATCAGTAGGACTTCAGCACCCAGAGGTGTTGTGTGAAGTTCAGTTTAGATGATTCAGAATTCCCAGAATCCCCACAGATTTTTCAGAAACTACCTCATGCTTAGTTTTCTAAGCCAGCTGGAAAAAAAGAAGCAGAAACAAAACACCCCGCTTCTACACAGGAGGCTTTTAGCAGCTCTGTTTACTCCTCCGACACAAAGCCTTTGTTTATGTGCGACAGATGGTAGTAAACACTTCTCCCCTCCCTCCCTCCCTTCCTTTGACCCCCTCTGTTTCTTTGTCCCCCTCCATTTTTCCTTTTCTCCAATCCTTGGTGCCTTACACCACTTGCCTTGAACTTACTCAAGGGCCAGCAGGAAGGGTCAGGCAGAACGCCAGACCTTTGCCCCAGCTGACCGTTTATTCCTTCAGGCCGCATGCCAGTCACTTCTTGCTTCAGAGCACTCATGTTTGAAATATAATTATTTTTAGGAGCACCTGGGCGGCTCAGTCAGTTAAGTGTCTGACTCTTGATCTCAGCTCAGGTCTTGATCTCAGTGGTGAGTTCGAGCCCCACATTGAAGTCCATGCTAGGCATGGAGCCTACTTAAAAAATAATAGTAATAAAATAATAAAATAATTTTAAAAAGAAATATATATATTTTTAAGCTTCTTTATTTGAGAGAGAGAGAGAGAGCATGGCAGGGAGGGGCAGAGGGAAAGACAGTCTCAAGCAGACTCCCCACTGAGCTCAGAGCCCAACTCGGGGCTCCATCTCACGACGCTGAGATCACGACCTGAGCCAAAACCAAGAGTCGGATGCTCAGTGGACTGCGCCACCCAGGCACAGCAAAATATATTTTTGAAGACAAAATAACACACCTTTGAAATTATAAGGGGCTCAGAGCAAACATTAAAAGGCCCATAAATATTTACATGGCAGATTTCCATGGGTTGCTTTCTCAAAGTAATCGTACTCAATGCATTCATGCAGACACATGTTCCTTCAGACGCAGTCATTCCCAAAGAACAAACGTAGACATAACTTCTTACTCAATACATACTGTGATAAGCATAGTCTATAAACCAGCCTGCAGGGGGGAAGGGGGCAGATGTGAAGGATGGGGTATGCAAGAGACTGGACAGGGTATGCAAGAGACTTCTCTCTATCCACATGGAATGCTGTTGGCTGCCCTCGGCCCATTTCCCAACCTGTTACTTTTTTTGTAAAACGAAGGTACTCAAACAGATCTATAGACACTTTCCAGCTCTAAATATCTAGGATTCTATGAGGCTCTTGGAGAATTTCCATAAATCAATCTGCCTGACACCACCACACCTGGTGCGGGCAGGGGAAGGTCTGTCAGAATAGACGTCAAACCAGTGCTTGAGTGATGACCTGTGTGATGGCTGAGCAGAGAGCTTAGGGACAAAGGGAAAAGGAAAATGAATGATATGAAGTTCAGTAGGGAAATAACTCACTTATAAATAGGGTCTGAAAAGGGGATCAGGTGGAAAGAATTGATGTAAAAGATACCAAGCAGGAATAGGAAGCAAGATTTGACACCTGCCTCAATGTGAAAGAGAAAAGATAGCAAAAAAGCAGAAAGGGGCAAAAAGAGGTGTGTGCCTGTTGATCCCACCTGCCTCCTGAAATTTATTCTCGGGTCTCAAGGATGCTTCCAATGGAGGCATTCTCCAAGAAGCAGCACACTGGCCCTTTTAGAAGGGGCCTTAACTCGGTGCCTTGTCTTACACTAGGGTACCTGGCTACTCCCCACTCCCCCCCCCAAGAAAGAGTAGAGATCCATGTTCAGAAAAATGAAGTCGCTATTTGAGAGTAGCTACATCTGCAAATGATTAACTCTAGGATTTATTACCAATTAGGACTATAAATCTCTGCTTACTTTGGCTCCTGGAAAGTTGATTTCACTGGGGGATGGGGCAGGGGGTGAGTAGCAAGTCATTTGAGACAAAGAGGGAGAAATCCAAGCTTAAAAAGACACACTTCAAATTCAAAAGGAGCAGGATTTCTCAAGCACCAAAGAGGAAAGCAGAACTTGACCTTGTGGTTCTAAGCAAACAGCTGTGCAGATGCCTGCAGGGTTAGCAAAGTCAAACGGACTAGTGCCACTCAGAAGAGGGCGTCTGAGGTCTGGAAGGGGGTTGCATAACTGAGTGGCATCTGGTGGCCAAGCCCTAACACGACTGGTGTTGGCAACAGAGTACGTGGCTCGGGGGCTTCATGTTCCTGATCTCAGGGATTCCCAGCCTTGGCTGACCATTGGACTCACCTGCGAAGCTTTAAAACATACCTATGCTTTGATCACACTGCAGACCAATTAAATCAGAATCTCTAGGGGGGAGCCTTGGGTGCAAGGGCGGTTCAACAGCTCCCCAGGTGGGGCACCTGGGTGGCTCAGTCAGTCAGTTAAGCGGCTGCCTTCGGCTCAGGTCATGATCCCAGAGTCCTGGGATCGAGCCCCGCGTCGGCTCCTTGCTCAGTGGGGAGTCTGCTTCTCCCTCTGCGTGCCACTCTTCCGGCTTGTGCTCTCTCTCTGTCAAATAAATAAATAAAAATCTTAAAAAAAAAAAAAAAAAAAACTCCCCAGGTGGCCCTCCAGCTGAAGCCAGGGTTGAAAGCCACTGCTTTTCTCATTTCATCCTCATGGCAGCCCCGTGTTATAGGTACCCTGACTATCATGAAGAGAAAATGAGGCACAAAGAAGCTAAGGAACTGGTCCAGGGCTCCACGGCTAATAGTGATGGAGGCAGGATTTGAATCCAGGCCTCATGCTCTTAATCATCGTGCCCTATGACCCCCCCCCCAAGGCTATGGTTCTCAGCTATTCCAAGCCTTGAGCCTCCATGAGCTTTTCAAGACAGAAAATGTGGGTTCTAAAACTATTTTTTCATATTTATTTATTAATATTGAGAGAGAGAGAGAGAGAGCATGCATGAGCAAGGGGGCAGAGGGAGAGAGAACCCCAAGCACTGAGCAGACCCTGAGATCACAACCTGAGCCAAAACCAAGAGTCAGATGCTTAACCAACTGAGCCACCCAGGTGCCCCCAAACTATTTTTATATGTAATTTCAAAAAAATTATAATAGAAATGAAACATTAGCCCTTATTAATGCTCCATATTAACTAGGAAAACAAATTTCTTCCCTTTGCTTGGAATGACATCAACTAAGGAGGTTGCACTGGAAATTTCACGCTCATCAGGAGTTCTCATTCATTCATTCAACAAACATTAAGCGCCAGTTTTCTGCAGAGTCTCTAAAATAGAACCACCCCGTGCAGATAAATCATTCAGTAGACATGCTAAGGGCCGTAACAGTGGCAGGCACCACTCCGAGAGCCCACAGATGAAAGTGAACAGCTCTGGGTAGTGGTAATATAACACTCCTTTGGTGAGTGAAAAAAGGCAAAGTAAACCATAGGACAGTGTATGCGCATTGCTCAGTGGTGAAATACAGATGGCATCCCTAACCGGGGGTGTGGGGATAAGAAAATGCTACAAGAAGGTTGGGGACCCACTATGGGTGATGCACAAATATTTAAGTCAGGGCAGAAAATGCAAATTCCTAGTTGGCACCTACCTGAGTGTAGTGAACAGGGAGGTGGGGACAGAGGTGACTAGAGAGCCCACATTCTATCTAAACAGGACACTAGTGCTCACCTCCAGCCACGACTGCCAGATAGGAATGTGGGAGTAGTGTCATCACGTCTGACGTTTTTAGGGGAAGCTTGCTTAATGCAAGATATCCCAATTTTTAATGACGTCTAATTCACGTCTTTTCCAGACACGGTGTAGACCAAAGAAAACACACCCCCCGCTAGGTCTGTCTTCACCCCTGAGCATCTCCCCGCTGGCCCCTGGGTCCCAGAGCAACTGCTTATCCGCCTGTGCGGAATCTGGAACAGCACCCTGGAAATCAGCGCCCGAGAAGAAGCCCTGCACCAAAGCATGTACCAGCGCTACGACGTGGATGACCCTTTCTCGGCGGAGGAGGGTTTCTCCTACGCCACGGAAGGCGAGAGCCAGGAGAACTGGGGCGGCCCGGCCGAAGACAAAGGCTTCTATTACCAGCAGATGTCAGAGGCGAAGGCCAGCACCCGGACAAGTAGCAAAGCGAAGGGCAAAAGCAAACACAAACAGAACTCAGAGGCCCTGATTGCAAATGATGAGTTAGATTACTCTCCAGAGTAGGAGTGAACACCCAGGAAATGTGTAGAAGTGGTGGTGATTTCTTTTCAGTAACTTAACCCGTGGGCTAGAGGGTGAAAACATTTTTGGCTCTCATTTCAAAAGTCCAGCCTTCCCCCAGAGTCAGTCCCCAGTCATAGCCTGTCATTTGCTACTTCGCTCTGCAGGATAGTTCTGTCGAAGGGTTTAACCTGGGTTTCATCGCGGATCCCCTTGTAAAAAAAAAAAAAAAACTAAATCAGAGGCTGCAAGAAACTCTGTCTACCATCAGAGCTGATGGCAGCAAATGTCTCCTGGCCTTTGCTTTGCTGGTTGAATCCTTTTGCTTCTTATGGAGACCCCAGGAGCAAGGGGCTCACTTTTGGGGCCACACTGAGGCTGCAGCTCCTCCTGGAGATGTGCCAAAGCAGGGGGGTGTGGGCACGAGGCAGCATTTCCGCCACCGGGGCCACACGGGCAAAGATGCTCAGAGCACGCCCTGCTGAGAGCTGCTCCCCGAGGACGTGGGCAGGTGGACATTGGCACTTCCTCAGCAAGCAGCGCTGGGTCCAGAAATCTCACAAAAACTAATTCATGCAGAAGACACAGGTTTCTTTTTATTCACCAAGGTTCTCACAGTCTCCAAACTATAACTTCAGGATCCAGCAAAGGTTAGGGACTCTGAGACCATTTCCCCAGGGGTCTCAGATTTACCATAAAGCAGTCTTGCAGACCCAACAATATGGTAAGCGCTACTTTAATGCCCAGAAAAAAAATTGAATAACCATCTCTTGCCGTGAAGGCCGGAAGGGCATTGGCAGAAATTAACTCTCTGTCATACCTTTCCTTTTACCAGCCTCTAAGCTCCTGCTGAGAAAATGAAAGGGGGCAAAGCTGGAGCATGATTTCATGGCATTAATATGCCTTGAAGAAGCAGACCGTTTGTTTTCTAATCGGATAAAAATCTTTACAAGGAGAAGTGACCCAGCCACTGAGATCACATTGCAAACTCTATTTCAGATTTCCAAAATTATACATTGTGTAGTTTGTTGAGATTTGCCGCCCCTGGAGCGGTGGGGGCTCCTCTGAAAACGTAACCGTGGAAACTCAGCTACTTAGGTCATGGCATTCCGAGAGATCACGTTGCACTTCGGAACCTTACTCCTCCCGAGTAGCTCGCTTTCAGATACGTGTTTTGTCTGTTATTTCCCAGGGCAGGTCACTGAAGCCCAGAGAAATACCCACCCGGTAAGGTCTCCATCAGGCCCTACGAGGGGCTCTTAAAGGCATTTTCTCAGAAATAACCTAGATGACAGAATGTACGGCAGGAAAATCACATGGCTTATCAATTCTAACTCTTGGGTCCCGGGGATTCCCGGCTGCCCTGACATGTGCACTGGAGAACGTGGAGGCACAGTTTCCATCCAAGCTACAGTCTTTGTGGGGGTTTCCTGAAAGGGGGGCAACATAGCAAATTTCTTGCCCTCTCCCTCCCGGATCTAGCATTATGCCAAACGTTTTCCAGCATACGCCGACTAATGCAAAGTCTAGTCTTTGTTCCGGGTTGAGGTTCGCGCCATCGTGGCATGCCTTAGGGTTACGGAGAAGGCGAAAGTCCATTTTCTTCACTCAGCGAACACTGGCTGAGACTGGACCAAGTGCTAAACGATGGGGATAGAACCAAGTGTAACGTTCCGCCCTTGGGGGCTCCCAGAGCAGGGAATGAGCAGCACCGGCGCCTGACAAACACAGATAAAACCACCGAGGCTGACAAGTCCTCCTGGCGATGCACTGGGCTTTACTCTAAAAAAAAATAAAAGGTCAGTTGAAACTAGTTTAAAAAAAAAAAATGCTTGTAAGTAAATTGCATATCACCCCCACGGCCAATGAATGCCAGTAAATTCAGGTAACTCCTATTTTCCAGAACTTCTTTTTCCTGGGCTCGTTTTGTCATTTTACTGTAATGCATGGCAATGCCGTGTTTTCTCTTCCCTAAATTTAACCCTAAAGCTACAGTGCTGGTCTGTGAAATATATCTTTGGGGATGAGATGTGGACTGATGATCAGTAATTTTTTGTGTGACTACAAAGTTTTGAACTAGTTTTGAGACTCAACAAATCTGCCTAAACTAAATATAATGTGTGAAGCCTGAGATATCCAGAGAGATGGGGTGGGGCTATAGTCATTAAAAATGTCCAAGAAGAAATATGGGTGTAAAATAACAAAATCTGAATGTGGGTGAAAGAGCTCCCTTTCAGTAGTGAGGGTGAAGTTTTAAAGTAACAATAGTTGGGTGGCGGATGTATGAAATTTCTGTAGCATGAGGAGAGAGAACACAGTATAAACACCACTGGTATCGATTCTGTGAAGACCCTGTGAACCGCTCTGGTTCTGGAGACATTACTCCCAAGTAGTATCTTCTTCTTCTTATCATCTTGGTCTCTTTATTTCTCTGAAGTTAGTCATCTCCCTAGCAATCTTGGTTTTAAAAAAAAAAGTATGATTGGAAAAGATTTTTTAAGGTAAATTGACATGTTTTTGCTCATGTTTCCCAGCCTCTGTGAAATGGTCCCAGATTTCACAATGCAGTTTCAAATACCATCAATTACTAGAATGATTATATTAGTGTCTCCTAGCAATTTTCTCAAGACCGCATTAGTGGAATTGCGTTAAAAGTAAGATCACCTTATAATTACCATAGAAACTTAGCCTTCTTGAATGGAGTCCAGGGAAGACCTACAGTCTATTGAATTCTTTTCCAGGGAGGTTTCACTGTGTGAATTAGTAGTGTGGAACCAATAACTTGATTTTTCTTTTTGGTAATTGTATTCTATTTATTGGTACTCTGCTTCCTTTCAGAAGGATTTCAAGGTGGCTATTAAATTCATATAATGCAAAAATAAGTGAGGAGCTTGGGTAAGTAAAAACAGAAATAGAAAGGATAAGACGAAGCTAGAAGTCTGTTTAGTGCACATATGCAAAATCTTGATATGCATTGCGAAATTTGCCAGTGAGGGGGAACTTGAAAAATAATGGAATTGTTGGTAACGACAAGAAGAAATACTCCTATGATAAGAACAAATCTTTCCCCATGAGGGCAGAGAATAGCATAGATCACTGAAACCCACATATAAGCCCCAGACTTAGATTTTGCCAGCTACGTGTGCCCAGCATATAGAGAACGTTCAATAAATATCTGATGATCGGATGGATGGCTGAATAGACAGATGAAAAGAAAATGAAATATCATTTACTCAGTAATTTTTTGGGGAGTCCTTATCTGTGCTATGGCCTAAGACATGGGGGAAACAGGATATATAAGACATATAAATAAAAACCATAACGAAGTTGACATGTGAGATGAGGGAGTTACAATGTGCAACGAGAGTTCAAATATGGAAAAGACCTCCTTCCATTGGGAAAAATGATAGAGAATGCAGTCCTTGTGTCGATCCTGTGGAATGGGCAGAGCATCTCCCCCAGGTCGAAATGGGGGAAAGGCTTGCCAAGTGGAGAATCAGCATGAGTGAGGTGGAGACAGGCCGACAGCTGTCTCTGACTAATAATGTGGGAAATTGCTTTCAAGGGAAAGCAAGAAGCTGCTAGCTCGACGGGAGCTTAGGATGAATGCATGAGTGATCTATGGGACAGTAAGAAATAATGCCGAGACGGTGGTGAGGGCTTATTCACAGATAGACTTGAACAGCGAACTAAGCTGGCTGGCTCCCCTTGGGTGGGGAGGCACCGGGAAATGATGACCGTATGAATCAGGGAGGGCTGGGCTTTAAGAAGCTGAGGCAGTGGCTTCATCCACCTGTGTAAGGAGCCAACAGATCACATACACATTTCAAATTGATTTAATATGTTGAAGGGAAAAAATATCCAAATTAAAGCAATGTATGATTGATTCTTTTTTTGAATCCTGTCTGATTTCATCATTAACCTAGGAGAAGGATAGCCATTTAACATGGAGACAGAGAACATGAAGTTATCCACAGCCGCTTTAAAACTTTCTACAGTAGGTTTAAGCAACCAAACCTAAAAATTTTTCCTGTCTAACTCATCTAAAAAGTAAGACCTCAGCTCCAGATTTTACTCAGCTTGAGCGCAAGGCCACGTTGAACTGGTGAAAGGAAATCAGATGATAGAATTAGGTGAAGAATCCAATTCCACTGCTTAGTAACAAACTAACAGCTAATCAAATGTCTACGTAATGGCCATGATGTTAGATATACAGGGGGGGAAAGTTGGTGAATTTAACAACACATTTGTGTAGATATAAACCCAGCAATTATTGGGAAACAAAACACGAGCTCCTTCAAAGCCAAGTGTCTTTCCCCTATTCTCCTGAAAAGGACTGATAGACCTGACCTCCTTCACATCACATTTGTTGGAAGTCTATAAGGGGATACCTTTTCTCTGCATTATAAACAGAAGCTACAGGAGTTTGAGAATTGGCCCACGAGACTAGAAGAAATGGCTGTCCCCTCTCCCCAGTTTTTACCAGGGACTGAGATGTCCGTGGAAGCCCATGGAGGGTCAGCCGCAGGTTCACCTAATTTTGTATCTCAGAGTGGAGAAGTCAGAATTCAGGGAGCATGTCCTAAGCCAGAGCTAGGACACCAACTCACTGAACCCAGGCAGAGTTAATGGCCCCCTCTTGGAGGTAAGCTTTCAGGCTATCGAAGAATCCAGAGATGGCCTTAATTTCTGATGCTGGCAGGGAGGCAGGGAAGAGAAGGAAACACACACTCCAAAGCTTGCCACTAGGCCTGCATGAGAGCACCCCATCTTTATGCCATGTGGAACAAGACTAGTCAAAGAAGGTGTTTCTAACCAAAATTTTCAGGGTGCCTCGGTTTCTTCCGCATGCTTGTATCTCCCTGACACCGAGGACCCGTTTGTCTTCAAGGGCCCTTTGAAGTCCCTAAGAGAGAGAGGCACCAGCTGATAACCACTGACGGTCTGGCCGTGAAAGAGCTGATACTTGTAATTAAACGGCGGGCAAAGCCAGAAACCGCATCCCAAACCACAAGCCCCGCAGCAAGCAGGAACCCGGATGCTGTTCATCAGAGTGGACTCTGAATTTCTCAGTTGGAATGGTGATGGGGAGCAAAAAGCCCCTTTCGTGTACATAACCGTTAGTCTCGTGTCCACTTTTTTTCTCTGCGACTTCAGAGGAGAAGCTATTGTCATTTCTTTTCCTCCTCAGGAGCTAGGGCTTGCTAAATTGCTTTCCTCTTCTCGCTCGGCTTGAGAAACACACGCATCATTCTGAAATACCGAGGCAGCTGCCTTTTGTCAAAATTCTCACTCTAAGAAAATGTTTTTTTCTCTTTGAGGACTTAAAGCCCAAAAGGGATTAGTGGAAGTTTTGCAGCCCATCACAAGTGAACATAATTTTGCAGTATCAACTAAAATAGTGTTAGAAACCATTGAACAGTATTCTATATGCATGGAATTACGAAATTCATAGAGGACTTTCACAAAATCAGCTTTGGGCTTGACGTCTTCTGAAAGCAGGTAGCTGTAATTTCTTACCCCCGGAGAACATTATTTGTACATTCTGGTACAATAAGGAGAGAAAATGGCTTTGTGTAAGAATTAGGAAACAGAGGCAGCCTGGATTTTCTCATCAGGGACTCCTCTGTGCTATTTTTTTTTCCCCTACGACGCTTTCCTAGCACTGACATCGGTGACATTGGCGAAAGAGAATTGTGGGTCACGTACATTTCCCAGGAAGCGCAGACGCTGAAGGACCGTGTTCCTTCGGAGAGCGAGATGAGGAGAGTGCCCCCTGCACGTCTCCTCGTGACTGGTGTTGGCAGTTGTCAGTTCACTGGCCTCACTCCCTCGTGCTCCTGGAGGCGAGCATCTACACCAGAAATCGCCAGCTCCCCAAAGCAAAGACATGCTATGTGAATGCTCTGGTAGCACAAAAATACCTCCACTGTCTGGGCTGATAGAGGGGCTGCAGGTTTTAAGAGAGCAGATATTGTCCTCCTCCATGTACTTATACCATCTAACGACAGCACTCGACATTCTAGCTTTTCTCACTGTGGAAAAGAAACATTGCTGTTTAATCCATATCCAAAGTTATAAATACAGCTTGTAAATTTTACTAACTTGTTTCCTTTTTGTTGGGTCCTTGAGAAGTACAACTTGCTTTTTGCAGATGGTAATTTCTAGTGTCTTTCTCTGCTATTTTTTTTTGTATGAAATTGCTGTATTTGTTAGAGTTTGTTCGTTTTGTGGTTCTTAATTCCCATTGGTGCACTGTACAATGGGGTGTTGTAGTGTATCGTTGAGAAAGAAATACTATGCCGATATGTTATGAAGTGTGTTTTATTTTCAAATGACTGTGGTGTTGACAATATATTGATTTATCAAGATACTAAGGGAAAATTCTAAATTTACCAAAATGTGTATATTTTAATAAATGCATAAAGCTTTATTGTGTGCCTTTAAATTTAAAAATGGGTTATAAAGAAAGTCAGAAACAAAAGTGTCTTACTATAAAATATCCATAGTAATGTAAAGCTTTTACACGAAGACTACCAAAAGAAAAAAAAGAAAGAAAGAAAAGAAAAAGGAGCTTTCCCGTATTTTGTTAACCTTAACCAGTACCTGAAATCTGATACTTTCTTTCCATTCTAAAATGGAGATGAATAAGTGAATCTTGCCTTAAATGTTTCAATTGTCCTTTGTAGAAAAGCCAGATAAATGAGCTCATTTCTTTTGGAACTAATTGCATTATTGTGGAACATTCGTTTTCAGAATAAAAATATTTTAAAAATTACAGCTAATCGACTATTAAAATTTAAATTTGAAGAAAGTCAGTGCCATCCTACCTTTTTAAATTCACTTTATTTCCATGAAGAGAAAAGAAGTTCTTCTTTAGTGCACTCTTGGGAGAACAACAAGTGACCCAATCTCCCTTTGACCATTTTCTCCTGGACTCTGTCCGGGACCCCCACTACACTGCCTCCTGAGCTACCCCATTCCCAGGACCGGCTCCTACCCACAGCCGCAGCCTGGCCCTCCACCCTCAGCACCGACCAGCATTCCGATTCATTGCCCCCATTCATTTTAAGGGCAAATCGGAGGGACATTTCCGCCTACAGAGAGCATCTGTGGTGGCTTATTTTGACTTTTTGGCAGTACAGTAGCGACATCTGGAGAAAAGGTGAAGTTGGTAGAGCTGGGTCACATAATGTCACACCCCGTGAGCTCCGAAGAAACTGCCGTGTCTTTATTTTCTACAACGCGTTGATCTCCCTTGCAAAGGTCTACCTGCCTGAGTAGCAGGGAGAGAAAAACAAACTAAATATATTAATTTGCAGAATCACAGTCATCTTCCAGTTTTAGTCTCTTTTTAGATGATTGAGTCTGTTTGGGATAAATGCTCAGTCTTTTGGATTTCCTCCCTTCGCCCTTGCTTCTCTCCAAAATGGCATCTGGGAACAGAGCCTATAGAATCTCAAAGAAGTTGGGGGGGGGGGGTGAGTAGAGGGGAGGTTAGGGGAGCAGATGAGAACTAGGGTGCTGTGGGCCCTCCACTGCTGCAGAATGGCCATGTGGACTGCTCCCTACACAGGGCACCACCGAAGAACTGACCCATCCAGCCATGTGCGTTTCAGGATGACATTCACTTCTAAAATCCACAAGTCTGGCATTTAACCCCAGTTGTGAAGTTCCTTGCACACAGATGCTCCTTTGTATGATTCCGGGCTCCTGCTGGTCCACCAAGCCCTCAGCACTTTTGCTTCAAAACCCACTGCATCCCTTCTGAGACTGGGCAACCAGCAGCACCACGTCAGGCAAAAGTATCCAGCTACTTCCTTCACGAATGATATACGGTCATTTCTGGACTCATCTCATTGATGCTTACAGCCCATGATCGTGGCTTACAGCCTGTGGGTGCGGCAGCCTGCTCCCGAGAACAGCTGCTAACTTTCCGTAACTTTTGTGAGTTATACGCCTTGTCATTCATTCTTACTGGTGGAAGAGTTGCCCATTTGCCTATTGACAAACAGTATCCAAGGGGAGCCACAGGACAACCTGGAACGGGGGATTACCAGGATCAAAAGTAATTGGATTCATATTCCAAAATACAACCTCATTACACGGGTCTTGATGTTGAAAGGTTACTTAATAACAAGTGTTAGTGAAGAAGTGGAGAAATTGGAACCCTTACACACTCTTAGTGGGAATGTAAAATGATGCAGCCCCTGTGGGAGACAGTGTGGCTATTCCTCAAAAAATAAAAATAGCATTACCATATGATCCAACAATTCCACTCTGGCTCTGTCTCCAGAAGAATTGAAAGCAGGGTCTCCAAGGCATTTGTTCACAGCAGCATTACTCACAGTGGCTAAAACTTGAAAGCAACCCAAGTGTCCAACAATGAATGAATAGATAAGGAAAATGTGATATATATGTGTGTGTGTGTGTGTGTGTGTGTGTGTGTGTATACACACACAATGGAATATTATTCAACCTTAAAAAGGAAGGAAATCCTGGGTGGCTCAGTTGGTTAAGTGCCTGACTTCAGTTCAGGTCATGATCTCAGGGTCCTGGGATCGAGCCCCATGTCAGGCTCCATGCTCAGTGGGAAGTCTGCTTGTCCCTCTGCCCTTCCTCCCCCCCAATCATGCTCTCTCTCTCTTGCATGTGCACGCTCTCTCTCTCGCTCATTAATAAGAAAAATTTTTATTAAAAAAAGGAAGGAAATCCTGACATATGCTACATCATGGATAAACTTTGAGGACTTTGACAAAAAGGCAAAGACTGTATGACTCCACTTATATGGGGTACCTAGAGTAATCAAAATCATAGAGGCAGTAAGAAGCGCAGTAGTTGCCAGGGGCTGGGGGGGTGGGGAGAGTGGGGAGTTATTGTTTGATGGGTATACAGCTTCAGTTTTGCAAGATATAAGAGTTTGCAAGATGGGGCGCCTGGGTGGCTCAGTCTGTTAAGCGTCCCACTCTTGATTTCGGCTCAGGTCACGATCTCAGGGTGGTGAGATCGAGCCTGGCATCAGGTTCTGTGGTAGGGGGAGTTTGCTTGAGGTTCTCTCTCTCTCTCCCTCTCCCTCTGCCCTCCCCATTCTCTCTCTTTCTCTCTCTCTCTCTCAGATAAATAATCTCTTTAAAAAAAGAGTTCACAAGAGAATGGAGTAATGTTTATGCAACAATATGAATGTACTTAACACCACTGAGCTATACACTTAAAAACGGTTAAGATGATACATGTCATGTATATTTTACCACAATTTTTAAGATTGAAAACAATTCAAAGGTTATTCAGACTATCAAAGCTACTTTACAGGAATTTTCTCCTTAGGCCATAACTCGAAACCATTTTAAAAATTAAATACCCCATTGGAAATGTAAGGGGGGCACCTGGGTGGCTCTGTCACTTAAACGTCTGCCTTCGGCTCAGGTCCTGGGATGGAGCCCTGCATCGGGCTCCCTGCTCAGCGGGGAGCCTGCTTCTCCCTCTCTGCCCCACTCATGCTATCTGTCTCTCTCTCTCAAATAAATTAAAAAAAAAAAAGGAAATGTAAGGGACCCCCGTATCCCAAACATGAAGCTGACAGGTCTTCTACATTTTATTTCCGCCGGGCAGTGAGAGCCCTTTCTGTGTCCAGCCCCCTTCCTCTCCTTTGCCCACGCACCTCTCTTCCCTTACCTGAAGATAGGTGCTTTCCATTCTCACGCTGGCCTCAATCCAATCAAGAAAAACTCACAGCTATGAGGCTCAGAAAGGAAACCACACACACACCCCATTTCTATGACCTAGAAATTTGAATTCTCCAAGCTTTTATTACATCTATGTGTAAGCCTGACGCTTACCCACCAGAGCCGTTTAGAGTGTTTTCGGAAATGGGCGAGCCCTCTGTAAGTCAGTTCGCCGGCTGGGGTAAGTACAGTGGGGCCTTCCTTCAGAGGAGGGACATACAAATGATTTGTGACTCTAACTAACTTCAAACACAGCAGCAGGAATACAATTTGGCACGGAATCCGAAGACGAAATAGTCCATCTACATTCAATTCTGGTGGTTGGAAGACCGTAATTGAATTTCCTTCCTAGCAGAGACACTCCTCACAGGGCAGGTGCGGCGGGGGAACGGGGTTTCCTAGCACTGGGGTTTCCCTGTTCTACGAAGCTCTGTATCCAAAGCAGCCCCTTGAATGTCCTGGAAACGGTTCAAGGTGTGGATACAATGTCCTCAACTCTCTCGCCCGGCCTTGTCAATCTTGTGCAAAAAGGTGGAGATTGGGCTCACCAACCCCATGAAAGGGCGTGGGAAGGAGATAGGCTGTGAGCCTTGAGGACCAGCAGAGGGAGGGCACCCCTGCCCCTATCTGCTCCCTGACACCAAATGCTTCCACTGGAAACAAAGTCTGACATTCCTCAGTAAGAAAGAGCTCTTTCAGTTAACTCCCCTGGAAGAAGGAACACAATGTCTTAACTCCATCAGGTTGAGATATGAATGACCGATATTAGTTCCTTCTCAGAAAGTGAATTTTCACTAGTCGTGAGAAAAAACTGTGGGGTATCTGGGTGACTGACACAGGGTTGGGAGATGCCAAGAGGCGAAATGGCACAGACGGGAGACACCAGGGTCCCAAAGACACACTTGGCCCCATTCGCTTCACAGCCTTGCTGGCAGCTAGATCTAAACACATCAAGGGCAGGAGATACCCTAAACCCGCCCTGAACTGATGTCCCCAAGATCACTAAGACAGGACAGATGGCAGGTGGGGTGCAAAGAGGCTTGGACTGCCAGAGACCGTATTCCGGTCCTGGCCCTCCATGGCTGGCTCTGTAAACTCTCTTTTCTCATCTATAAACAAGAAGTTGACCCGTGATTTCTAACTTTCCAGACGGCTGCCAGGAGGGCAGTGAACAGCCCTCTCTTGCCTCCTGCTGCACCTTGGCCCCTAGGGCAGAGCCTGGGATGCAGGAGGCATTCAAAGAATATTTGTTGAGGGACTAAATGAATAGAAGTTGAGTTTTCCTTCACCCTCCGGAAGCCCTCCCTACACTTTTGCCAAAGTGGAGAACAATTTCCAATCACCGGATTTAAATATTTGACAGTTCACCTCTCCGACGGAGTTGAGATCCTTTAACTTAACTTTTTAGAAATTGATCCTAAGAAAATAAATCATCAGAGCTATGGTCAAAGGTTTATGCCAAAGAATATATCTATAATTACAGGGAGAAAATACCTAAAAATCAAAGTTAACTTAATGTCCCCAAACAGGAGGTTGTTTAAATAGTCTGTAATTGTAGAACTCAGTACCATACAGCCAACTAAAAATGTGCTCAGAATGTTTCATGACATGAGAATCTTCATTAATTGTTGAATTTTAAAAGTCGAATGCAAAGGTTGTGTGTAGTATGTCTTTAGTTTTGAAAATATATGTATTTTATACATGCATAGCAGAAGATTTAGGAGATTATATGACGTGTTGACCATTGTTACCTCTGAGAAGTCTGATGTGGGGTAATTTTGTATTTTCTTTTTTATACTTCCTCTGTTTTTTTCCAAATGTTCCTTAAAAAATATTTTACTTTTATTTGCAGAAATAAATTTTATTTCCTATGAGGGCTTTTCCAAATATTTGCCAAGTCCTAGATGGCAAACCAAGAAAGGACCCTGACTAGCTTTCCCCCAAGCAATGACACAAATAATAGAAGCTATTCTCTTACTGCATTTCTCTCTCTGCGCTGGCATGGATATTGAGGATGTTTCTATTTCTTTAGCAGAGGGGAGCCATACTCAAGTAGAGTTCATTAGCTTGGGTACTTGGCTCACATATAAATTGTTAAGAATTTGGGGCGCCTGGGTGGCACAGCGGTTAAGCGTCTGCCTTCGGCTCAGGGCGTGATCCCGGCGTTATGGGATCGAGCCCCACATCAGGCTTCTCCGCTAGGAGCCTGCTTCTTCCTCTCCCACTCCCCCTGCCTGTGTTCCCTCTCTCACTGGCTGTCTCTCTCTCTCTGTCAAATAAATAAATAAAATCTTAAAAAAAAAAAAAAAAAAAAAAAAGAATTAAACACTAGTGCTAATTGGTTCCACATTTCAAGAATATTAAAAGACATCATAATTTTGAAGGACAAATGCAGATATTTGCATATGTCGTTGTAAATATTCAGTTCAATCCTTTTACCAAGTAAAATGTGTGCCAATATAACTTTGTGTTGCCTTGGGGATACTGCCTGTCACACAGAAAATGATCAATAATTATTTGTTAAACTCGATTGAACAGAATTTCACCCACAGCTGCCAAAAATATGCTTATTTTCAAAATGTCCATACTGTTCATGATTTATAAATGAAATGTATCTTTCTCTAAAGTCAATCCTCTACTTAAAATCTCCACTGGCTCCCATTTGCCAATGGAATGCAGCCCCTCCCAGGCAATACCTCATCCCTATCTCCAGGCTCATGTCTAACCCTCCCCCAAACGTGCTGTATTCTGACCCCAATAGACTCCTGAACGTGTTTCTAGGCACATTCTCTTGCCCTCTTGTGTCTTTCTGAATGTCCTTGACCCCCCTGTCCACTCAGCAAACGCCCATTCGCCCATTCGTCCTTCAGCTTCTCTCAAGTGTATCCCCTCCCTGAATTTCTGAAATTTAACCCCTGCCTTACTCACTCATCCCCCAAGCACACATTCCTGTAGCATTCTTTTTTTCTTAATGTATATAGCATTTTACATGTTGAATACAGTTCTTTGTTTATATGTCTCTTTCCCACTATAGATCAGAAGCATCCCAAAAAAATATAAAAAAGACAATGTTAGAACTATTTTTCCAAAATTTTTAATCTAAAAAATAAGAACAAGAACAAAATTAAGCCTTATATTCAATATGATTATAATGTATAGTAATAAACAGTAATAATATATTCAATGTGTGGGATATAAGGCTTAATTTTATTTGTGTTATATTGTGTAGGGTGGCTTACTGTGGATTGTGTTGAACCCCATATTCATCAGGCCATCCCTCTGAGGGTCTAATTGTCATCTGGGTCCCTAAAAGTTTCCAGGACAGAGGACCCTCTTCAGTGAGCAGGGGGGGACAGTACTGCCCTCACCCCCTCATCGTTTCATTCAGGTTATGATATTTTGTTTATTACAAACACCCATTTAGGTGGGTTTATAGATTGCATTATCTATTTTTATTGAACTGACCCCACAAAAAGAGCTAGTCATTTAAAAAGATTCCTACAAAGAAACCATAGAAGAGTCAATTGGAGCAAAAACAGTGAAGCCAAAAGTACAAAAGTTTGCTATCTAACAAGAATTTAAAAACAAAATGCAGGGCTCCTGGGCAGCTCTATCGGTTGGGCATCTGCCTTCGGCTCATGATCCCAGGGTCCTGGGATGGAGCCCCACATCAGGCTCCCCGCTCAGAGGGAGTCTGCTTCTTCCTCTCCCTCTCCCCCCGGCCCCGCCCCAGTTGTGCTCTCGCTCTCAAATAAATAAATAAAATCTTTAAAAAATAATAAAAAACAAATAAAAACAAAATAAACATTGTTACTCTGTGATCCTATAACAATTCATGAAGAACAATTGCTTTCGAAGGAAATTAGTGCAATGGAGTGACTATTTTGAAAAGAGATATTTGGACATGTATATAATTTTATTACTGAAAATAATAGGTCTTACTAGACATATAGACAACTTAAAATTTTTAAATCTGTTTCAGAAATCTTACAAATGAAAAACCTCTATGGGTTTTCAAACAATTTCTTAGAAATCTAGGAATGCAACCTATCTCATTAGTTTGAGAAAACTACTGAAATACATCAAGGAAGATGGAAAACTGCAACTTTTAATAGGAATCTTTGCAAAATTGATGGAGGAGATTGACACAAGAGTATAATTATTGAGGGGCGCCTGGGTGGCGCAGCGGTTAAGCGTCTGCCTTCGGCTCAGGGCGTGATCCCGGCATTATGGGATCGAGCCCCACATCAGGCTCCTCCGCTAGTAGCCTGCTTCTTCCTCTCCCACTCCCCCTGCTTGTGTTCCCTCTCTCGCTGGCTGTGTCTCTCTGTCAAATAAATAAATAATATCTTTTTAAAAAAAGAGTATAATTATTGAGGAAGACAGTCAATGATATACTTTTCCTATATTATTCTGTGTCCTTATATGAGGTATATTTTTCAGCCAAAGCAGCTATTAAAACCAAACAGTAAAATTAACTGAAGAATCAGACTTTTGAATATTCTTATCCCAGTATTAAATAATGAAGTAGGTTCAAACTCATTGCTCTCATAAATTATTGTTACTAATTTGAAGAGAAGAAAAAGTTCACATCGTTAATAAATAATACAAAATAAAATTAAAATGTTATTTCATTTTTTCCCATTCTTTGAAGATTTTTGTGTACATTTTATACTGTACATAATACCTTAGTACAATTATATGAAATATAATTATATGAAATAATATGAAATAAAATTAAAATATTATTTCCTTTTTTCCCATTCTTTGAAGATTTTTGTCTACAATTCATACTGTACATAGTATGTTAATACAAGAGATGAGTACGTAAACATATGTATCTCTAGAAACAGAGAAGACAGTTAATAAATTTTGCAGAATGAAAATCTTTGTATAAGATTTAATAGCAGGACATAAAGAGTGCCCACAAATCCTGTGCATAAAATGTGAAGAAATGAACAAAGGGGTGGGGCTCCTAGGTAAGCCATGCTCTGTTTATTTTACAATAATCAAAGGGACAAAGTCTCTAAAAATTTTGCTGTCCTACAATTTAGGCTACACCACTGAGTAAGATAATAATGTGGCATTAGATATCCAGCTACAAAAATGTATTAGAGAGGAATTAAATATTGAAGAGTAGTGGCATTTTCTGGCAAACTCTCAAGATATAATCATGAAATTCACTTGACCAAACAAAGGCACATTCTAGTATCTTTCCTACGAACACATTAATTCGAATTCAAGAATATGATGAAATTTTCCCATCTCCAGAAAATGCCCAGCCAGTTAGTGAAAAGAACATAGAGGGAATTAGAGGCATTTTGAGGGAATTAGAGGCATTTTTATCACTTACATTATAGAGCGATATAGTGCTTTAAAAATGAGATTGAAACGTACTTCGTTTTCTTCTCTCAAATTCTGGAAACCTTTCGTTTCCACTGAACAGATTAGTACATGGATGCATCTGAAGTTCATTCACTTGTAACTATGCCCAGATCTTCAGCTGCTGCGGAACGTTGACCAACCTGCTTGTGCAAAACGTGCCCCTCGAAAGCTGCTCCTTCTCAGGTGCTGAGGTCAGGTGTGGAGCTATGACGTGAGGTGAGCCAGCAAGATGGCGACCGCCGGCCTACTGTATGGATGAGACAAAGCAAGCCGCTTACAGGAGACAAGTTGAGGACAGATGAGAGGAATCACTACTCTCCCCATGGGGGGCAAACATATGGACCGCATCAACTCTAAGTGACAGTGCTAACCGAGGCGGAAATGGGTTCAAGGAGGGTTCTGACATGTTCATGGAGAAAGCTCTCTAATGAAAGTTAGGTTGGCGCAGGGAAAACTCCCGGGTTTGGAGATGGACCCCAAGGAGGACACAAACCCCACTCCTCGCCTTCGGGAGCCCTGCAGCCACTCCAGCCTGACACAGAGCCAGATTCTTTTGTTCTTATCATGACATCAGAAATACATTCCAAATCCGAACACACAGAGGGAGGCTTTGATAGCCTCCTGGTCTTGGCATAGCCCCCCAACGCCACTCCTTGGGCTAGGAGGAGAGGTACAGGACTGAAGAATCAGGACCCTGGCCCTCTCTGCCATCTGAAACCCAATTTTTTTTTAAAACAAAAGTGAGGCCCTACTTCCCTTTTAGGCATCTTGCTGGATTGAAAGTAGCTCAGAATGACCTCCTGACCTAGAGTGCTCTCTTCTTTTATTTTCAAATTTTAAGCCCAAACCGGTTAACTTCAAAAGGGCTCTGTAAAAAATCTTGTTGTTTTCCCAACGAGGTCTTATTGAGTGATTGATATTTCGAGGGCTTCCCAGCCCAGTGATTTCTTGGCTAAAAACAGAGTGTACTCACTCATTTTGGTATTCGTTTGCAAACCAAACCCACAGTCTGAACACTGTCCATATCCCCTCCACCACCTCCACACTCCCGGTCTGCCCCATCCCCTGCTAACCAGTGGTGACCAGCGTGACCCATACCTAGCAAAGGGTGCTCCCGTGTGACTTTACCTTTTACATACAGAGTACGATCCATCATTCATTAGGACTTCAAAGCCTACAAGAGAGTTGACTCCCTTCAGTAGCTAACTCCCCTTACTTCTTGAAAATCCATGTGTGGCGTGGTGGAGAACACAAGTCTACTTTCCTCTTTCCAGAAATACAAATATTCAATAGCCCTTACACCACAGAGAAGCTTGAGTTCCCTTTATTTTCCAGATGGCTACAGATAAACAATCCCTATCTAAGAATATTTGCTTTGAAAACAGGTCCAGAATTTAGCTCTATTCCCAAACTAACATTTTTAGTAAGGAGAGTTTTTATGTTAAAGAATCCTAGGCTAATTTTGAATCCGTCCTTTCAGTAAATGGCTTTCCATAGTAATTCACTCCACTTTCTCAGGAGGTAAATGCACTGGAGGGCTAGAACAGTGGTTAATACTTCAGGCTTTATAGTCATACTACAAAGGTTAGAATCTTGGCTCTGGAACCTGACGCAATTTACTTAACCTCTCCGTGCCTCTGTTTTCTCTTCTGTAAAATGGGTATATGAGAGCCCCTAACTCATGGAATTGTTGTAAGAATTAAATGAACAAAACATGTATGGCTGCACTCTGTTACTATTTTAAGTAAAATTTATTCTTCTCTTTAACGTCCTATGAGATAGATGGGTATCTTTGACATTTTAATTCTGCTCTATCTTGTTAAACATAGTTTAACTTCATTTCATAAACCCCGAGTATGCTGTAGCAGTCTGAGAACTGGCCTTAGCTTTCGAACGCCTGGGTTCAGACCTTGATACTTACTAGCTCTGTGGCCTTGGCTCATTACTTCATCTCCCTGAGCCCTGGTTTCTTCACACGGGAGAAAGGGGATGATACTGATTGTTGAAGAGACTGAATGTTTGTGTGCCCTGCGAATTCATATGTTGAAGGACTGCCCCCCAACGTGATGATGTTCGGAGGGGGCGCCTTTCAGAGGTAATTCGGTTTAGATGAGGCCATGACAGTGGAGCCCCACGGTGGCATTTGTGTTTCTACAAGAAGAAGGGAAGTCTAGGGGTGTCTAGATGTGCTCAGTCAGTTGAGCAACTGGTTTCAGCTCAGGTCACGGTCTCATGGGTCATGAGACTGACCCTGCATCGGGCTCCCCGCTCAGTGGGGAGTCTACTTGAAGATTCTCTCCCTCTGCGCCTCCCCCTACTCTCTCTCTTTCTCTGTCTCTCTAAAAAAGAAATTTTTAAAAAAAAAAGAAGAAGAGGGGCGCCTGGGTGGCACAGCGGTTAAGCGTCTGCCTTCGGCTCAGGGCGTGATCCCGGCGTTATGGGATCGAGCCCCACATCAGGCTCTTCCACTATGAGCCTGCTTCTTCCTCTCCCACTCCCTCTGCTTGTGTTCCCTCTCTCGCTGGCTGTCTCTATCTCTGTCGAATAAATAAATAAAATCTTTAAAAAAAAAAAGAAGAAGAAGAAGAAGAAGAAGAAGAAGAGGAAGGAGGAGGAAAGTCTAGAGCTCTCTCGCTTACTCGCTCTCTCTTCCTACCCCGTCAGGACACAGCAAGAGAGCAGCCATCCACAAACGAGGAAGAGAGAACTCACCAGACCCTGGATCTGCTGGCACCTTGATCTTAGACTTCCCAGCCTCCAGAACTGTGAGAAATTAGTGTTTATTACTTAAGCCACTGAGTCTATGTATTTTTGTTACAACAGTCTGAACTAAGACAGACACCCTTCTCATAGAATTGTTGAAAGATACAACATAGGTTTCCCTCAAAATCCGTTTTCTTCTTACAAACTTAATCAAAAACTTAGCTAGGTACACAGCCAGTTAGAATAAAAGCCAGGGCCAGCTTCGTGGGCACGTGACCTGTGTGGGCTCACAGGCCCTAAAAGCAGGAGGACCCTACACTGGGTTCAATTCTCTGCTGCTGCCATCTTGAAATTCTTGATGATTTTACCATTGAACTTGCGTTTTATAAGTGAAGTCTAACAGAACAACGGAGCATGCATGTGAGCAGGGAAAATATGTGCAACACACGCATCCCCCATTTCTTGCCACCATATTTCATGCAACGTTCATGATGCCCCATGGGCACAGCACTCCAAGGGACCCATGGTGTATGGGAGGTCAGCAAGACTCAAAGCAAGTTCAAGGGCGAGAGTGTGTTATGTCTACTACTGAATGCCATGGTGTGAATGATTGTGTACCCCAAAAATTCAGATGTTGAAATCCTAATCACTTAATACCTAAGTGATGGTATGAGGAGGTGGAGCTCTCATGGAATTTATGCTTTTATAAAGGAGGCCCCCGGGGGCTCCCTCCCCCTTCCACCATGTGAGACAGCAGCAAGAGGGCACTAGGCTGTGAACCAGGAGGAGGGCTTTTATCAGAACACCCCCATGCTAGTGCCTTAATCTGGGGCTGCCAGCCTCCCAAACTGTGAGAAATAGACTTCTGTTGTTTCTAAGCTGCCCAGTCTGCGGTATTGTGTTACAGCTGCCCGAACGCACTAGAACACGGAGGAAACAGGTGCACTGACGCCAGAGGCCGCGTTTACCATTTAAACCACAACTCACTTCAACAGAAGGCAATGGAGTTCTGAGAAACACAAATGACCCAAGAACCCTATCATATCGCTGTGTTAGTTCCCTGTATTCACCAACCACTTTACACCGAACACGATGACAGAGCAGGAAGGGGAAACATAGGGCGACTTACTGGTCCTTCTCATTTCAGCCCTTCCTTACTCGTCAGGAAGCCAAAGGTAGAGAGTGTTGGTAGACGATGTGCACATCGGGAAGTAGAATAAAAGACAACCGAGTTAGCTTTGTGCAATGCCTCCACAGTTCTAATAAGAATTAAAAACTAGGGGCGCCTGGGTGGCACAGTGGTTAAGCGTCTGCCTTCGGCTCAGGGCGTGATCCCGGCGTTATGGGATCGAGTCCCGCATCAGGCTCTTCCGCTATGAGCCTGCTTCTTCCTCTCCCACTGCCCCTGCTTGTGTTCCCTCTCTCACTGGCTGTCTCTATCTCTGTCAAATAAATAAATAAAATCTTAAAAAAAAAAAAAAGAATTAAAAACTAATATGGGGAGCTACCAAATACAAATTGTGGAATTTTGAAGTTTCTTCATAAAAGTGAAATGTTCTTTTTATTTTATTTTATTTATTTGAGAGAAAGAGAACACGAGTGGGGGGGCAGAGGGAGAGGGAGAAGAAGGCTCCCCGCTGAGTGGGGAGCCCAATATGGAGCTCTATCCCAGGACCCTGGGATCAGGACCTGAGCTGAAGGCAGACACTTAAACAACTGAGCCACCCAGGTGCCCCAAAAGTGAAACTTTCTTATATTTGCCTTTAAAACAGACATTGCACAGCATAAAGAATAGTAAGGGGTACCTGGGTGGCTCAGTGGGTTAAGCATCTGCCTTCAGCTCAGGTCATGATCTCAGGACCATGGAATCCAGCCCTACGTCAGGCTCAGCGGGGAGTCTGCTTCTCCCCCTCCCTCTGCCCTTCCCCCGCTTGTGCTTTCTCTCTCTCTCAAATAAATAATCTTTTTTAAAAAGAATACTCAAATTCATTCTAGTAATTAAAAATTTTAATTTTTCTTTACCAAGAACATTAAATAAAAAAAAACAAAAACCATCACTAAGAGTCAAAAGAGAGACCACAGAAAAAGGAAAAAGCTTTATGTTTAGTTTTAACACTTTTTTCCTGCTTTTTCTAAAAAAACTCCACATTTTCATTTTACACTGGGCACTGCCAATGACGTAGCCGGCCCGAAAGAAGATTCTACTTCCCAGCATCTCCTGCAGCTAGATGTGGCCATATGACTGACTACAGTCACATTCCCATGGCAGCTTCAGGGAACTCTCCTAGGACATAGTGGGCATGGACCTCTGCTCCTTTTCTTTGATCCTTTTTCCATCTGCCATGTAGATGCTGACATCTGGGACCATGAGTTCCAGGCCACCACTAGGACTGATAAAGAAGTGTGCTGGGAAGCGCCGGGGGCCCTGGTGGCTCTGTGAGGAGGAACCACCAAACTGGGCCAAGACGATGGCTTGCCAGACTTTGACAGTTGGCGAGATGGATTTCATGAAATGACTCATGTGGTAGCATATTGCCTGTATGAGTCACTCGATCCATGCCTAGATTTTCGTTTTTATTATTTGTTTTCTCATTGACTATGAAAAGAAACATCGTTCTTCATATTTGGGGGGGGGGAACTGCTCAGCACCCTCAGACCACCTACAGTTTCCAGCACGGAGGTCAGTGTCTCCACGTCACTCTGCCCGTGGTACCTGGTCACGCTCTTCATGGCCACGTCCGTGCCAGCTGACGCAGCTGCTTCTGTGCTACCTATCCCGATGCAAACCGAGTCCCAACACCTGGGAGGAAGTTTTTAAATCAGGCAGACTAGTGAAGAGTAACGCCTTCCACCAAATTCTAGCCCTAAGAAGAAACAGCATGCTCCTCAACGGGACATGGTGCGGGGACCGGGGAGGCACTTCCTGCCAATCCCTCACTATTCTGCTCATAACGAAATCAACACACTTGATGTAGCTGAGGGACTGGCTGACTTCCGGCCCCCATAAAAAAAGGTGCAAGGTTGAGAGAAAACCTAGTCCAGACGCCTTTACATATCAGATATTCTGCAAACTCTTATCTTTAATTTGCGCTAATGTGCTTCTGTTGGCATTTTATTTTCCCCTTTCAGGCAGGGTGTCAGTTTCCAAAGTAGATTACAGATGACCATGATAAGAAGCTAACAGCATCCTCATTCACGATGTACCAGACCATGCCACTCGCCGGTGAGTTATCTGAGGACTGGGACTGTCTCTGTGCTTGTTTTTTATATCTGGTGGCTGATGCGTGGCTGGCACATAGCGAATGCTCATTAAATGCTTAAGTAATTAACTAATTAACTGAATCAACGTTTGAATAAATAAGTAATATACTTTCAGCAGATGTTCTTAAAATCTCTTTTAAATGATCAAAATTCTAAGAGTTTGTAAATTTTTTTCAAATAAGAAGCAAGCTTTCAAATCTTCATGTCAGTAAGCTCTACGGAAGCCCAGATGTTAACACCTGTGAATTACGTAGCTAGCATCATACCCTGAAGGCCAGCTGATGCAGAATTCTGTTCTGTTCTGAGCAAAACTGAGGGAGATATTTTAATTAATAATAGCTTCATAGATTCACTGAAAATATAGATAGCCCTAGGGAACAAGTTTAAAATTTGTAATAATTAATCTTCCAGGAGATTGTTCCTATAAATGGCCCCTTGTTTCATGGTGATTGATTCCTTCCAAAAGATTCTCTAGACGAGATCACAAGGCAATAAGGCAGGGCGGGCCGAATGATTGAATTAAACTTTTTGGTAAGTGTGACGGACTTATATTATTTTGGATCCTTTCAGCATCTCTGTGCCCTTTTCTGGTAAAAGCACCTTAACTTCCTTTGGGGAAACCACGCTCTTTCTCATCCAACGGGAAAAGAAATAGACACGGAGCATACCCCCCAGGCCTGCCCCAATTTCCCTAGCTTCAGTGACAGGCTCACAAGCAGACACATAACCTTTGTAACCCGATCACATGCTCCCTTCCTGGTATTTGAATCTTCAGCTGAGTGACAAAAAAACAAACGTAATTGTAGTTCCTTCACCCTAGCAACAGAGCCCCTGTGAAACTGTCCTCGCACTTGCCCTTCTCGAAGTTTGGTTTTCCTGAAAAATTAAGTCTTGTTCTCCAAAAACCTTTTTCTCCACCCCAACCTTTTTGTCTGTTTGTTTCATCTATCCAGAGTCTGTTTCTCTTACCCATATCCAAAGACCTTCACCTAAATCTTTTTAATAAAAGGGGCATCCTAGGGGCATGTTGTGAAGACTTGCATGCTAAACTGAGGCATTTGTTCTTTATCCAGTGGGCAAAGGGAACACATCAAGGACGTCAAGCCAGAGATTCGTGTATAGATGTGAAGCAGAAGATGGATAAAAGGAAGAGAGGAAGGAGTCATCCAGGAAAGAGATGATACAGTCTTAAGGCAATAAGGAGACAGTGAGAATGGACAGGTGGAAGGGCCCCCAGGGGTACGGCCAATGTAATATCAATGGGAAAGGACTGGTCCAGAACCCAAGTTCTGGTTTTGGTTCTAGGGAACACAGTAAGAGAAGCAAGTTTGTGTCTGAACCTGAGCAGAACTGTAGGACATCCTGAATGCTATCGAGAATATAACTGGCTCCAGTGGGGAAGGTGGATTTGGGAATCTGTTTTGAATCAGTACCTTAAACGAACCTGGAAGTACTTCTTTGTGAGGTACTCACAGGCAGCCTCTCAGAGAATGCCTTCCCACCCACCCCCTTTGCCCTCAGCAGTTTCCAGATTTTGAGGCTCCCTGATCCTTGGACCTGCTCCACCATGTTCAGATTCAACTGCCCGTGTGCTCTGAGAACCATTTGCTGCCCTTCTCTTACTACGTACATTTTCCAGGCTCCCTTGACCTCTGCTGACTTCTGGCAAGTTCTGCCAAAGGGAGGCACTGTCAGAAGCCTGGAGGGTAGGAAGAGGGGGGTAAGAAGACTGGAGGGGTAGGAAGAAAACCAGAGTATTTCTCCTTCTTTCACTCGGCTTTGGTGGCTTTTGAGCAGAGGTTTTGAGTCTCCTCCATGGTCCCAGATCCCACAGGACAGCCCCTCCATCTCAGCCCTTTCTAGCCACACACCGTGCTCCCAGCCCTAACTAGATGGCCCCAGCTTCTGGGGTCTGGTCGCATGGCCTCCTCCCACGGCTTCTCCATCCCCTGCCGGTGGCTTCCTTCTACTACCCGCTCTGTGTGACCTCATCATCCCGTTTGGCTTTTCAGCTGTTCCATATCTACAACCAATTCCTTGTATTAACATTTGTTTGTACTCCTAAAGTGGTTTCCGTTTTCCTGAACCATGACTTAGCAGCTGGTGGGGGGGGGGCACGGGGGGAATGGTGGTGGCTGTGAGGAGGGTGCCTGTGGGTTTCAGTTAGTGATCGTCACTCCCCAGCCGTGCACCCTGCAAAAACCCACCACAAGCAGCAGCCCAAACAGACTGCCTCAGGCTCCAGGTCTAAGTCAAACCATTCACGGGGCCTCTATTAGAGAGGACTTGTTTTAAATTACAAATGACGGCACCCCAGCTCAGATTAGCTTTAACCAAACACGATGGTGGTGGCTCCCAGGTCCCCTGGAAGCAGACACCTGAATGTTGCTGGGCTCTCTGCTCTCCATCTCCCACTTCCGCTCTTTCTCTCCACTCCCACAGACAAGGTGCTTCACAAAGTTGATGGACGCTATGGAGACTGGAGACTCTCCTAGCTGGGGAAGGAAGATCCCCTCTTCTAATTTCAGTTTGAAAAATTCCAGGAGAGAACTGAGAACATGATCGGCTTGACTTGGGTCACACATCCGTCTTCTGGACATCTCATCGTGCCAACGGAGTCCCGTGCAGTCCACGCAGCTAGTGAAAGAGAAGGCCCAGGGCCCAGAGGAAGAGGCGGAAACAAGCATGGGCATCATGGGGACTTTGCCTGTAACTACAGCCTCTGTCTCGTCAGAATTCCTTTGGTTGCAACTGACAGACTTCAATTAAGAAAAGTAAAGGGGTGAATGGAGGTACCGGCTTGTGTAACCGGAGAGCGTTTGTAACGCTGGCATCAGAACCATGGAACCGAGCCCCCTTACGCACTACTTCCCTCTGCATTTGGCCTCATTTTCCCAGGTTCACTTTTTCCACGAGGCTGGAAGCACAGCGCTGAGAACCTGCAGTCTCACATCTTCCCACTCCGGCTGTCAGAGAGGAATGCGCTCTGACCCACGGCTCCATCCAGTAAAGGATGGGCTCCGGTTTGGGATGGGCCATCCTGTCCTCTCAAGCCAGTGAGGTACCGCGACTGAGCCTGAGTCAGGTGCTTGCTCCAAGACCAGGGAGGAAGGGTCAGGTAAGACAAGGGAAGACCTCATTCTGATAGAATGGCTGCAACAGTTCTGGGGCACCTGGGTGCCTCAGACGGTTAAGCCTCCAACTCTTAGTTTCGGCTCAGGTTATGATCTCAGGGTCGTGAGATCGAGTCCCACATTAGGGCTCTGCACTCAGTGGGGAGTCTGCTTGAAGCTTCTCTCCCTCTGCCCCTCCCCCAACATGCAGGCATGCGCGCTCTCTCTCTCTCTTTCAAGTAAATCTTCAAAAAAATAGGAGCAGTTCCCCCAAACCACAACCCCATTGTTCTACAGTCCTAGGAAACGAGAAATGACTCCCTAGAATATGGCCTTGGGTAAATCACCAACGTTTCTGGCTTCTGGTTTCTTCATCCAACCAGATATTCTTCCAGTACTTACATTCACTGAAGCTCTTTCAATTGTTCTCAAACTTTGGGGTACATCAGAATCACCTGCGGAATCATTTAAAATGCAGATTCCTAGGGGGCATCTGGCTGGCTCAGTCAGTAGAGCATGCAACTCTTGTTCTCCGGGTTGTAAGTTCAAGCCCCACGTTGGGTGTAGAGATTACTTAAAAATAAAATTTAAGGAGTGCCTGGGTGACTAGGTCAGTTAAGCATCTGACTCTTGGTTTCAGCTCAGGTCATGATCTCAGGGTCCTGGATTCAAGCCCCACGTCAGGCTCCATGCTCAGTGCAGTCTGCTTGACCCTCTCTCTCCCTCTTCTCCTCCCCACCTCTTCTCTCTCTCAAATAAATAAATAAAATCTTTTTTAAAAAATTTAAAAATAAATAAAGTAAAATTAAAAAAATAATAGCAAATGTTAAAAATAAAATGCAGATTCCCGGACTTCACCACAGACACTGTCTCTGTAGGTCCGGGATAGGACCCACGAGTCTGCATTTACTGACTGAGTCTTGGGCTGGTGACCCCATGCCATACTTTAGAAATAATGAATGGAATGGTTTAGATCCTTGCTTAGACAGTCTCTGATGGAGGCAAATATGAGCTGTGTTCTGGTTCAGACCAACATGGGAGGGGAAGGGTTTGGCACAGCCCAGAACTGAAGGAAAGAGCAGTACCCCCAGGTCAGCCTGTGGGCTGGAATGGGCGAGCGAGGCCTCCTAAGTGTGCGCTGAGAAGATTCTGTTCTGCACCTGGAAGCCAAAGCAGGACCAGGGGAAACACCCGAAGGTCCCTGGCTGCCTTCATCCCCAACAGTCCTGGGCCTTTTTACGCCTCTAGAAACTCTGCTTTATGTGCATTTTTTCTGACCCTTTGTTGAAACATAAATAAATAAAAGCAGTCGGCAAGAGAACCCAGGTCAAGTCTCTCTCTAGCATATGCACGGGATTAACATTTAGAAAGTTTGGGGCAAGGGTAAGTGATTCATTTTTACCATGCTTTCTGTCTCATGTTTAATAGATTATGGGGGGGGCGCCAAATAAAACAAGGAATAATGATTCAGTTAGCCATGCTCCCAGAGTTTCCCACTCCTAACCAGGGCTATCGGGGTCAGAGAGGTCCCGACACAGGGTCTCCTGGAGAGAAATGCTCACGTTTGGACCCCTTTAGACCCGAGTCAAGGGAAGCAGAATTATAATGCAGAGCAATCTCCCCTCTCACACCTTGTCTTCTATCGCGATCTGGAATTTTTCCATTGACTGTTTATTACAAGTATTTCTTTGTATAATTCCATAGCAACATAACTGAAATGTTAACTATTTCAAATAATTTTTTCTAAAACAGCACATTAAATTGATACACTGCAACCTATTATAAGAGCTGGGGGAAGCAAGGCACGCCTTTATCACACACAAAAAAAACCTGTTCCTAAAACACGTCTGGAATATGTGACCCAGCAATTTCTTTCTGAGAATCGATCTTAAAGGATCTCATCATGTGTATGTGTGAGACTTCCCTATACGGATGTTCGTGGCAAAGTTGCTTTGAAGAGTTAGAAAGGAACCAAGAGACCCAACATATTCTTGGGAACTCCTTGAGTCAATTACAGTACATCCAAACAATGGAAGATTGTGGAGATATTACGATTTTTGTTTTAGAAAAACACTTAATGATGTAAGAAAATGTTCTCTACATATTAAGTTTTTTTAAAAGTAGATTACAAACCATATGTATGGTATGGTAGAGGTTTTTGCTTTACAATAAAACAATGACCGAATACGTACAAAAGAAATTGCTGTCATGATGAAATGATGGGTAATTTGTTATTTTCGTATTTCATTTTTCTACAGTGTTCAGATGTTCTTTAATGAGTACATATTCCTCCAGGTGTGTCTTCCCCAGCATCAGCATCTCCTGAGAGCTTGTTAGAAATGCAGAGTCCCAGGCCCCACCCCAGACCTGCTGGCTCAGAATCTGCATTTTAACAAGACTTCTCACACCCCCGACTCCTGTGATCTGTATGCACGTTGTAGTTGGAAAAGCAAAGCTCTACGTAACTCAACACAAGAGGGAAAAAAAACAAAAAACAAAAACCTGTTTTTAATCAAGAAAGCCCCAGGCCATGACAACTGGGTGCCCTTTACCATTTGGGATTAATTCTGATGTAGAGCATAGCAATTCTTACCTTCCAAAATCCAAAATCCTTGAGAAATGGCTTAACATTTCCAGTTTTTTATTTCAACAATGGGGAATGGAGCAGTGACAAGTCCCTCCATCTCCATTCCCTCCCCCGGCCACAGGGCCACAAAGCCTGAGCTCTGAGACTCTGCGTGAGGGAGAGAAACATAGATTCCTCAAGAGCTGCTATTCAAGCCATTAAGCAGCATGTGCCAATGTTCCCCCCACAATTCTGGGTCAGTCTCCATTAAGCCGCACATCTGGCTGTCACACACTCTTTTGTGGGCACATCTCAATGGCGACACTGATGCGGCCTCTCCCCAAGGCCAGCCCTACAGTGGCCTCCCTGTCCTCCCAGCATGTGATGTCATGAGCATGAATGTCCTGCCAAACATCTAAGATGCTGCAGCTCACATTGTGTACATTGTCCAGCGAAACACTGACGGGCAGATTGGAAATTGTAAAAAAACCACACACGCAGGGCAAGATACAACCAAACCTTGTTCTGTTGTTATTCCAAACCACCAATTCAGCACAAACATGTAACTTGTATTCCTTAAGTACACAATCTTCTCTCTTTTGTTGCTGTTGTTGTAACCAGCGCCCCTAGATGCAGAGATTCCTTGAAACATTCTTTCCTAATTTGGTTGCTATCAAATTCTTGGAAAGCATGAACAGAACCTGTTCATTTCAACCCAAAGATCCCCTGCATGTGGTCTCTTCAGAAAAGGCCAAAAAGGGACAAAGCTGGATGTACTCTCAAAGTCATCTCTCCTCCAAGAACCATCAAAGCGGGATGGGGGGTGGTCAGCTGCGTGACCGAAAGGCATGAGAAAGAGGCCTTTCCCTTCACTGTTGCTCGACATGTGGCATGAGGACCATCTCATCAGAATCAACGGGTGTGCGATTAAAAGACCGATTCCTGGGTACCAGCCCAGAATGACTGAGGGGTCGCTGGGGGCGAGGAGAATGAATCTGCATTGTACCTGACTTCCTAGCAGGGATTCGTATATGAGAGTACGAGGGCTTCAGAATTAGACTTAAACCCAATCTTACGCCTCTCTAGTGGCCGTCCAAACCTGATGAATAACCTGAACTCTGCGCGTCCCATTGTCCTCTCTATACCCTGAGGACTGTGGGCAGGATGAAAAGCATGAAGTCCCTGACGCAAACGGGTCCTGAGAGCTTGAATTCCCTTTTCCCTGTTAGGTAGAGCGCTTTGGGTCTGCTATCTTCCCTGTGATGGGGGGAGGGGGTCCCCAGGTGACAATTACCGTCACTGTATTGCCAGGTTCCAATGGAACTAACTGAGCACAGACAAAATCAAGAGTGAATCCCTCTTGAGGATTGCTGGAACTGAATTTGTTGTTCTATAGCTGTGCTGTCCAATCCAATAGCCACTAGCCCATGTGTCCCTGAAGGTGTGACTAGTACAAATGGAGACGTGCTGTAAGTGGAAAATACACACTGGAATCCGACAGAGGTAATACAAAAAGAAGGACATAAAATATCCCATTAGTAGTTGATTACATATTGAAATGACAATATTCTGGGTATATTGGATTAAATAGAATACATTAAAATTAATTTCACTTGCTCATTGTTAGCTTTTTAATGTCGCTTCTAGAAAATTCTAAATTACGTATGTGGCTATATTTCTACTGGACAGTGAGTGATTCTGATGAGACAGTCCTCATATATTTCTGGAGGAACAGCTACCCCTCCCTAGCACTGATAATAAAATCCAATCCTGTAGTCATGACCTACAAAATGGGATTTCATAACTAGGCAGGCAACGATCAGCCAGGAGAGATTTGGGGTGTTTTTTCTCTTGCTGCAGGGAGAAGTGGGCTCATGTAGTGTGCACCCTCAGGTGAGACAGCAAGCAGCAGCCGAGCGAGTACATACATCCTTACAAGAAGAGGAGAACCACTTGAACACTGTGATTCAAACCAGCAGTGCTGAGGAGAGGGTATGTGGGGCCTTACTTGTCCATACCCGCTGGATGTCTTTTGCTCCATTCAAGCTCACAGTCATTACACCCTGACAAGTTTTTATTGGAGAAAGTCTTCTAATACAATTACGTGACATGTATCCTCATAAAACCTCATCATAATGAAGCAAATATTTTGGTCAACATGAAGACTGTCTCTTCTGCATAAGTAATTTAGAAATTGTTATAATCTCCTAACGTACACAAATATCTACCAAAATGACTAGCCCAAATGGATATTTCCAAAGAGGAAATGTTTGCCTATTATATGATCAGCTAACAAAATTAATATTTTTGGAAAAACACTGCCAAAGTAGATTGTAATCTGTGTTTTTTAGAGCAGATTCATAACTTGACAGTTTCTGGAACAGAAAACAAACAAGAATCAACTCGATCTTTGTCCAAAATTTCCAAACACCTGTGTGCTTATGTTTAAGGAAACTGCATTTAGATATTATCACCGAAATATCCAATATAGGGGGTTTGTTTTATACTTCCCTTTATACCTACCCAGTGTCTTTCCTAGGTGTTCAAAGCAGAGGAAGGCATTTATCTGTGTAATGCTAGGGACTTGGTTTCTGATTGCTGCCCATTTATGTATGACTCAAATTTGCTGCGATGTCAGTCCACTAAGGAAACCTACAGAGCACCAAGGTTTCGCTTTTATGACCACACAGGACCACCGTGGTACAGTGAACAAGACAGAACGTTTTCATTATTCAGGGCAGTGCAGAATGCCTTGTTCCTGGGTCACGACCACGCTCCCTAGAAATTACTAGTAGAGAGTGAGATCGGTGACAAGCAATAGATGGCACCCCTGGACACGACAGAATATCGAGGCCACTTTGCACACAGTCTGTTATTTTATTGCACGGGTTTCACTGAAAGAACAAAATGCACCATCAATGTTTGGAGAGTCTGGGGTCTCAGATACTGATACACCATCAGTGTTTACACCCGTAAAGCCAAACTCAACAGCATGATTTATGTTAAACACACCACTTCAAGATGGCTAACAAAATGAAAATAGAGAACGGGGGAAAAGCTTTAAAAATGTGTTAAGTTGAAGCATCTGCAAGTGTAGGATTAAAAGCTACAGCATTCAACCCTGGAAATCAAAAATATTTTGTGGCATGCCATTTAGAGTTATATTCACTTGGACTGTTATTTATCATACCATTAAAGCCTATTTGGTTCATTTCCTTCATACTGATGAATTGAGAATTTCAGGAAAACCATGGTTATAAAAATGATCCGTCTTGAAAAAGTATGTACAGATAACTGTAAAATCACAAACTAAAAAATATCCCCACCCCTTGCCCTCGACTTACAAAAGGGAAAGTTTCCCATGGAGGGAAAGTTCCACAATCCCCTCCCTCCCCACCCCCATGTCCCCAGTTCTATTTTTTTCTATCGCTTATAACTAAATGACCTTGGAGCCGAAGAGGAGGGAGCGAACAGAGAGACATCTTTATGAGGCTCCCATTGTCATCTGTAACAGTTTGAAAAGTGTCTTTTATTTCTCTCCCCGCACCCAACTCAGCAATGTTTGCAAGATATTTAAAATTTAAAGAGAGAGAAGAAAATATATACATATACATACCGGTGAACAAAGGAATGCCCAAGAAAAGAGCTAACAATGGGCAAAACCATGAGAAAAGTGTGTGGGCATTTTCTGAGCTGAAGATTTCTTTTAAGACAACAAATGGGGAGAGGAGTATTAAGACTAAAATATGCCAGACAGGATGCTTTTCTAGAACTTTGGCTTTGGAGCCTGGCAGCGGAGTGGGCTTCCCCCGCCTGTGGCAAGCAAACCCAGGGCCACGGGCCCAGCATCTGCAGCACCTCGGTGGGCGGGCTTAGCAGCCCTCTTATACGTGGGCACTCTTGGCATGAGTGGGGGAGCTGGAGCCCGAGGAGTAGTAGAAACGGTTTTCGCCGAACGACTGGGCGTCTCCAGCACAGCAGACGATGACGCAGCCGCCCACGAGGCACAGCACGGCGCCGATCCAGCCCGCGTACAGGGAGTAGCCGAAGCTCACGATGGTGGTCTCGCGGTGGGCGCACACGGGGAACCAGATGGTCGCGACCATGGCACAGAGCGCTGGGGGGACAAGAGAGAGCTGTGACCAGGCATGCCCGTCGCACACCAAGCGCAGCGGGCAGCCTCCCCTTCACTCCACAGACATGCTCTTCTAGCTGCCGACCAATTCCGAAAAGCTCGATACACACAGCTCTGCTCCCCGGCAACCCACACGTAAAGGTTTGCGTCTACGGAATAAGTCGGTACAAAGCGGTGTCAAACTGCTAGGTCCGGTGGCTCAGTCATTAAGCGTCTGCCTTCGGCTCAGGTCATGATCCCGGGGGCCTGGGATCGAGGCCCGCATGGGGCTGTCTGCTCGGCGGGAAGCCTGCTTCTCCCTCTCCCACCCCCCTGCTTCTGTTCCCTCTCTTGCTGTCTCTCTCTCTGTGTCAAATAAATAAAATCTTTGGAAAAAAAAAAAAAACTACTAGCTCCTTATTTTTTCAACAGGTGGCAGACACCAAAGAACTCCAAAGTAAAAGTCCAGAAATGAATCACTGAAGCCAAAAAACAGGTATTTGTGTTTACATACATGTCTGCACTTTATACATCTACACTTAGAATTCTAAGATTACGCTTACCTAATTGTATTACAATTACCTCTGCCACGTCTACTTCCCATTCCAAGTTCTGAGTTCCTGGAAGGCAGGGGCCATGTCCTACTTAGGTTTGCAAAGTCAGTGTGCAACTCACCAAGAGGCACCTAGTATGTGCTCGGTGTATATCAGCTGAATGACTAGACGGCCTCATGTTTTCGGAAATGAGAAACAAAATGATGCCCATCTCATTTTTCCATTTCGTCAATTCACATCACAAAGACCCTGAAGAAGCTCTGAGAACTCTCTTGCTGTGGCGGATATTGCTAGACTTCAGTCGAGTATCAGCTAAGCGTCTGAGACTGTATTCCGCTGTTCACAATCACACTAACGAACATTGCTTGGAGTAAAAGAATTGACCCAGGCAAGGATTTTACAGTGATGATGTCTGTTGTGATGGGTCACAACGGTAGAATTTCATGGTCTTCCACCAACCAATCTAACTTTCAGACTTGGTTTAGATTTTGAAGAGTAGGACAAGAAATAGCTTCTGTAGCATTTAGCTCTTCCCCTCCTCCTAAGCAAAATAGCAAGACCAGGACAGGCAGGAGCCTACGAAAACTTCAAAAAAATTTTTAGACCTCTACATCAGCATTGTCAAATAGGGTAGTCACAAGCAACAGGGGCTTTTAAATGTTTCTCATGAGGCTAGTGTGATCAAAACACCGTGTTTTGAATTTTAATTAATTAAAATTTAAATAAGCGTGTGGCTGGTGGCTCATGTGCTGACCAACACAAGTCCAGATAGGTAACTTCCTATCATTTGATTTCTCACAACTACAAGCAGGAAAGAAATTTTAGTCGAAGCTTTAAATTGGGATGACACATTCAAGTGGGCAGATCAAGAAAATAATAATAATGAGGTTGCCAATCATTAGCCATAAAGCCTTCAATAAATTCAAGGCAGGGCACTGCAATGTTTGCCACCTGGAGCACCCTTGTCACTTTGCAGTCAGCAAGCGTTTCTGTTTTCTACTCACACTGAGTGATTTTCTGACTTACCTCCATGCTCACAGAGAAGAAATGTAATTTTTCTTTACACATAAGCACTCAAATCTAACAGCCTCATACATTAATTCTAAACTGAAGAAAAGACTTAAGTCTCACCCACTTTGAAAGACCCCGTCAGCCACCTCCCTGCATTTATGTAGCTTATGTCAGCTCTTGCTGACAAGAGACTAAGCCCACCCCACAAGCTGGGTATAAATACACATAAATAGATGTGATTCCTATTATAAAAAAGCATAGATCCCTACTAGAAGTCAGAGGGAAGAAAGCTAATTTGGGGGTTTGGAGTTGTTCAAATAGGCTTCCTAACAGCCTGAATTCACTCCATTAATTGTGAACTATTCACATATTTCAGGAGCTTTTATAGATTATCTAAGAGCTAAAATCTATCCATATGTGAAATGGCTTCATTTTTTCTTAAAGAGTAAGAACGATCATGCCCATTTCTGTCCCAAGATGATGTCCTGTCCTTCCGTGAATACAATGCTCTCAAGAAGACCAGTGCCAATCAAAACTTCCCCTTCCAGCCCAGGGCCTCGAACACCTGAGATACAGGGAAAAAGTCTTTTTCTCTCTTCCTCCAGCCACACATTCCAAATGCAGCCCTCAGCGAGAATGGCTTGGCTACTGTCAGAGTCATACCCTCAGCAAGACACAGAGAAAGAGAGAAGAAAAGGAGAGTCTTTTTCTGTGTCAGGACAAGACAGAAACTCTTCCGGAGTGTTTCAGCCAGAGAGAACTGCTCTACATTCTTCATATCAATACACGATCCAGCTACCCCTCCCAGACCCCCAAAGTGGGCACTCGTTCTGCTTGAGCAAAACAGCAACCTAGCAAGGGCTTCCAAATACCCAAGCTGGATTAGAAGGAAAAGGTGGGGAGGGAATAGCTGAATTCCATAGGAAAAAAAAATATTTGATTTCCCAAACAACTGATTTGGTTCAATTCGACCAATCTTTCCCATAAACAATTAGCCTGGTTTCAAAACAGCTTACAGTTCAAAGTAAGTTTTATATTTTTCAGTCACTTCCTATTTATACATACAACACACACACACATACACAAGCATTCCCCACACTTCATGTAAACCTGACTCAAATGCAGATTTGGTGTAGATTTTATAAAATAAAGATATATATTTATATACATATATATAAACATATACATAATTAAATAAGAAATCGCCTAGTTCCTCCTCTTTTCCTAAGCAAAATAATAAGAGTATCTTCACATGGGGAAAGAATCAGGCTCGATATTCCAAAAATAATCGTCTTGATTTCAATATTTTTAGGGATTTTGTTGGATTTTATTCCACTGTAATTCACTAGAAAAAGGAAACATCAGGAAAATGTCCAAATGCTTAAATAATGAACCTAGAGGACTGGATAACTGGATGAGTGGATGGATGGATGAGGGACAGTCTCATTTCAAGTCTACTTTCCACTTCAAACACATCAAAACCACTTCCCAAATCATAAAACTGTAACATGACTTTAACACGCTTGAAGTTACAAGCTCATGATTGACCTCATTAAAGATTTCCTTCTTTTATAATCCATGCAAAACAAGGTGAACGTGCGCCAGCAGGGTCACGTTATTTCCTAGCAGATAAATGAACCCTGGTGGAATTCCTGTGGCGCATCAAAGATGGACCACATCAAAACCACTAAAGGATGACGGGCCGCCGCACAACGCGGACGGGAGGGAGAGGTTCGCTGGGAACCGTGACCTTCAAGTGAACTCAGAATGAAGAATGTTCTAACCATTTACTCACTTTCAGCCTGGTTTGAAGGGAAAGGGAGATATTTTCATTAATAAAGTTAAAATGCAAGTTAAATCATTACTTAACTAAAAGATGTGAAATATTAATAAAACTGGCGATAATTTTTGGCTTTCTTAATGACATAGAAGGCCTGCTAGATGTATTTCTATTTGTAGACACACACACACACACACACAGAGTTTATAATGGTTCTCCCAATTATTTGGAGAAAATAAAGAAAATGCTTTTCTAAAAAAAGTCACAGTTACCCATAAGGTAAAGAAAATTGAAGAAAGATAAAGAGAATTTTCATTGCTTTTCTTTTCATGTCATCAGAATGTTTTGTTTTTTTTTTTTAAAGATTCCATTATTTACTTGACAGAGATAGAGACAGCCAGCGAGAGAGGGAACACAAGCAGGGGGAGTGGGAGAGGAAGAAGCAGGCTCATAGCAGAGGAGCCTGATGTGGGGCTCGATCCCAGAACACCAGGATCACGCCCTGAGCCGAAGGCAGATGCCCAACGACGGGGCCACCCAGGCGCCCCCAGAATGTATTTTTAAAGTAAGTCTCTATCGGAAGAATTTTAACACTCAGATTTTTCAGTCTATTTCTCCTCCTCTACCTTCCTAAGTACAATAGTTAACTGCATACGGGGGGCAGGAATCTGTCATTTGGGGGGGTGCAGAAAGTGAAAAATGGGGACATACTTTGCTAAAAAAGAAAGAAGAAAGAAAGAAAGAAAGAAAGAAAGAAAGAAAGAAAGAAAGAAAGAAAAGAAAAAGGAAAGGAGGAGGAGGTGGAGGAGAGCAGGGAAAAAGAAGGCTGCGCTGTGTAGATAAAGATTTTCCGGACTTGGTACTCTCACAAGTAGAACTCCCTGCTCTTGATGGAGTAAAATTGTTTGCCTCTTTTGATAAGTTTCAAATAATGAAATACAATGTGTTCATTAGTTGAGAGAATACAGCCTCATTAAAAGTTAACAATGCTCCCGGTGTAGCCAAACACAGAAAATAGCTGGAGAGGCAATCTTAGAGCAATGAAAGTACATGCCGCTTTTAATTTCTTTAGGGTGTAGATGACACATGGTACATAGTTAAACAAATGTGACGAAGTTAAATAAAATTAGTACCTGTGTGTTTGACTTTGAAGGTAACAATTGAGAGAGAGCGGGAAAGACAGACAAAGAGGCTCAAGAAGGCAGAAGAGCACCAGACTCTGACATTTCTTCCTTCCTCCAACGAACACCTCTGTTTTCAGGCTTTGTCGCTTTCAGAACTAAGAACGGACAGTACTTTTAAGAGCACCGTTTCTAGCACAAAACAATATTTCCATTAAAATCACATAAATTACTCTGAATGATATAAGTAATACTGGAAAAAATCTTCCTTGCTATTTATCTGAGATTTGCTTCAAAAAAATTCTGGGGACTGGAAGAAAAGAAGTACATAGATGAAATAGATGGGCCATGAGTTCATCATTATTGAGCACGAGTTTGGGTTAGGCTATTTTTTCTACTTCTGTGTATATATGAAATTTCCCACAATAAAAACTATTTTTTAAATCCCCCTCCATTTGAACATTTTACAATGCACTGAATGCTGCCTTCTACGAGTGGTGCTATCATAACATACGATCTATATAGCAACTAACTCTAGCTTTGTACCAATGAACTCAAGGCAACAAGGAAGGAGATTTCTAATGAGCTACTGAGTCATATGGATTTGTTGTTTCCTTATAATTTGAATCTAGAAAAATTTTAGTTTTTCTTTTTTTAAATTCATGATTCTCTAAATTTTGACTTAAAACATAGCTGCCAAAGGACATACTCCTCTTACACAAGGACTTTTATGAAAATCTAATATTTAAAACAATCATCAAGTCAATGGAATATCTGACTACATTATTTTCCTGGCCCGTTTTCAACATTTTTTCCTTTTATTTCTATTTCACACAACATTATCTTTTTTTTTCCATAACCTTTTTCAAAAGCCAGTCTCATGGTTATTTTTTTTTTTTTTTAATCACAGAACTTAGAGATAGGAGAGACCTCATAAAGCAGTTAATTCCTCCAAGTTTACTGATAAGGTCATTTTAAGTCACACCATACTAAAGATGCCACAACCTTTCCACTCCCCATATGAAATTTGATTTACATTATGGGCTTGTTTGTATCAAGCTAATGAGTTTAGAGGAAGACTTTTTCCATCTCTTCTCTTGAGACCCCAGGATTAAGGACATCACTGTTTACTCCACACCCAAGGGTGACCTTCCCTAGCACATCGGATTCTGCGTGCATGACAAGCACACAGCTGCACACACCCTTTATTGTACTGCAATTCCATTATTAACCTCTAACTTCCAAGTTAAAGCAACATTTTCCCAATACAAATACGATTCCTGGGGCCATATTTTTAAGAAGGAGGAGAAAAAAATGAGGGGATCCCACTTTGGAAGGAATATACACTTCCTCTCCTTCCATTCCCTACCCTGTCTCCCCAAGAAACACCCAAATCAAGTACTTTCTAAGTCACAGTGCGGTGAGAATGAGACCTGATCAGAGCTAAGTCTGACCGTTTTTAGTTGGGTAGTTTAATGTGGCTTCTTATAATGGGACAGGCAACAAACTCCAACTATTCATGAGCTACACTCTGGTTTTTACAAAGTAAACAATGGAAAAGTCTCCATTAGACCAGGATGCGACCTGGCGTTTCTAGGAACAGCTCACGCTCTCTCTTGACCAGTGCCTGGTGCAGAGATTACCCGCAGGAATGAGACAGGATCCAAAGAATACCCAGCCGCCCTCTAGGTTGGCTCTTTCCTCTAACCAACAACAGCAATGATAATAGCAAGCATTTGTTGAGCACTTACTATGTGCCAGACCCCAGGCTAAATAACTCGCATACCTCCTTTCACTATTCTTACCAACCTCAGACATAAGCCTTATCGCCTCATTTCATATAAAGGCTCAGAGACATTAAGTAACTGCCCCAGGTCACACAGCTGGAAAGTGGTAGATCCGAGCTTCGGTACCGTTGGTCTAACTCCCAACGGTAAAACAAAGCAGCTCGGGGCATGGGCACCCCCTGCCTGGGTAGGGACTCTTGACAAGCCACAGATGCGATTCACCTGGCTCCATCCTCGATCTGAAGAGTCGGCTACATCGGGCTTCCATTCCTTCCCCCAAAGCAGGGCCGAATCCTCACACCGTTAAACTTCAGACTACTGAGAAGACAAAGCTGTCGTACAACAGACACGATTTTTGGAACAATAAAAATGTTCAGGGTCAGGTAGAACTGACTTGACTTAACAGTGTTTACAGTTTGCATGTCCAGAGTAGCTGTAGTATTGTTTCCAGTTCCCAGGCCCCAAACCCCAGTGCCGCCCGGTGCCCTTCGGTCAGCGACCACACATCACCGGTGACCCCTCGGATCCGGCAGGAGCCCAGCACTGGCTTCTCCAGGGACAGCGTCAGACGCCACCCCGAGCAACCCAAAGGGAGCCTTCACCCGCTCTAGCTCCTCCCACCCACCGCCAACAGGGGAGCCGAGGCACTGGGCTCCGGAGAAGACCCAGAGGGGACCGGCAGGTGCCACAACTGAGACAATGAGCGTCGCACTTCCAGAGCCAGCTCGTCCCAGTCAAAACAACACCCAGCCGGAAGGCAAGCAGCGACCCGCTGAGAAATAAATCCGACAGGAGCGTCAAAGAGGCGGCGGGGACACTGGAAATTCAAAGCTCCAAGAGGGCGAGGGCGGCGTCCTCACTGCAACCTAACAGCTTCAGCGGCTCTGACGGAGGCCGATCCCTCAAGCCCTCCGTGTTCTCACTCCAGGCAGTAACCGCGGATGAGGAACTCACACGACCACCGGCCCCACTCACGGTCCTCTCTGCGATTCTGTCCAGATACCCACCAACCCGCTCGAAAAAGATCCAGAAAAGCTTTAATTCAGCTAGGAAGTTTCAACCAACTGGCTGCTGTTGTTCTTTTAGTAACCCTTTTACTCACCTGGATGATTCAGGTGTTTTTAGGGCCTTTTAAATACGGATTTGTCTGTATACACTTGCTTTTATATCTTTATTTTCCACAGGGTTTGGTTTTTTTTTTAATGTATTCTCTTAGTGGCTATTCCAGGAGTCTCATATGAAAGGCCAGAATTTCTAAAACTGAACACCTAACACAACAGATTGACCCGTTGGGTCTGGCATCCTCGGGGACAGACCTTCTGGGGCTTCTGTAAGAATGTGAGGCAGGTGACAATGGCAACTGCCTGGGATGGGAAGGGTTTCCACCTGGATTCCGCACACCCATTTACCTGTAGAGCTTTGGTCTAACTGTTGGAAAGGGAATTTGAACGTAAAGCTCTGACCTCCTGTACCAGACGGCCCTGTGAGGAACATGACTCTCCTGACACCGATTCTGTGTTCTAGGTGGTACTCCCACACAGATTCTCTGGCCTGGAACCAAAATGTCCACGCCCAGATTCTTCTCCGGAAAGGACAGCGGCCCTCTGGTCTTTCCGCTCCCGTTACCCAACCCCCCACACCCACACAAGCCCCTCCTCCGAATTCTCCGTGGCTCCCCAAGTCCCTGAAAACCTCCATCCCTTTGCAGTCTTGTGAAATAGCACCCCTACCTCTCATGTCCCCTTACCTCACTGATGTCACTGCATTGACTCACACAGAACCCTGACCCTCCCCTTCCCCTTCAACATAGAGTCTGACACCAGTTTGGAGATGGAAATTCCTTGTCTCAGGAGAACCTGACTCTCTGTCTAACCCACAGGCAGACCAGCCGCTGCTCAGCAGTGTATCCGTGCACTTCGCGACAAGAGCTGTTGTTCTCAAAATTCGTGTCTTCTATTAGGATTTAGAATGTGCTGATGGAATTAGCATTCAAGAAACAAAGTAGAGAGAAATGAAATCACTGAAGAGAGCAGAGCTAGAAGGATCCTCCCTAGGTTGTGAAATCAAACCCTCCGTATGCAGGTGAAACCAGGAAAACTGAACGAGCTCGGGCCATTTCCTTGGCCTAAGCTGTCCCCACAATCCAGGATCTGACTGGATCCTTCTCTTCAACTCTCAACACTCATCACTGGGGTCCTCAGCTCTGGGAAACGCCTCCGGTCTGGCTTAGCTTCCTTCCTATGGATGCACGCCCCGTGCGCCTTTTTTAGACGAGCCCATGCCACACTCCATCGGGATGTCCAAGTACACTCAGAGCAGGGACTGCCTTTCTCCCCCAGGGTCCCCAGTGCCGACCGCAGTGCCTGGCTCTCGGCAGATGCTCCATGAATGCTTACTGAACAAAAAATTAAGGTACACCTGGCAGGCTCAGGCGGGAGAGCATGCGACTCTTGATCTTGGGGTTGTGAGTTTGAACCCCACATTGGGTGTAGAGATAACTTAAAAATAAAATCTTCAAATACTATACTATACAATACGATACAACAATATACAATAATTGAATCATCACTGGTGATCTACCACCCTCAACATCTTACTTTTCTCTTGCACTCCTCTTTCTCTACTCTTTCTTCATACATTAAATGAAGTTCTCAATTGTAGCTACACATAAGAATCACCTGGAAGCTTTTAAAAAATATCTTTGCTTAGCCTGACGCCCAGTAATTCCAAATGCTGGGATCTGGGCAGATGTATTCTCAAGAAAGGGACTCCACTGTGAAACCCGAGTGGAGAGCCACTGTGGTACTCTCTCCTGTCCCCTGGTCTCTCTCTTAAGTATACCCAAAAAATCCTTTTTTCCTTTTGCTTTTTAACTTTTGTTCATGTCCAGTGACGCCCACACGCATTACTTATCCCTCTCCATCAACTACCCGTGAAACATAAAGAGGTACACTATGGGGGTTTTCCCCAGGTGGATACACCTGGCTGCCTTTCCCATGCCTCTTGAACTCCATGAAGCAGCAGCAAGATCTGAGATTCATCAGGTTCACTTGAAATTGGGGTGCTATATAGAAAGCTGTCTTACCCAGCAGAATGAGCAGAACGCCAGCCAGCTGGGCCCGCCTGTACTTGGCCACACCAGGCTCATGGCCCATTCGAATGCAGGGGAGAACCGTCAGCAGCAGGAGAATGGCGGGCAGCCCCAGGACCGAGGCTGCGATCATCAGGGCTCGGCAGGCCTGGACATAGCCTGGACACAAGAGAACAGATGGGGGTGTTAGTTAGACCAAGGGTCCCCTTGGAGCCTGAACCCTGGCTCAAGGGAATTCAGCACCATCTGCCTTCCTCTGGCCCCATTCCAGGACTTAGCACGTGCTAAATGCTGTCAAAGATCACCTCACATGTTCAGCTTTTAAAGTGACTCCATGACAAACAAGGGAGGTTGGAGGCTGGAGAGACTGAGTGGAGATCTCTGGTTGGGACCACCTATCTAAGCTTGCAGGATGAAGGGGCCAAGAGTCCAATTACACCATGACATCACCTTATGACAGAGTCAGATTAAAACTCAAACCCTCCCAGATGCCTTCTGGCGGGGTCTGTGCTGACTGCAGCCTGCTGCTGATACGCTCTGCCTGGGTGACCGAGGGCAAGTCACTGAACTATGTCTTGACACTGTCCTCACTGATAATGCAAACATGGTCATAGTACCTACTTCTCTCTAAAAGAATTCAACTAAGATTAAATTAGTTAGCTCAGGCAGTGCTTAGAACAGTGCCTGGCACATGCTATTATTCCAAAAAGATGAGCTATTATTAGTGGTGCTATTACTCTGTGTGAGTGAAGTCATTTTATCTCCTGGTGTACGAGGTGATTTTGTCCCTAACCATGTGCTTTTAATTCCCACTGTGTATGGTGCATTTTCCTAATTGGACTAAACTAAGACTCAGGCTTCCTCTCCCGACATTTCCCCGGAGGCTGCTGCGCTCATGAATCCTGACCCCTACTGATAGTCGGGCGCGTCTCCTGCCTCACACCGTCTCCTGGCATGTTTCCACAACAGTCTCCTATGGCTTTAAAGGATCTCTCCAGGGACTCCTGGGTGGCACAGTCAGTTAAGCATCTGCCTTTGTCTCAGGACATGATCCCAGAGTCTGGGATTGAGTCCACATCAGGTTCCTAGGTCAGCGGGGAGCCTGCTTCTCCCTCTGCCTGCCACTCCCCCTGCTTGTGCTCTCTCTCTCTCTACCTGACAAATAAATAAAATCTTTACAAAAAAGGAAGGAAGGAAGGAAGGAAGGAAGGAAGGAAGGGAGGAAGGGAGGAAGGGAGGAAGGGAGGAAGGGAGGACGGGAGGGAAGGAAGCAGGCATCTCTCTAGCCCCAAGGATCCCTAGAGTGCAGACACCTGCCTCGGTCTTCAGGGAGTTAACACAGTCCCATAGCAGATGATATAAACATACAATTATGAATGAAGAAATAAGAAGTAGAATAATAAGAGTGCAGCAAAACCAAATTAACTTTATGCTGTCAAATAAAAGACCAGGTAACAATTTCATCAAGAAAAAGATTACAATATGTGCAATATTTATGTAAAATAAATCTGACAAAATCCTGGCAGAATATGCAGACTTAAATGTGTTGTTTCTCATTAAAACACTCTCCCTCCTCCAAAAATAAAGGAGGCGTTGTATTTATTACTCTCCCTTTCCCGCTTGGAGGAAATCAGAGCTAGTGGCCTGGGGGAGGCAGAGTTAAAGACAAAGCCAAAAATGAGCCCCAGTTTCTGCCTCACACACCAAGACTCTCATACCAAGCCTGGCCAGCCTGCCCTGTGCACCAAGACCCAACCGCAACACTGTCTCTTAGCAAGATCTAGTCGGCGAGTTAGACTCCTCGAGGGTACTCTTCCAGCCATTGACCATCTCAGCTTCTTCAAAATGAAAGGGAAACAATCAATCAACTGTCTGTTGACTTGAAGACCCCCCCAGAGAAGAGCCTCAGGGTTCTGCGGCAGGACCTCTGACCCAAGTCCTGTGCCCCTGCAGCTTGTAGGGGAGTCAAGGTGCACACAGCAGAGACAGTCAACTAGCAACTGAGGTTCTGAAATTCATGGTGCAGGCTGCCCACAGGCTCAAGGCCAAGACCCGGTCTGAAAAATCAAAAGATGGAGACTGAGATCTGTTCCTGTGCCCACCCAAGTGCGAGGGAGGGGGACAGCAGGAAGGATTAGGCCTTCCCTAAAATGTACTCCCTGTGTAGGATGGTCTGTTCTCTGAAAACAAACTGCTTGGCTCTGAATGCTCAGGAAACTTAACTTCAGGGGAAGGAAAGAAAGAGTGATTTTATGCTTCAGTCAGATTCCTACAAATCCCATGCCCAGCTCTTTTTTTTTTTTTTAAAGACTTTATTCATTTATTTGACAGAGAGAGAGACAGCCAGCGAGAGAGGGAACACAAGCAAGGGGAGTGGGAGAGGAAGAAGCAGGCTCCCAGTGGAGGAGCCCAATGTGGGGCTCGATCCCAGGGATCATGTCCTGAGCCGAAGGGATCATGTCCTGAGCCGAAGGCAGATGCTTAACGACTGAGCCACCCAGGCGCCCCATGCCCAGCTTTTAATAAAAAATCACAGCAGCAATTTATGAAGCCTCTACTACAGCGAAGAAGGTTTACATTTCTCATCTCATTTAATCCCCCAAACCAACTCGAAAAGAAAGGTGGTTGATTTTATTTTAATTTTTAAAGGAAGACAACTGGGGTTCACAGAGGTGAGTAAATTGTCCTAAATCACCCAGATGCTGAGCCCTGGATCCCAGAGTCTGATCCAGGTCTACCAAGGCTGCCATTAGGTGAAAGTGAGTGCAGATCTGGGTTCCCAGGACCTCTGCCAGTCTGAAACTGCAAAATGGAATAGAAGGGGGTGCCTGTCTGGCTCAGTCAATAGAGTGAGTGACAGCTGATCTCGGGGTCGTGAGCCCCACATTGGGTGTAGAGATTAATTAAATAAAAAACTTTTTTTTAATTTTTAAAAAATGGAGAAGAGGCTAGTGCTTGGCAGGACTAACATGACAGCCGTGTTCCAGGGGCAATGCCTGGTGCAGACAACGAAAAGAGAGTAGGCCGCCATCTCTCTCTTTCAGGAATTCAAAATGTGGTAGAAAAATTTGACTCACAATGAACAAAAAATGTCGAAATGTGCCCTGATGGTGGTAAGAGTCAAATACCAGGGCAGCAGGGAGGAAGGGGGTATTGATTGCAACTACAAGGACTGGGAAATAGGAGGCACTTGTGGGGAGGCCTAAAGGGGGGGAGCAGAGTCTCCAGGGAGCTAAAGGCACCCCCAGGAGATGGCACAAAGCCAAAGGCCCCCAGACTGGCCTTGCCGCCCAGTTACTTCCCTGATGAAGGAAACCAGGGCAGGCCTTTAAATGCGTACCATCAGGGCACTTGGGTGGCTCAGCTGGTTAAGCATCTGTCTTCAGCTGGGGTCACGATCTCAGGGTCCTGGGATCCAGCCCCTGGACATGCCCTCTGCTCAGTGGGGAGTCTGCTTCTCCCCCTGCCCTCCTTGCCCCTCTATCCTTCCCCTCCCTCCCCCGCTGTACTCTCTCCCTCTCCCTCTCTTTCAAAATAAATAAACAAAATCCTTAAAAATAGATAAATAAATAAACAAACAAATAAAAGGCACCGTCCTCAAAGGCTAGCGGGACAGAAGGCAATCCTGTGTAGGCTAAACCACTGACGGGACAGAGATAAAGAGCAAAAACCCGAGGGGAGCCTGCGACCTAGCCAATCACCCAACTGGCTCGAGGTTTTCGTCTGAATTGAAACTGTTGCCCTGACTTTTTCAATGGGGAAGCAAGTGAGGATGGAGGGGCCCCCCCGCCTGGCGTCGGGGGAGGTGGAGGCTAGACAATTCTCTCTCCCCTCCCAGAGACACAGCTGGAGGGGAGCGAGCGACCCGCAGGGTGAGCGCGCCCTCCGGGGGGCGACAGTGCTTTCCTATCCGACCCAGAGGTGCAGAGGCAGGGAGGGGGCGGACCGACGCCCCCACTGCGGGGGCAAGGGGTGGGGGAAGACAGGCCCGGGAGCCTAGTGGAACCGACCTGGCGGAGCTGGGAGGGCCCTGACTTGGCCAGGACTCCTCGCCAGTCCCACGAAGACCGGAGAAACTCAGGCGGCGACTGTTCGGATGGCTGGAACGCTAGCGTTTCTCTCCTCCTCGCTCTGCGGGTGGAATCTAACGCAAAAACGCGGCGCCTGCGCCTGCGGGAGGAGGCCGGGGTGGGAGGGGGAATGGGGGGTGCGGGAGAAGTACAGTACTTCTGACCAGCGACGGTGGGAGCATGGGGCAGTCATTAACATGGACAGAGTTCCAAGTATGTGGCCACGTCTCAGTTCATTAACTTCTCAGGGTGGCTCGGCCACTGGTCACTACTATCATCCCAAATTCCAGACAAGAAAACTGAGGCTGCGAGAGGTTAAGTTCAGGACTGCCTAATCCCTTTACAACAAGGTGGGACCGAAGGTGTCGAAGATGTGCCCTAAGGTCTTCAAAGTTTCTGCGACCCCTATCTAATGCGCCCATCCCCAGTGTGCCCCGAGGATCAGAGTTAGGAGCAGCCACTCAGAGGTGGCGTCCTTACCCGGCAAGATGAGGATGTCCACCAGGGGCTTGCAGTGGTACAGCCCCGTGGCCATGACGCAGTCAGCCCACAGCCCCTTGGAGCCCAGTTCGTCCAGCTTGCGGCAGGTGGGGATGGTGTAGCCGCAGGTCACCACCCAGTCATTAGTGGACGTGGTGACGATGATGCCGATCCAACCCACGAAGCTCGTGACGAAGCCCACTACCTGCAGGCACGTGGCCACCATCGTGGCCGCCACCCCGGCGTCCCCGGGCCTCGCCCCGCACTAGCTGTGCCCGCGCCCGGGACTGGACGGCGCCTGCCCCGGTCCTCTTCTCTCCCGCGCTCGCGAGCCGCGGACCGGCGACGGCCGGATGTGGCACGCTGGAGGCGGCGGCAGGCCAGGGAAAGGCTGCGAGCCCAGCTCCGACGGTACGACAAGCGCACGGCGGGGACAGCAGCGCGGCTGGGCAGTGCGCCCCTGCCCCCCCTCTTTAAACTCCGTGGACCCGGCGGGCGAGCGCCAATCGGCGACGGCCCGGGCGAGCCGGCCAATCGCGGGGCGGGGCCCGGAGTGGGGGGTGGGGGAGCAGGGTTAGGGAGGGGGCGATGCGACCTCGGCGCTCAGCCTCGCATCCCGCGGTCCAGGTTGGAAAGTAAAATAAGTTGTTCCAGGTCCAAGAAATGGAGAGTGTCAGGCGCGAGTTCTGTTTTGCTGCAAATTATTTCTCATCTTGCTGCCCGTCTCACATCTCTGTCTCTGGGTCTCCTCTTCGCTCCAACCCTCCTCCTTCTCCCCATTCGTTCTTTCTTCCCAGCTGAGAGCAGGGACCGTCGTCCTCCCAAGGGTGCCCGGTACAGTTCCTCTACAGCCCAGGATAGTAACAACGGATGAGCTGAGAATTGCCCCGAGGAACAGAGATGAAGCATCCAGCTTTCCAGTTACTAGTGGAAAGAAAATGATCCTTTCCTGTGGGTGACAATCGTCAGAGGTGGCCATGGCCACAGTAACAGTTTCAATAACAATAGCAACTCACATTTATCCAGCTGTACTGTCCTGGACTGTGTACATGCATTTGTATTGATGTATCACCTCGTTCTCTTAACAGCCCTCTGTGTTAGGAACAATTGTTTACACATAATAGCATGAGAACGAAGAAACAGCATGAGCCGTTAAATTGCCCAACGTCACTCAGCTAGGAAGGGGGAGAGTCCGTGGGCCCATCTCACCACCTTCCCTCCTTAACCATAACCTCTCCTGATTATCCCTTTCTGAAAACCCCAAAAGGCTCAAATTCCCCGTTTTGACACATTGAAAGCTAGACTGACAGCTCTGGCTGGTAGTAGGTAACATCTGCACGCCCCGGAGCACCCTGCCTAGCCTGGAGTGAGCACTTCGAGTGTACCTAGCATCACCATCATCATTAAACCTCCTTCTCGCTGCGCATTCAAATAAGGCGCGTTATATGCACTTCTTTTATCGTACAGTAAAGTCCTCCTTGGGCCATGTTTACATTAAAGAGTTTCAATCCCCTTTGATACTTTTGGCTTATCTTATTCCATCCCTCTATCAACAATCATGAAATTTAAAGGTGAGGAGGGTTTCAGCAAACACAAAACTCCCTATTCGATATTTTAAATCTACGATATGGATCGTAAATCACACCTACTAAGCTTTCGCATATTTACACTGGGTGTCAGGGCAAATCACCAAAGAAATCAAGTGCGCAAACAGAAAAGTCTCAACGGATAGATGACAGAGTGTCAAGCAGGAGAGCCCCCAACAATCACCCCAGAGAGAGCGGAGGCTGAGCTGCCCCGCTTCAGATCCTGGCTCTCCCACTGACTAGCTGGGACAACCAAGTTGCTTCATCTCTCTGGGCCTCCGTGTTCTTATTTGTAAAATGGGGATGAAAATAGTACCTACCCCATGGGTTTCTTGATTATTATATGAGTTACACATATAGAACTTAAAACAATGTCTGGTGCAAAGTACGTGCTCAGTAAACCTGAATAATGATTCCGAGCTCTTGCTTCTGCACTCTCTGTTCTCCCTCCATTCAGACAAGTTTGATTTGTAGAAACACCTGTATTGGAATATCTGATTTTTGAGGGGGCCATTGTGTTTGGGGGCATTTCATCACCTGGATGTTTTCAGATATTTCCTCGTAACATTTTTTAAAAAGAGAGAAAGAGAGCTTTTGTATTAAGTACAATATAAACTATAAAACCCATGCAACATCAATTCATTGAGAAAACAGCTGTGAAATCTGCACCGTTGTGAGTCCATTAGCATTTGGCATTCTAACAATAGTCAACCAATCAGAATTCAACAATGCTCAGGTCACCCACAGGTCACACACGCAGAGGTATTTGTAAAGCCAGATTTCAGAACACAGACCCTAAATGGCAGAAAGAGTTGTCAGGTTGTTAAGATCTTGGAATGGAACCTTCTGAGTTTATATTCCAACTTTATCCCTTGGGCTGTCCCTTAACCTACGTAACTCCCAGGTTCTTCATCTATAAAGTGAGAATTGCAGGTGCCCCACAGGGTTGTTGTGAGGGTCAAGGGAGATGACTTACACAAAGCTGTTCATGTATAAACATATTAATATACATATATTGTAAATGGGCATTCATAAATGTTAACTACTGTTAATATATTCATAGGCAAAACGGATCCATTGAAAATATGAATTGCTTTTGATAAAGATTAAAGCTAAAATAATTAGGCTATAATTATCATTATCTATTAACAGAAAAGAAAGCCTAAGATGAATGTCTAAACAATCACAACACAGATGTACAAAAGGCCACCTGAGGAAGACCGGCAAAGCATAACCTGTATAAATAAATTAGCCCCAAAGAGCGAGCACATCCCTCGGAAAGGAAGTGGGGCAGCATGGAAACACAGGAGATGGCATCGTGGCCCACAGACTCCAAGGCTCTCTGTATAGTGCAGAAGTCCCCGAAGCTATTTTAGCTGAGGGACTTTTCCTAAAATCATCCACAATCCTTGGCTGTCGTGACTCTAGTCCCCAAGACCTCCTTGTGATTAGAGAACGACTTCCCACATAGCGTAACTTAATAAACTGACATTCCTTGTCTACCACGGGTCCAAGTACCCTTTTAGTTGAGAAAGTCAGTTTCTCAGAGTCCAGTCACGCCAGATCATTGTCAACAGTGGCTCCCCAGTACTCCCAGACAAGGTCTATCCAGTTAATTTTCTCTCGGAAAAGTTTGCCTTGCCATCTCTTCACATTTCTACAGTATATAACAGAACTGGTAAGAAAAAGCTGAAATCTGATTCCAGGTCTTCTGACCCTAAGTCCAATATTCTTTCCATTATGAAAGGATAAGAAGGGTCCCTCCTTCCTTAATTTTATTCAAAAATATGTAAATGAGAGCGTGAGAATGACAGTCACTGACCTAAACCCCACATGTGCACTGAACAAAGAAGACGGCCTGGTTAACAGTTCTTCTACTATTTCTACCTAAACATAGTCAGTCACAGCCTGTGATTCAGCTAGAGCGCTAATGCTCATGGCTTTGGCAGGTGGGTTTGCTGACAAGCGGCAAAAGCCCACGGAGAAAGCAAAACTTGGCCCGAAGGAGTGGGCTTGCAGCGACTACTAGTGGTCATCTTTTATCATTGCATGGTTGGTTAAAACATTTTCTGTGTAAAGGGGCCTATGACTTGCAGAGAAACATGATGAACGGCTACTTTTCACATTCCAATCTGTGATCGTTAGCCCCAAATGAAGTGTACATTTCTCTGTAAAAAGCTTTCCTCGTAGGGACGCCTGGCTGGCTCAGTTGGTAGAGATGCAACTCTTTTTTTTTTTTTTTTTTAAGATTTTATTTATTCAACAGAGATAGAGACAGCCAGCGAGAGAGGGAACACAAGCAGGGGAAGTGGGAGAGGAAGAAGAAGGCTCATAGCGGAGGAGCCGGATGTGGGGCTCGATCACGCCCTGAGCTGAAGGCAGACGCTTAACCGCTGTGCCACCCAGGCGCCCCAAGATGCAACTCTTGATCTCAAGGTGGAAAGTTCAAGCCCCATGTTGGATGTAGAAATTACTTAAAAATAAAATCTTAAAAAAAAAAAGTCTTCCTTGCATATTAAGAAACACGCATTTCTTTAGAAAACCAAACATGAAAACATAGGACATATACAATATCACTTAGGTGAGATTATTCATTTAAAAATTAAAATATTTCAGTAAGAACCCCTTTTAAAGGATAAATTCCTCTAGTGATAATACAAAATTTCAAATACACACACATTTTTAGAAATATTGTAGTACAAACTCATAGTGTAAACAAATGTCTCCAAACATAGACTTTAAATGACATGCCCTGTGAGTTTGGGGGTTTTGTCTATTTTGTTGATCACTGAAATCTGCGTGTGCCCCAGTGTCTGGCAGACATAAAGGCACTCTGTACATATCTGTTGGATGGAGCTGACTCGAAATTTTCCCCCAAAAAAGAGAGACTGCATTTGCAAGCCTCCAAGTTTCACTAGGATGCTGTCTTAGCCTGTCCGGGATGTTGTAACAGAACACCATAGACTGGGGGCTTATAGCCAACGGAGACGTTCCTCGCAGTTCTGGAGGCTAGAAGTACAAGGTCAAGGCACCAACCATCCGATTCTGTGTCTGGTGAGAATCCTCCTGTTGGTCTTTTGGCTGTGTCCTTACATGGGTAGAAGGGTCAAGGGAGTTCTCTGAAGTCATTTTTATAAGGGCACTAATCCCATTTATGATGTCTACACTCTCATGACCTAATCACCCCCGAAAGATTAGGTTTAACTGGTGATTGTGGGAAACATAAATATTTAGCCCATAGTAGCTGGGAATCAAGAAATGAGGAGGTGGCGATTAGAACTGGTCTGAGAGCAGGCAAGAGGCAGAGTGAAGGCCCTTGTGGTCTCAGTACCTACTGCTGTCCTTGGTAAAGAGGAGCCTTCTCCAATAAGGGTTGTGTGCTGCTCAGGTCTCAAGCAGGAAGATCCCTGATCACCTAGAGATACTGGCTCGGTCAGGGTATCTCCACTGAGAGCAGACCAGCGCTTTCACAAATTACTTCCATCTAGAATTTCAACTTCAACTAGTGGGGGGAAACTGCCTTTTCAGGGTCCCGTTTCTTGGCCTGCAGGATGCATTTAAAAAACCGTTCCTGCCGAAGCCATTTTATGCCAAATTTCCCCTCCTTCCACTCAGAGATACAGCAAAATAATGAAAAGCTGTACCTGGATTGTTAGGTCTGAGTCCTTTCCAGAATGTTTTCTCTCCTCTGCCTTCAAACAGCCATTCATCTGCTTCTCTACCAGAAGTTTCAGAATACATTGGATGATAGGTCTCATTCAACCTATGAGATCATACGTTCTGAAGACTGGTAGAAGTCCTTATTTTAGTTCAAACTGGAGATCACGCTTTCCAAAAATAGAATAGTAGTGAAGTATGTAAGGACTGAAAGGAAAATAAGACAGTTAACTCAAAAGCCACACCATTAAATTCTCTTCTCAATTAGAGCAGGGGTTTCCATTTATCCACCTAGGACATCAAAAGACAGAGCAATTTGCCCAACTGTAAGTCTTGCACTGAAAAATGTGTGGTTTATAAAATGATCAAAACTATCATGTGTCTTCTTTTTATTCATTCAATACATGATATAAAATCATAAATTATGTTATCGACACTACCACTCCATAAAGAAGTACTAGAAATCTATGTCTCAATTGTACCAATTGTTTTCTTTTGTTTATTCGTTTGTTACATAAATGAAGGTCTACTTTACGAATTATCCTGAATGAGAACATTCCTGGACACCAAGATCCAAGGGAGACATTAGAGCAGGTGGCTAGGAGCACTGGGGTGGAGTCCTAGCTCCATCACGTACTAGCTATTTAACTAGTTGGGCAAGTTATTTAACCTTTCTGTTAAGTTATTCTGTTTAGTAACTAATATTCTATTTCTTGCCAGTAAAATAGTATTTAAAATAGTAATTATTTTACAATAACCATGAGAATTCCTATATGTAAAATGCTTGGAGCAATGCCTGACACATATAAGTACTCAATAAATATCAGCTTTTATAAGTAGTTAATCAGTTGGTTTTAAACCTGGTTGAAACCAACATAATCTTCATATTACATAGCAGTGAAATTCAAAACATTTCGTGATCTGGTAGCAGACGAACAAGAATTTGAAAGGAAAGCAAATGGCATCTCTTCTCTAACTAAAGGAGAAGTCCTTTTTACCAGCCGGTGGTATTTCTAGCACTTCACTCTTTTTGCCATTCAGATTTAACAAATAGGATACAATTTCTTTTTAATTCTGTTGGTAATATTTTTGCAGAAATTAGCTTGGCCACTGGAGGGCTCTCACAGCCTCTCATTAATGCTATATAAAAGTGATTCAGTACAAATTGCACAAAATATGAACAGTACAAAATACTACTAAAACATATGATACATCCTTTTACAAAAGCAATTCAGCAATATATAGCCAAAGGATTTAAATATGTATATTCTTTGATCCCGTTTCTAAAAGTCTACCTAAGAAAATCATTATGAAAAGATTCAATTCAGTTTTCTTTTTTTTTTTAAGATTTTATTTATTTATTTGAGAGAGAGAGCGAGCATGAGTGGGCAGGGGGGTTGGGGGTAGAGGGAGAGGGACAGAGAAGCAGACTCCTCACTGAGCAGGGAGTCCCACAAGGGGCTTGATCTGAAGACCCTAGGATCATGAACTGCGCCAAAGGCAGAGGCTTAAACGATTGATCCACCCAGACACCCCAGTTTTTCAATTTACATTTCAATAAGTGTTCATTTAAGAAGCAAATATGTTGGGGTGCCTGGCTCGTGCAGTCAGTAACATGTGACTCTTCATCTTGGGTTCAAGAGTGCAAGCCCTGTATTCAACGCAGAGCTTACGTAAAAAAAAAAAAAAAGTAAATATATTATAAAATATGAATTTCAAAACGCAAATTGTTAAATTTCATTTAAAAATATCTGGACAGGGGCGCCTGGGTGGCACAGCGCTTAAGCGTCTGCCTTCGGCTCAGGGCGTGATCCCGGCGTTATGGGATCGAGCCCCACATCAGGCTCCTCTGCTATGAGCCTGCTTCTTCCTCTCCCACTCCCCCTGCTTGTGTTCCCTCTCTCGCTGGCTGTCTCTATCTCTGTCGAATAAATAAATTTAAAAAATCTTTAAAAAAAAAAAAAGAAATATCTGGACAGTTAGAGATTGGTTTTTAAATACATACAAATATATTTGGAAAATCGATGCTGAAGTGATAACAAGCAGTCCCTTTAGGTAATGAGATTGAGTGCTCTTTCCCTCTCTCTTGTTCTTTAGGCGTTTTCCAATTTTCCATAATGAGTATGCGTTGATTTTAAAATGAGAAAAATATTTTATTTTTTTAATTTAAAATGTTTTCAATATTTTTAAATGTCACTATTATAAGGGTCTATAAAGAGTACTCATGTCCCTATACTATGTGACCATCCTAATGATTATGTCACTACCTCATTGGCAGTCCTTTTCACCTTCAGAACATAGTTCAAACCCTTTAGGATGCAAGACCACATAGACCCTTTGTAAACAACCCTCTCAGCAACCTCTCCCCTCCTCTGTACAGCCTCTCCCTCCCAAGCAACATCCATACCAGTTATAAGGAACTTTCTGGCAATTCCTCATAGAAGAATTCCACACTTTCTCATCCCCTCTGCTCTACACCTGCCCTTCTCCCTGCAGGAAAGGACCTTCTCCAGCCAGGCATTTTCCAGTCACTCAAAATTAGTTAGCCCAAGAACTTCCTATGACAGGACTTCACCTGCCTTTTCCTATGAAGTTCTGAAGAGTTCCCATAGCACCTTGTGCATGCTTACATCAAAGCATAAATTACCAATATTATACTGTTAAGTTTCGAATTAAACTGTGTAACTTGTTTTTTCATAAAGTGTAACATTGTATTCATTACTAGCCTCCAACCTATGGGAATGTAGATCCTTCTGCCTAGAAGGCTTCCTGACACAGCCACAGCTCCTCCTCCCCCAACTCACTTCTCTCAAAGTTCTGTTCAGGTGTCATTTGGAACAGGAACACTCCTCACTTTCAGGTGAAATTAGGTGTACTCCTCATGCCCCCCAGCCCTCTGTATAGAGTCTAGACATGCTGCTTTGAAATGACCTGTTTGTGTGTCTGGGAGTTCCTCAAAGGCAGAAGCTATGCCTGACTCATGCCGATACAGCCAGCATCTGTGCCAGGCCAGGGCAAACATTGCTATCTGAGCTAAACACCTTCCCTTAGAGCTTTCCAAATCAAAGTTCTAGCTATAATGTATACGGCTCTGTGGTTTCAACCACGATTATTTTGCAGGAAAATTTTGGTCCTATCCTGTGTAAGCAACCTCTAAGATCCAGTGATCCCCGCTTCCTGGTATCCACTCTCGTGTAGTACCTTCCCACGCTGTTCCAGGGGGGGTCTGTATGAACAACAGCGTATGACAGAAGTCATGGCAAGAATATCACTTGCAAGATCAGCTTATAAAATGTCTGTAGCCAAATAGGACAGAGGTAAGCCAAACAATGAATCTGGAAGCTCTAAGCAAACATGAAAAAATAAGAAAAGCAACTGGCAGGATGAACTTTGTCAGTGCTCTGGAAAATACTCAAAGGTTTATAGCAACCAAACAAACATACAATCAAAAAAACCCATCTTCTAAAACGGTAGGAATGTTTAGGGATGTTTAGTTTGCCCTTTTTCCTCCCCTCCCCAGTGTAGCAGCAGTCTTGATCTTGAAGCACCAGCCCAGTTTCCAGATCCCTCCCTTGCACAAGAGGGAGCACAGCAAACCTTATTCGAAAATCATTGTGTACATCTGGGCGTCTGGTTGGCTCAGTCAGTTAAGTGTCTGCCTTCAGCTCAGGCCATGATCCCAGGGTCCTGGGATCAAGATCCACACTGGGCTCCCTGCTCAGCGGTCCATTTCTCTCTCTCCCTCTGCCCCTCTGCCCACTTGTACGCTCTTTCCCAAATAAATAAATAACAGTCTTTTAAAAAGTGAAAATCATTGTGTACATCTGCTCTGACTTGTCTTGAACTACTTGACAAGATTCTCATCTTCAGTTTGCCTAACTCAGAACTTAAGTGGAAAAAGCAGTGGGGACTGTTATAAACAATGCAAGGTGGACTGCCTGGGACAAGAGAGAACAAGGTCGAGATGATCAACAGACTGTCTAAGGACTGAAGGAGAAGCTAGGATGAGATTCCTTGAGAAATTAGAACATTCAAAAGCAGATCTGTATGTGAGGGAATTTAGAAAGCCACACACGTGCCAGGCAAGAGGCATACCCAGAAAAGACCCCAGAAGGCCTTAAACTTTCACTTTGGGCTGAGTCCTAGGATGAGTGTAAGCATAACTGATGCTGAAGGAGTGCTCCAACAGAGGCAAGCTGCAAAGACTGGGAGAGATAGTTGTACTTCTCTGTTCGCTTTTACATTCCTCTATTTATATTTTTTGTGAGCTTTTGTTGTTGTGTTGTCTGTTTAGCTCCTGGCATGCAAGGAAATCTTTCAAAACATTAGCTGAAGATGAACTAAAGGAACAGGTACTTCGGTGACCACACACAAGAAGGAATAGTCTTTGCAAAATAGTGCGGAAAAGTCAACCAAGAAATTTACATTTGGCAAAACTGTCCTCCCACAATGAGGGAGAAATTAAGACATTCCCAGATAAACAAAAACTGAGGAAGTTCATTGCCACTAGACCTGTCCTACAAGAAATACTGGAAAGAATCCTTCAGATTGAAACAAAAGGATACTCAATGGTAACTTGAAGCTTTAAGAAATAAAGATCTCCAATAAAGGTGAATACCTGGACAAATATAATAGCCAGTATTATTGTAATTTTGGTTTGTGGTTACACTCTTAGTGCCACATGATTTAAAAAACAATTGCATTAAAAAATAATAAATCTATGTTATTAAGCACACAATATACAAAGATGCAATTTGTAACATCAATAATAATAAAGTGGGGGAGGGGCACCTCGGTGGCTCAGTCATTAAGCATCTGCCTTCAGCTCAGGGCGTGATCCCAGAGTCCTAGGATCGAGCCCCGCATCAGGCTCCTCTGCTGGGAGCCTGCTTCTTCCTCTCCCACTCCCCCTGCTTGTGTTCCCTCTCTCGCTGGCTGTCTCTCTGTCAAATAAATAAATAAATAAATAAATAAATAAATAAATATAAATAAATAAATAAATAAATAAATAAATAAATAAATAAAGTGGGGGAATGTAGTGGCATAGGAGCAGAGGTTTTACCTGCAATTGAAGTTAAGTTGGTATCAATTCAAATTAGATTGTTACAAGTTTAGGATGTTAAACATAAGCCTCGTGGTAACCACAAAGAAAATGTTTATAGAATATATACAAAAGAAAATGAAAAGGGAATCAAAATATGTCATTACAAAAAAACTCAGCTAAACACAAATTAAGGCAGTAATGGAGGAAATAAGGGACAAAAAAAAAAAAGCCATAGGACTTACAGCAAATAGCAAATAAAAAAAAAAAGAGAAAGACGAAAGCAAACAGCAAAATGGTGATAGTAAGGCCTTTTTTATCAGTAATTACTTTCAGTGTAAATGGATTAAACTCTAATTAAAAGACTGAGATTGGCAGAATGGATTCTTTTTTAAGATCCAACTCTGCTGTGTACAAGACAGTTTAAATACACAAAGATGAAAGTGCAAGGATGGGAAAAGATACAAGAATACCTCAGAGATATGTGGGTTCATTTCCAGATCACCCCAATGAAGCAAATATCACAATAAAGTGAGTCAAATGAATTTGTTGGTTTCCCAATGCATATAAAAGTTATGTTTACACTGTACTACAGTCAATTAAGTATGCAATTGCATTATGTCTGGGGAAAACAACATGCAAACTTTAATTTAAAAACACTTCAGGGGTGCCTGGGTGGCTCAGTCAGTTAAGCATCTATCTTCAGCTCAGGTCATGATCCCAGAGTCCTGGCATTGAGCCCCTTGCTGGGCTCCCTGCTCAGCAGGGAACCTACCTCTCACTCTCCCTCTGCCCCTCCCCCTGCTCATGTGCTCTCTCTCTCTCCCATAAAAAAAATCTTAAAAAAAAAAAAACCACTTCATTGCTAAAAAATGCTAATCATAATCTGAGCTTTCAGTGAGCCATAATCACTGATCACATGTCCCTACAACAAATATAATAATAATGAAAAAGTTTGAAATATTGCAAGAATTACCAAAATGTGACACAGAGACACAAAGTGATCGAATGTTAGAAAAATAGCACCAGTAGACTTGCTTGATGTAGGGTTGTCACAAACCTTCCATTTATAAAAAATGCAGTATCTGTGAAATGCAATAAAGCAAGGTGCAATAAAACAAGGAATGCCTGTATTCTGTGCAAACAGTAACCAAAAGTGAGCTGGGGTAACCATGCTAATATCAGATGAAACAGACTTTAAATCAAAAGCTGTTACAAGAAACAAAGGATATTATATATTGATATGAGTCAATTCATCAAGATGATATAAGAATTGTAAACATATATGCACTAAACAACAGTGTCCAAAATACATGAAGCAAACATTGACAGAATTGAAGGGAGAAATAGTTCTACAATGATAGTTGGAGCCTTTAATACCCTGCTTTCAATAATGGATGAAATAACCAGACAGAAAATCAATAAGGATATAAAGGACTTGAACAACACAATAAACCAAATAGACCTAAGAGATATATACAGAACATTCCACGCAATAACATGAGTGTACACATTCTTTTCAAGTACATATGGAATTTCCATGACAGAACATATGTTAAGCCATAAAACAAGTCTTAATAAATTTAAAAAGATTGAAATCATACAAAGTATCTTTTCTAATCACAGTGGAATGAAACTACAAATCAATAACAGAAGAAAAACAGGAAAATATACAAAGGAAACTGAACAACTCAATCTTAAACAACCAAGAAGGGGGTGCCTGGGTGGTTCAGTTGGTTAAGTAACCAACTTTTGATTTTGGCTCAGGTCTGATCTCAGAGTTGTTGGATCGAGCCCCATGATGGGCTCTACACTAAGAATATAGCCTGCTTAGGATTCTGTCTCTATCTCTCCCTCCCCTCACCCCACTCATGTTCTCTCTCTCTCTCTCTAAAAAAGCAAACGTACAAACAAGGAGTCAAAGAAGAAATCACAAGGGAAATTAGAAAATACCTTGAGACAAATGAAAATAAAAACACAACACTACATACCAGAACTTACGGGATGCTAATTAAATTTCTATTCTAAGATAGAAATTTATAGCTATAAAAACATCCATTAAACAGAAAGATCTAAAATCAATAACCAAACTATAAATCACGAGGAACTAAAAAAAGAAGAGCAAACTAAATTCAAAGCTAGTAGAAGGAAATAATAAAGATCAGAGTGGAAATAAATAGAGAAAATCAAAATCAAAAGTTGGTTCTTCGAAAAGATCAACAAAATTGACAAACCTTTAGCTAGATGGCTAAGGAGAAAGACAACTCAAACTCCTAAAATCAGAAGTGAAAATAGGAACATTTCTACTTATTTGACAAAAACATAAAGGATTTTAAAAGAATACTATGAACAACTATATGCCATCAAAAAAGATAACCTAGATGAAAAGGACAAATTCCTAGAAACACACAATCTACCTAAAAACAACTCATGAAAAAATAGAAAATTTGAATAAACCTATAACTAGTAAGGAGATTAAATCACTAATTCAAAACCTCCCAACAAATAAAGGCCCAGGGCTTCACTGGTGAGTTCTACAAAACATGGAAAGAAGAATTAACACCAGTCTTTCTCAAACTCTTCCAAAAATTCAAAGCACAGAGAACACTTCCTAATATTCTATAAAGCCAGGATTATCCTAATATCAGGACCAAAGACATTACAGAAAAAACAAAACAAAACAAAACTACAGGCCAATATCTTTTATGAGTATTGATGCAAAACCCTCAACAAAATCCTAGCAAACTGAAAAATATACAAATGCATCAAATTAACATGGTGTACACCTTAAATTTACATGTTGTATGTCAAGTATATTTCAAATAAATAAACAAACAAACAGCATATTAAAAGGATTATTCACCATGAGCAATGGGATTTACTCTTGGAATGCAAAAGATAGTTCAACGTAGTACAAAAACCAAGCAGTGTAATACATCACAGTAATAGATGGGGGGAAAAAAAACACGTGATCATCTCTAGTGCTGCAGAAAAAGCATTTGACAGGGGCGCCTGGGTGGCTCAGTCGTTGGGCATCTGCCTTCGGCTCAGGGCATGATCCCGGAGTCCTGGGATCGAGCCCCACATCAGGCTCCTCCGCTATGAGCCTGCTTCTTCCTCTCCCACTCCCCCTGCTTGTGTTCCCTCTCTCGCTGGCTGTCTCTGTCAAATAAATAAATAAAATCTTTAAAAAAGAAAGAAAGAAAGAAAGAAAGAAGAAAGAAAGAAAGAAAGAAAGAAAGAAAGAAAGAAAGAAAGAAAGAAAGAAAGAAAGAAAAAGCATTTGACAAAATTCAACACCTTGTCATTATAAAAACATTCAATAACCTAGATATAGATGGAATTTCTTCAACATGATAAGTAGGCCATATCTGAAAAATCCACAACTAAAAAAAAAAAAGGAAAAGAAAAATCCACAGCTGACATCATACACAATGGTGAAAGACTGAAAACTTTTCCTCTAAGATCAAGAACCAAACAAGGATTCCTGCTTTCACTACTTCTATTCAGCATAGTATTGGAGGTTCTAGCTAGAGCGATTAGGAAAGAAAAAGAAATAAAATCATCCAAATTAAAAAGGAAGAAGTAAAATTATCTGTTTGTATGATATGATCTTACATGTAGAAAACCCTAAAAATTCCACGCGCTATAAAATTGTTAGAGTTAATAAATAAATTCAGCAAAGTTGCAGGGTACAAAATCAACACACAAAAACTAACTGCATTTTCTACACACTGAACAATCTGAACGGAAATTAAGAAAATCCCATTTACAATGCATCAAAAGGAACCAACTATATAAGAATAAATCTGAGGGGAAAGTCTTGTACATTGAAAACTACAAAGTATTGTTGAAATTAAAGACATAAATAAATGCAAAGCTATTCCATGGTCATAGACTGGAAGACCTAATATTGTTAAGATGACAATACCATCCAAAGTGATCCAGACTCGGTGAAATCCCTATCAAAATTCCAATGGCGTTTTTGTAAAAATAGAAAAACCCATCCTAAAATTCACACGGGGGCGCCTGGGTGGCACAGCGGTTAAGCGTCTGCCTTTGGCTCAGGGCGTGATCCCAGCGTTCTGGGATCGAGCCCCACGTCAGGCTCCTCCGCTGGGAGCCTGCTTCTTCCTCTCCCATTCCCCCTGCTTGTGTTCCCTCTCTCGCTGGCTGTCTCTATCTCTGTCTAATAAATAAATAAAATCTTTAAAATAAAATAAAATTCACACGGAATATCAAGGGACACCAAATAGCCCAAACAATCTTGAAAAAGAACAAATATGGGAGACTCACGCTTCCTCATTTCAAAATTTGCTACAAAGCTATACTAATCAAAACAGTGTGGTACTGGCATAAGGAGAGATACATAGACCAATGGAATAAAACAGAGAGCCCAGAGAGAAACTTTCTCATATATGGTTAGTGATTTTGGACAAAGGTGTCAAAACCATTCAACAGGAAGAGTTTGCAACAGATGGTGCTGGGTACTGAATACTCATGCAAAAAGAAAAAGAAAAAAAAAAGAATTTGGACCCCTTACCTTACATCATTTACAAAAGTAACTCAAAGTGGATCAAAGATCTAAAATTTAAGAGCTAAGAAATATAAAATTCTTAGAAGAAAAGCTAGGGGGAAAGCTTCATGACACTGGATTTGGCAATGATTTTTGGATTTTGGGTAGGATACCAAAAGCACAGACAACAAAAGAAAAAATAGGTAAACTGGACTTCATCAAAATTTAAAACTTTTGTGCATCAAAGGACATTAAAAGTGAAAAGATCACCTACAGAATGGGAGAAAATATTTGCAAATCATATATCTGATAAAAGATTAATATCCAGAATATATAAAGAACTCCTAGAGCTCAACAACAAAAATAAATGATCCAATTTCAAAAATGAACAAAGCACCTAAGTGGACATTTCTCCAAAGATATACAAATGGCCAATAAATACATGAAAAGATGCTTAACATCTAAGCCACTAGGGAAATGCAAATAAAACCACAGTGAAATAACACTTCACATCCATTTGGATGGCTATTATTAATAAAATGGAAAATGACAAGTGTTGGTGAGGCTATGAAAAAATTAGAAACCCTTGTGCATTACTGGTAGGAATGCAAAATGATGCAGCTGCTGGGAAAAAGTTTGGTGGTTCCTCACAAAGTTTAATGTAGAATTATTCAATGATCCAGCAATTCCATTTCTGGGTGTATACCCAAAAGGCTCAAAAGCAGGGACTTAATCACATACTTGTAAGCCAATGTTCATAGCAGCATTATTCACAATGGCTAAAATGTGGAAACCCAAATCTCCATCATCAGATGAATGCACGTATATATATACACATATACTTACTCATAAAATATTCATTCATAAAAGGAAATTCCAACACATGCTACAACACAGATGTATCTTGAAAACATTTTGCTAAGTGAAGGAATGAAGGAAGTCAGACACAAAAGGACAAGCGTTTTATGATTCCACTTATACAAGATACTGACAATAGGTAAATTATCACAGAAACAGAATATAGAATAGAGGGTATCAAGAGCTGGGAGTGGTGGGAAAAGGGAGTTATTATTTAACAGGTACAGAATTTGTCTTGGATAATGAAAAAGTTCTGAATATAATGGTGATGGTTGAACATTGTGAATGTAGTTAATGCTACTGAATTACTCTTAAAAATAATTAAAATGATTTTTATATTATGTATATTTTGCCATAAAAAAATTGGGAGGATATGGTAATCAGACTCTAGGATAGCCCTCAATAATCCCTTCCTCCCTGTATTCCATACCCTTGTGTAATATCCTCCAACTGCATATGGGCTTGTGACTCACGTAAGAGTCTAAGTAACAAAAGAAACTGGCATCATTCTTCCTCTCTTTTGGATCATTCATTTGGGGGAAGCCATCTACCATATTGTGGACAGCTCCATGGATAGGTCCATAGAGGAGGGAAGTGAGCACCTGTCAACAGCCACGTGAATGAACTGGAAAGCGGATCCTCCAGCTGTCAAGATTCCATATGACTTCAGCCCTAAATAACATAACTGCATACTTTTAAGAGCCATCCTGAGCCATCACTCTCAGCTAACCTGCTTTTGGGTTTCTGACCCTCAGATAGATACTGTGTGAGATATGTTATTTTAAGCAGCTAAATTTGGGAGTAATTTGTTACGCTGTAATAAATAATACCAGAGGTGGGTGTATCAGAGTAAAGGGAAAGAAGTGAAAGCAAGACCATATGTCATGAAAGAAAATAATCACAAAACACTGGTATGTTTTATACCTGAAATATTGCATAAAATTTTATATTTTGTAATTTAAAAAAAGATTTCTCAAGCTAATCATTTAGTGTATAATGACTAATAGACTTTAAAGGAACAAAAGGAGAAAATGTCATTCTTAAGGGACAAGAAAGTTGAGCTCACACAGGATACTAAAAGGGCTTCAATCAGTTTCGTTGGCATTAAAAGTTTTTATTCTGAATTTAATCCACAATCTATACAAGTTATTTACAAGGCATGAAAATGGAAAACAGCACAAAATACGATTGAGGTATAAGCTGAGAGCACAGTATGTCATGTTTCAATAAATATAATTCAAAATTTGTAAACTAAGTGACCAGATAGATGAGTCTTGTTTATAGTAAAACCATATAAAATATTTATTTCACGTGAGGTAGAGGACAGTTTTGTGTGTCATGTGATGCAACCAACCACAGCAATTTTAACCATAAAACTGTACATCATTGGCAAAATTTTAAATTGAATTATGGTCAATGTAGTCAACAACCTGTTTCAAGAGTTGCAGAACAGATACTCACTGCCTTCACAGGTTAGAAATTCAGAAATAATTTAAGACTACTGTGTTGGCTTAAAATTATCAGGATAAGCAAATACTTCTAACAGGATGGTTAAAAGCAAGTCTATTTTATTTCTCCCAAACTATAATTCCCCCAAAGTTGTCCTAGATTCAGCAATTCTTTTAGCAGGACTTTTTTTACTAGAACTACTTTAAGTATGCTGTGCTTTATTTTCAAGTGAGGTATCTATATTGAAGAAAAAAATCTTATAAATTTCTTTTTACATTCAACTAACTTAATATACTATTTTGTTTTCTGGGCTTAATTTTTAAATTTCAGTTTTTACATTTGATCACTTTCTAATTCAAAACAGTAGCACTATATAAGACATTTAATTCTATTACTAAAGAAACAAGCTCCAGATCGCATTACAGTTTTCGAAGCCATCTAAAATGGAAAGATTCTACAAAAATAAAATGAAACATAAAAACAAAAAAAAAAACTGTCCTTTTAAACAAGATGCAATATAGAATACCCAAATTTCTTCCAATAAGGAAATGCTTCAGTATCCTATACTAGAAAAAAATTTAAACTGTTTATTCAATCCCACAATGTATAATACAGCAGTAATGTGTCCCTTATTGCTGACAGCTTCAATAAAAATTAACAAGTAGTTCTAAGCACAGAAATAGATGTACAGTATGAGCACAACTTTTCATTGTATTGATTTTTAATGTCCTGTCGTGCGGATTAAATGCATAAGAGCAAATGAAAATGAGGATTTCCCCCAAAGCAATCAAAACATAAGTCATTGAGAAGAAAATTTTAGAAGCTGATCAAAAACCTTCAGCACCAGCTTGACAATTAATTTTAGGGAAATACCTTGAACATGTTTCGTATTACTTGAGTTTCCTTTTTCTCCTTTCCTTCAAACAGAACCCCCCCCCCAGAGGTGCAAATAAATTGGGTGTTCTGTCACGACTTCTAAAACCTACGGATAACCTGCAAATATCATTGTACTCGTCCATTTCACCTACTTTAGTAACTGGTTCTTAATTCGATATGTACAAATGATCTTATATCTCAACTGGTAATACATTAAATATGCTATAAAATTAGTTCAAGAAGCATAAAACATCCTGACTCTCATGGACACAGAAATTCAAGCAAAAGAATATGCTTTACAAAACTGAAGCACAAGCCAAAGTTATGTTGTCGGTCAAACCCTCCCATAGTGTCACAAGTTGCATTTGTGAAATCAGCTGGTTAGAGCTTCCGCAATGACAGCAGGTTTTAGGTTTACCACCTTTACAGATTTGGTACCTTTTACTCACAACAATTAAAGTATAGAAACTATCGTTACCCAAATTAAACATCACCCATCACCCAGTAAGCTAATATTCTATCTTTTCTTCCTTCTTAAGATGCTCTACGCTTTTGATAGGCCGTTCCTTTAATGCAGTTTTTTAAAGTAAATATTTTTATATTTTTCCTAAAAAGAATAATATTACAAAGTCTGAGGAAAAATCTGCTTACCTAACAAATTGGCACACAAAACCTAACACCAAAACAAACTTTAAGCTGGCAACCAACACACAAAATGAGCATGCAAAGAATAGAAGAATAAGTTTATATGGATATTTCAGCAGAGGCCACTTTTAAAGTATTACAAAATCTTTCTATTTTTAACCTATGTGGTGCAGTTTAACTTAAAATTACTTTTAACTAGAATAAGTATAATATTTACAATTGACTAAAAAGCTCTATTTTCAAGGAAGTTAGACAGAAACCTATGGCACATCAATGATCTTCTGGAAAATGAAGACAATACAATTTTATGTGGCAAGTTTTCCTAATGCGAAGGACTAGGAAAAATATTTCTTTACTCAATTCTAACTTAAGAGTTTATGATGATTTAAAGATGTTGAAGCACTGCTTAGAATTTTAAAATAAAATATTTCAAAGATTAAGCAATTTATTTTAGAAGTTTTGGGTTGAAACAAGTAAGCTTGTCATTTGCTAAGTAACATAAGCACTAAGATTTTTTAGTAAATTAGAAAAACAAAATTATAGGGGCTTGAGTTTATCTCCCAAAAAGCTTAGCTGTGACACAACTAAAATGAACTTTATCATAAGATGTCTTTGTGATTTTTCTTTCTCCAGATCTAAATAAAAGGTATCAGGAGGGTATATCATTTTTAACATTTGTTCCTCCTTGAGGAAACCAAGAATCAACAAATTAAATTGCAGGGTAATATAGTAAAATTTAAATGGCAAATAGAAAATACACATTTACATCACACTCTAGTAAAGAAACTATACTTTGAGAAGTACAAAAATTCTTCTAGGATATGTAAGTACCATTAAGTGAAATACGAAAATAACTGGCTAAATGATAACCTACTGATTTTTGAAGGTCTATACCAGTAGAGTATCTCTTGTCTACGCTGGGAATTGTATACAACCTTAACTCTAGCTGATTTATTTTAAAAATAAATTTAGCTCTCAAGTAATTTCATACAGTACCCTACGTGAGAACATAAACATAAAATTCCTGGAATAATAATGTCAATTAATGGTAGCTTCAGGAAACTTCCTTTAAAAACTGCATACTAAGAATTTTACCTAGTATCTTTTAAGCCAAGAATTAACGAATATGAAATTTGCCATTAAAGAATGACAGACTTTTCTGTGCAAAAAAAAGTGCAGAAGATTTGCCCCTCCCCCAATCTAAGGAATTCCTTTGTCTTCTAAAAATTATCTAAAAACCTTTTAGTAGCAGGTAACTAAACTTCTCTATATTAACCTACCATACACTACCAGTTGACTGTAAATTCCTGATTTGGATATTACGTAGTAATTGAAAATGGTCCATTCGTGCAAATATTGATAAGACTTAACACTTAAACATACAAAAATCCAAAATAACCTTCAAGGTGTTTAATTTACAATTTAAGGAAAAACAAACCCACTAAGGAAAACAAATCCATTATATAAATTTCAGTAAGACCCATAACTACATGTAAAAACTGTACAGGAGGATTATGGATTGTATACAAACTGATGTACATCAATGGTGTCAGTTTTTCTCAAGAACATGAATATTTTCACACCTCTATTAACAACATCAACAAAAGTCCAAAAATTATTACATTTTATTCCCTCTTCTGAAGTTGCTGCATAAAAAAAATTCTAAATATAACCACATTGAAACCAAAAAACAAATTACAACTGCTTCTTGTATTTAATAGCAGTGTATAACAAAGTACGTTATCCTTCCTCATTATGCCTATGGGGAGTGCTATAACCTCATCAATGAAATTCCTCTTTTGATAAAATGCCTCTTGAGAGACATTAAAAAGAGAACTGGTGGAAATTCATTCTATAATATGAACAAAATAAAAGCACATTTTATGTATAATAATGAGTATACTATATCAATTTAGAAAGGAGACTGTGTTAACGAAAACAATGGAGATTCAACTCCTTCAGTAGCTCTATATATCTGAAATATGAAGCCACCATTGTATGTAAAATTGAATCTGATATATGGGTAACAAAACTGTGACCACAACTATCACACAATGCAGCTTTTAAAAAGTATACAACTGCTAAATTTGCATTACAAATATAGGCAGATTATCTAATAGTTCAAACCATATAGTACTGTTTCTAAGCCGGTTGAAAAAAAAAAGTACAAAGAAACATACACTTTCATTCATTTGGAAAATGTAAAAATTTATGTACTAATATATAATCAATCTCTTCACTTTCTCTGATCTACAAGTGGACAGGATGCCTAGTTATCTTCATGCAGACAGTTATTCAGAATTCAATAGCCAAAGCAAATAAACAAACAAAAATAACCCTGTTGGGAATACACAGATGAATCTCTTTGAAGGTTTCTATTCTTTAGCAGTCTTAGATGATTTCAAAATTTGCAGCTTTAGCTCTTTTATCATCATCTCTAACTTCTGTCTTGCCTCCCGTTCCTGTCGAAGTTCATCCTGGAGCTCTTGCCTATCAGCCTCAGCATGGTCCAATCTCTGTCTCAGTTCCGCCAACTGTGAGATTTAAAAGACTGTATCAGTTTTCATTCAGTTTTGTTTTTCCATTTAATCTTCACATCATGGCAAAGACTTACTTTCAAATTACTCTTTACAAAATGAACTATTTTGAGCATACTACAATCTCTTGAATATCTAATAATATTCATCCAGTTTTGACATAACATTGAATTGAGGGGGAAAAAAGGGTCAAGAGAACTAACACCTAGAGCACTTTCATTATGCCCTACGGTTTAGCATACCTCTCACACAGCCTTGAGGGTTATTTGTTCATCTTCCCCAAGTTGTGAGCTACTATTCATTTTTGCTCAAGTGCTTTTGAACATAGTGGGCAACAATTCATGTCTGTTAATTTGTTGATTTGAAAGCCCATCTACTACATTAAGATAATGTAACATTTGATATTCAGAGAGCCAGAGATTAGCAATTTGAGCAACTACAGAAACCTAATGAAAGTTTAATAAATCAATCAAAATTTTTTAAAAAATCATCTTGGGGGGCGTCTGGGTGGCTCAGTCTGTTAAGCATCTGCCTTTGGCTCAGGTCATGATCCCGGGGTCCTTGGACTGAGCCCCACATCGGGACCGCTGCCCAGCAGGGAGCCTGCTTCTCCTTCTCCCTCTGCCTGCTACTCCCACTGCTTGTGCTCTCTGTCAAATAAATAAATAAAATCTTTAAAAAAAAATCATGTTGGATGATCTACCATAAACTTGTGTTTAACAGAATTATCTATTTTGAAATCTTGCCCAATGAAATGAGCTTGACAAAAAGTAATTTTAATAGAAAAGGTAACACAGCTTCAATTTCCACACTGAAAGGGCAACATTATACAAACTGAGTAATCCTTACCTGTGCTGCATATTCAGCCTCTTTGTCTTTTTCTAAATTTGAATCACAGGTACATTTTTGCTTCATTACCTGCTCTAATTTTTTCTCTAAGTCTTTCTGTTCAATATAAAATTCTTCCATTCTATGAGCATGTTCATTCTGCAAAGATTCAAGCTCTTTCTGCAAATTCTGCTGTTCTTCAGTGAGCTCCTTCATAGCTTTTGAACTGCTCAACATTTCAACTTCCTGTAATATAAAGAATCACAATACAATTTTTATTTTAATTCCATCATGCTAAAAATTTCAATACAGGAAAAAACAGGACAGAGAACATCTAAAATTCAGCTGTCACATCAGTTTTATATTTAAGTAATTAGCTTGAAAAACTATTTCCTCTAAAAATTTAAAAGAAAATTGCTTATGAGTGTAGAACTCTAAATCTTAAACACATTTACAATATTTCTCTTGACTCTTCTTGAGAATGCACAAAAGTATCTTTTCATAATAGACTATCATTTAAATAACAATTTTACCATCTGAAGTTGTTGCTTCTTCTGCAAAATTGTGTTCAGTTTTTCCTGTTGTTTTACATAAGTTCTCATTACTTCTTCCATGATCTTTCCCTTATCATCCTCACAAATGATATCTTTGACAAGAAGTGGAGATGAAGCTGCGGTATCATGGTCTATTCCTGCCTTGCTTGTGTCTCTGATGAAACTGCAAGTGGTAGACTCGGGTTTCTTTTTACTTGTAGAATTATTTGAGATTGATGGATCTTTGAGAGGCAAAAATGAAGTAACAAAAAATGAATATCACTGTTAAAAATATCACTAGAATCCACAAACAAAATGAAAAAAAAATTCCATTTACAAATGAAATAAAAAATAATGAAATAGTTAAGAATAAATTTAAGAAAAGTAATACAAGACCTATACAATGAAAACTACAAGACATCATTGAAAAAAATTAAAGACCTAAATAAATGGAAAGGCATCCCATGTTCATGGATTGGAAGATTTAATATTGTTAAGATGGTGTCATGAATTGAATGTTAGTGACCCCAAAATTCATATGTTGAAATTCTAATGTCCCATATGATGGTGTTAGGAGGTGGGGCCTTTGGGAGATAATTAGGTCATAAAGGTGGAGCCTCCATGATGGGATCTATACCCTTATAAAAGAAACTCCAAAGAGCTTTCCTGCCTTTTCCACCATGTGAGGACTTCCATCATGTGTCTGAGGAGAACACAGATCTCTATGAACCAGGAAGCAGGCCCCTACCAGAAAACAAATCTGCTGGTGCCTTGATTTTGGACTTCCCAGCCTCCAGAACTGTAAAAAATAAATGTTTGTAGTGTAAGCCACCTAGTCTAGGGTATTTTTGTTATAGCAGCCTGAATAGACTAGGACAGATCGTAAATACTCCCCAAATCAATCTTCTTTTTCAGTGCAATTCCTACTGAAATCCCAGCTGGCTTTGTGGTAGAAATTGACAAGCTGATGCAGAAATTCTTATGAAAATGAAAGGAATCCAAAATAGCCAAAGCAATTTTGAAAAAGAATAATAAACTTTTAGGACTCACAATGCCCAATTTCAAAGCTTTATTAAAAAGCTACAGGCATCAAGGCTGTGTGTAGTACTGGCATAAACATTAAGTCCAGAAATAAACCCATACTTTTATGGGCAACTGGTATTTAACAAGGGCATCAAAATAACTCAATCAGGAGAAAATGGTCTTTTCAACAAGTGTTGGGACTGCTGTAATCACATACAAAGAGTGAGACTGAACATCACACTGTATATAAAAATTAACTTAAAATGGAATGAAGAGAACTAAATGTAAGAGCTACAACTCTTGTATGTAAATCTTTGCAACCCTGGTTTAGGCAATGGTTTCTTAGACATAACACCTACATAAGCAACCAAAGAAAAAGTAAAGTGAACTTCCTCAGAATTTAAAACTTTTGTGCATTGGGGTGCCTGGGTGGCTCAGTAGGTTAAGTGCCTGATTCTTGATTTTGGCTCAGATCATGATCTCAGGGTTGTGAGACTGAGGCCCACCTCAGGCTCTGTGCTGACCATGAAGCCTACTTAAGATTCTCTCTCTTCCTCCCTCTCCCCCTCCCCACCCCACTCGCACTGTCCCTAAAAAAAATTAAAAATTAAAATTAAAAATAAATAAAACTTTTGTGCTTCAAAAAACACCAACAATAAAATGAAAAGACAACTGATAAAATGGCAAATCATATATCTGATATGGGTCTACCATCCAGAATATATAAAGAACACTCATAACTCAATAGTAAAGAGACAACCCAATTTAAAAATAGGCAAAGGAAGGGCGCCTGGGTGGCACAGCGGTTAAGCGTCTGCCTTCGGCTCAGGGCGTGATCCCGGCGTTCTGGGATCGAGCCCCACATCAGGCTCCTCTGCTATGAGCCTGCTTCTTCCTCTCCCACTCCCCCTGCTTGTGTTCCCTCTCTCGCTGGCTGTCTCTATCTCTGTCGAATAAATAAATAAAAATCTTTAAAAAAAAAATAGGCAAAGGATTTGAATAGATCCAATAAAACATAGAAAGGCACTCAATATCATTAGTCAATGGAGAACTGCAAATCAAAACCATGAGATACCACCTTACAACCATTCGGATGGCTATAATCAAAAGAGAGACAATAGACAAAGACTGCAGAAATTGGAACCCACATAAGCTGCTGGTAGAAAGGAAAATGGTACAGATGCTTTGAAAAACAGTCTGACAGGCCCTCAAGATAGTAAACATGACCCAATAATTTCACTCCTTAATATACACCCAAGAGAAATGAAAACATGTCTACGGTAAAACATGTGCGTTAAGTGTTTATGACAGCATTATTCATTACAGCCAAAAAGTGGACACAATTCAGGACACCTAGCTGGCTCACTTAGTAGAGCATATGACTCTTAACCTTGGGGTCATGAGTTCAAGCCCCATGTTTGGCATGGAGCCTACTTTAAAAAAAAAGTGGACATAATTCAATGTCCACCAACTGACAAGTGGATAAACAAAATGTGGTATATATATCTATACAATAACAGCATATTATTAAACCATATAAAAAAAAAACAAGTACTAAAATGTGCTACAACATGGACTCAAAAAATATTATCCAAGACAATAAAAGGTCACATATTATATGATCTCTTTTATATGGTATGTTCAGAATAGGCAAATCGATGAAGACAAAGAATAAATAGAGGCTGGGGAAAGAGGAAAATAGAGTAACTTCTAATGGATGACAGGGTTTCTTTCTGGGGTGATGAAAATGTCCTGAAATTAAATAGCTGGGATTGTTGGACAACTTTGTGAATTTGCTGAAAGTCACTAAATTGTGTATCTTAACAGGGTATACTTTATAGTACATGAACTATATTTACAATTTTTTAAAAGTCACTAGAATTAATTTGGGAAATAAAATATAACACAAGTATGACGTAACAGTACATTACTAATTACTGTTTGCCATATTTAAATCCAAAGAAAGTTGAATTTTTAAAATATCAAAATTAGAGAAACCCCCAAAAGAATCTCCGTTATCTATGAAAACAGTTAAATGACTAATAGATGCTTCAAGTACTCCAAGATAGCTGAAATAACTGTCACACTTGCCTAAGCTGGAAACGAAGCTCTGCTGCTATGTAGAGGGTGAAATAAGCAGCATTTGAGCAGACATGTGTCCTTTGGTCCGCAGTACTTTAAATGACAGTGTAACTAGGCAGCTTCTTTGCTTCTTAAGATATCCAGCCACCATTATGCTTTTCATGCCATCTGCCTGGCTCCCGCAGCTATGAGTTTCGACCCTTGCTTATCACATGACTAAGTTTCCTTGAGTCCTATGCCTAACCACTCTTACATACTTCTTAGCATTCCTTTTTTTAAAGATTTTTATTTATTTATTTATTTTGCCCCAGTAATTTCTACACCCAACATGGGGCTCAGACTCACAACCCTGAGACCAAGAGTCACTTGCTCTACCAACTGAGCCAGCCAGGCGCCCCATTACATACTTCTTAGCATTATAAAATGGTTTCTCAGTTCACAGCAAATTAGAAAGAACCTTCTGAAGAAAACTGACAGCAAAAAAGGGCAGGAAAGGAAAAAAAAATCATGCAAAAATCACTCGCAGTATGAAACCATGCAGACTACATATCTACATCATTAGCCTCTATAGCTATAACTGTTCTAAAAAAAAGTATAGGAACTGAGGTTCTAAGTAGTCACTCAGAGTTTTGAAAGATGCATTTTTTTAATATAAAAACTTCAATTATCTGGAACATTCTCTTAAAAAGAAATCCTCTTTGAAAATGCTGAATAAGGGCTCCTGGGTTGCTCAGTCAGTTAAGTGTCTAACTTTGGCTCAGGTCAGGATCCCAGCTCAGCAGGGAGCCTGCCCCTCCCTCTCCCCCTGCTTGTGTTCTCCTTCTCTCTCTGTCAAATAAATAGTCTTGAAAGAAGGAAATGGAAAAGGAAAAGGAAAGGAAAAGGGAAAGGGAGGGAGGGAAAATGCTGAATAAATGTGTTAATATTAAGTGTATGATTTAAAAAAAAAATTCTGAATACTTACCTAAACGGCTACATAATTCTCTACTTGTTTTTAAATCCATTTTCTCCTGTTCCTCCAGTGAGACATCTGGGTAAGAAACCATTTTTTGATGTTTCCCACTACTGTGAGGCTTCTCTGACTGTCTTGGTATAGATCTAGTTGCCTCTGTCTTTGTGACCTCTTTAGACGGGGACACAGCAGAAGTAAGTGACACATTTGGGGCAACCACTTTATCACACATGTACAAGTAGTAGCTAAAAACAAAGAAAGGCAAAATAAAACATATATTACATTTGGGTAAAAACCAAAATATGTTAATTCTATTTCTATGGTTAAAAAATTTTATACTATAACAGACAACATAACTCAGAAAATAAGGATCACAGAAAAGAATTCTTTAAAAATTCAGTATTTTAGACAGTTAAGTGCAAAATTAGGAATAATTTCTGTTGCTTTGCAAAAAAGTAATTTCTAAGCACTAAAGAGATACTCACTGGGAAAGAAAATTACAGTCTCATCTCCTTCCCTCAAAACCACCTGAGAACTAAAAGCATGAAGCACTTTAGAGCTGTTCAATAGCCCTGAATAGGTAAAGCTTATGCTAGAAAGAAAACAGACATTTGCTACTTGGAGAACCATTTTCTTGCCCAGCACCCGTGAAAGCAAGGAATCCTCGCTCTTTGTTATATAGGCTGATTCAGTCCCACACCACAAGGCTATGGCCTGATTCACCATAGGCCCAATGAGGAGCTCCCAGGGCCCTTCCTACATAGCACTCTGAATACCACCCAGCTACTGTACTGGGCAGTCAGTCCTATTTGTTCCAAACCCCACAGAGCAATCTTCCTGAAATACTTTAGTACTTCCTCATTTGATAAAACTTCAGTAGTAAGTTGCACAAAACTAAGATTGAAGGGATAACTACCAATTTTGCTCAAAGCTCACATAAAATTGTTCAGCAGATTATCTGAGAAACCCATGGAACAAATTTGAGCTAGATACTGAAGCACCATATTATTAACTATAATCTGCATAACCTCTAGTCAAAAATGCAACCATTTAACTGATGTACTACTGCATTCCCTGAACTCTAAATCATCTCCGCTTACATCTTATTTTCTTTATACAGTAATTTATATTGTTCCTCTTTACTAATTACATGAATTCCGAGGATAAAAACTCAGTATTCTGCTAAGAAACCTGACAGGTTTAATAATCCCAAAGACTTCAAACACAACAGGAGTGGTAGGAACTGTGCAAATGTACATGAGACTGACGTTCTTCATCACCGTGTTTGGGAGGAACATGTACCCACAGCAATAAGAATCTAGGCATCGATAAAGAACACGTTTATCATCTAAGGTGTAGTTCTATTAAAAATATGAAACTGGATCGTTTATCATCTAAGGTGTAGTTCTATTAGAAATATGAAACTGGATTTTGAGGGGTCTATGAAAGCTTCTAAGTTTCACAAATTTCTTTGTAAAATACCAAAGTTGCACACCCAACTCCTGAAAAGTTGGTTTACCTCTTATAGGGAGGCAAGGAAATTAAAGGAAAACTTCCAATTTTTATTTTAGGGTGAAAAGGAATGACGAATTCCTAGAAAGAACATAAAAACACCAAGAAAAGGTTATCTCAAATATTCAAAACAATTTACAATTCATTTCACTAACAAGCCTAAAACTAAATAATGAATTCCCAGGAACTAGAACAGTACCTGACATACAGATGTTGAATGAATCAATGAATGAACAAATGAATGAATGAACAAACAAATGAGCCAATACCCACTCACCTGGGGTGTAAAAATGAATGTGTCTGAGAAACATGGTCACCTTCCTGCTTTATAACAGGGTACCATGACTGTAATTCCATTCCTGATGGTGTATCTATCTGTAGAAAAATGTAGAAGGGAAAAAGTTCATTGAGGGAAGATGTGACAGTTAATTTTATGTGTCAACTTGACAAGGCCAGTGTACACCTCTGAAGAATCCTGACTAATAAGAGTTACATTACTTGAGAGTCCCCTTCTAACAAGGCAGCCTTCCCTGAAAGCACCAATCTAATCACTCAAAATCAAGTGAACTATCCTATCACAGAAACAGTTTCAGAATGCATATTCACATGGACTGCTGGAAATGATTTCATAAAATTCATACTAAGGAATCTTTTTTAAAAATCCACTTTAAGGGCGCCTGGGTGGCTCAGTCGGTTAAGCGTCTGCTTTCGGCTCAGGTCATGATCCCAGGGTCCTGGGATGGAGCCCCACATCAGGCTCCCTGCTCAGCTGGGAGTCTGCTTCTCCCTCTCCCTCTGCCCCTCCCCCCTGCTTGTGCACTCGCTCTCGCTCGTTCTCTCTCTTCAATAAATAAAATCTTTTTAAGAAATAAATAAAAAATAAAATCCATAAATAAATAAAATAATATCTTGCAAACGTACAGCATTGGTACGTTTGGATTCTTCTTGCCGCTACCATGAGCTAGAATACATAGCTTCCCTACAGTATTTGTTAGAGGATCAGATAACATTCTATAGCAAGAAATACTTTGCCAGCGCAGAGATGTCACTAAGATGGCAACATAGGTTGTTCTTGACTTCACGCCCCCTCACAGGAAAAACTACTAACATCTATTCAAGAACAAGACACCACTGAGAGAACCCTGTAACATGGGAGGGTGGAGGTGGTGAGGCTGAAGCACCCCACTGCGCCTCAGAAACCAAGACAGACTGCATTACAAGGATGGATGTTCACCGAACCTACTGTGGTAATCACTTCACAATACATGTAAATCAAACCACCATCCTGTATGCCTTACACTTATACAGTGAGGTATGCTGATTATTTCTCAATAACACTGGAGGGGAAAAAAGGTGGATAGACAGATGCATAGGCAGATTTATAATAAAAGAAGTATGGTGAAATGCGAAAGAAAAAAGAAAGAAAGAAAGAAAGAAAGAAAGAAAGAAAGAAAGGGAAAGGAAGAAAGAAAGAGAAAGAAAGAAAAAGAAAAAACAAAAATTAGAAAGACAAGGGAAGCTGTCCAGAGCCTCACAGAGTAACATAAGGGGAGGAGACAGGGTACATCCAGAAAGACCAAGGCAAATCAAGTCTGCACGGCAGAGAAAGCTGCCCAAAGAGAACTCTACAGATCTGCGGAGGATCCGCCTGAAGAATTCAGCACAGTACCTGAGGGGCACAGGCTCGTGAGGAAACTCCTCAAAGCTGAGTCATGCCTTTCTCTGGGCAGCTGATACGGTGACTGATACGAGGGAGGTAGGAGTCCAAAGGAGCAGCCATTTTATCTTAACATGGTACAACTCAAACGAGCATTATTCACTCCACAGTTCCCTGCCAACTTGGCTGAAACACTGATGGGACTGCATTGCACATTTTTACCTTCCCTCTACACAGTCTCGCCTCCACTCCCTTCCTTTAACAGGCAATTGATCCCGAACAAATATCTTACACACCAAAAAAATACACACACAAAAAAAAAACCAAAAACTTTGTCAGGCTAAACTTGAAACTACTTTGCTTGCTAACACTTATTAATAAACCAAATTGCCTCATAAACTACACATGTGAATAAATGAAAAAGAGAAGGTAACTGGCTACTTAATGAACATCTATCTACCTGATAAGAACTTCATAAACCCTACTTAACTCTAACAAGTACTTCAGTAAGTAGGTATCATGACCTCCATTTTACAGATTAGAAAACTGAGGTTCAAAAATTAAGAAAGAAAAGAAGAACCTGTGACTATGAACTTCTCTCTTATTTTGGTTTTATACGGCCTCTCCATTACCACCAACCACCAGCGCCATTTTGCACACACACCATGTTTCAAATCACACTAATTACCCTGCTCTTTTGGGAAAAGAGTATCGTAAAGGGGGAACAAGACTCACGTAGTAGAGGAGGGAGGTGAAAGGAGGTAAGGTTTGGGTGAGCAATAAAGACAGGAGGTTAATGGACAACCCCAGTGGAGTAAGAGGGGATAGAACTGAGATTGAGATAGAAGGATGAGACAAAAAGGAGAGCTGGATATTCCTCTGAATATCTCCACTCCCTTCTCCAACTAGGTAAGGTGTGCGGGAAATGACATCCTCACCCAATAATTCATAAACATCACGCTCAGGGGACAGCCACTAAACACTAAGAGGTTAGGAAAACTATTTTGCCTAAGGTCCCAATATTCCAGCTCAGAACCAAGAAACTACACAAAATGGAATAGAAACAGATTTCCAGAAGCTAAGCAGTTGTGATTAAAGCATCATCTATTCATAAACTGTCCATGGTTTGGGGCGATCCCGCTAATGGGGGAAAACAATTGGATGAAGAAACTCAGAAGAAGTCTGACAACCCAAGGCCCCAACAAAATGGGTTGAAAACGGAAAGGAAACCGTTTCTGGAGCAACCATTACACAACTTGATCAATCAGGAGATGATTTAAGACCAATGAAAAGCCAAAAATAAAAATATGGTAACCTCTATTGGTGGGAAATCAACATTTTAGTTAAGCATGAACAAGGAATTTGAAAAATTAACAATGAGACCACAAGATTAGGGAAAATAATGATATTTTCAAAGGATTTAAGAGTTGAGTTTTCAGTGAGGGCCTCTAGGCTCTATACAATTAAACAAACAAACAAATAAACAAACAAACTTGGGGCGCCTGGGTGGCTCAGTTGGTTCATCGTCTGCCTTGAGCTCAGGTCATGATCCGGGAGTCATGGGATCATGCCCCTCACATTGGGCTTCCTGCTCAGCGGGGAGTCTGCTTCTCCCTCCTCTGCCCTTTCCCAAACTCTCCCCCCAGGCCCCTCCCCAACCCCACTTGTGCACACACACTCTCAAATAAATACAATCTTAAAAAAAAAAACACCTCACAATCCAGAGCAAATATTCTTTTTTTTTTTTTAAGATTTTATTTATTTATTAGACAGAGACAGAAACAGCCAGCGAGAGACGGAACACAAGAAGGGGGAGTGGGAGAGGAAGAAGCAGGCTCATAGCAGGAGCCTGATGTGGGGCTCAATCCCACAATGCCGGGATCACGCCCTGAGCCGAAGGCAGAGGCTCAACCACTGTGCCACCCAGGCGCCCCCAGAGCAAATATTCTAAAGAAGTTCAGAATCTGAGGCAAAATCAAATGCTTATTCATAAAATAAGCCAATCGCTTGTTCACATAGTTTCTTAACCTATAGCTCAGTTCTACAAGTAAATTAGAAAAGGTACTGCTGGCAACAGCAATACTAAATGATAGATGCCAGGTGACAGCTGCCAGCCCAAAGACAGGAGAATTACAAAATGCAAACACAAAATCTGATTCAAAAGCAAGACAATCTGAGGGCTTTATCATAGGCCAGTGCAAATAATTTACTATATCTCCACTGTCCCCTAGCTTCATCACAACACAGTACAATAACTCATGTTTAAGAAGTCCTGAGTTAACATAATATAGTTATAGTCTATATTTATACCATATATAAATAGCTGACTGTATACACATATATACCATAACTGTATACCTACCACTTAGAAAAACTGAAAACTGAGACATTCTAGAATTCATGAAAAAGGTTAAAGTTTTAAAAAACACTCTGCTGAAAAGAGTAGCTTCATCATCCAGAAAACTCACTTAGGCAGAACATTTTTCACCACAACACTGTATGACAAGAGGTGTTAATAAGCATGGATACGCTCACTCTAACAAATCAATGAAATATAACATCAGCTTGAATTAAATGAGAATTTCTTTTCTAGAAGTCATTTGTTAAACTCATTATTTAGAAAATAAAGCTCCACTTTAAATAAGCTTTATATCCAAAACAATTCTGGATGTACGGCCCAAGATATCAACTGTTTCCAGATTTTTAAAATTCTAATTACTAAAATTGACTTATACATTCAGAAGTTTTTTCTATTATATCTGGAATATCAAATCTTCAAAACAGCAAGTTCTAAACTTCTTCACCCAAAGATCTTGACTTGAAATCTCAGTTTAAAAAAAAAAAAATCTGACTCAATTTTGATCACATTCATTTCAAAACTCTACAGCTTGATTTGTTAAGTTTTACTTTTATTCACGATCCAAACTCAGTGTATCTTTATTTCTAGGTCTCTAAACTTCAGATGCCACCATAAATAACTGCTAGCATTTTAAACATCCATCCCTCTCTAATTTCTGTCCTTTGTTTTATTTTCTAATCTCACACCATCCTACTAACAAAATCACAGTCTAGAGATTTGAAAGAAACCTTCCTTACAGATCACTTATGCAGTCCCCTAGCCAATGTCTGAATCCCCCACTCAAGATCATTAAGAAGAGGCTATCGAGCCTCCGCTTCAACAGCAGCTCGAGGTCAAGGATCAACTTCCTTACTTTTGTATTTTCAGTACCCAGCACCATGCCTGGCATACAGTAGGACCTAATAAATATTTGCTGAATGAATTCTGAATGACAGCTTAGGTCATTAATTCCCACAGTGACCTTTTATCAGGTTACTCTGCTACCCTGAAACTGAGAAGACAGTCTCTTTCACACTCAATATCCTTCTATTCATGAAGTACCAAAGCAGCCCAAAAGTCTCTGGGGTGTATTTTTAGAAATCAGATCTACAAATTAAATAATATAAATGATGAGGAAATGTACAACACTAACCATGATAAAATGTTGGGATTTAATTTTATCCAACATGTGGTAAGCCATAAACACATTTATAACAACTTACCCTAACTGTGTGTTAAAAACAATTAAGAAAAGCACATATTATACAACAGAACATTCACAGGCATGCCAGATTTTCTCATCTATTCTGCATTTGTGTCAACATACAAATTAGGTCTTCAAAAAAAGAACAATATAATTAAATGGCACAGCAGTAATGCTACTACTGATCAGGAATAAAAATTAGATACCAAGATATGAGCATCTATTGCCTCTTATCTCACCTTTCAATGTAAGAAAAAATTATTTACTTTGTGTATTTAAACATTAAAATAGAATACATTACATTACTTGGCAAAGAGGAGAAACAGATCACTTAGTATCTTAAGCTGGAGTCTTAAACATTTTAAAAGGCTTTTATTGCCCAACTTCCCCACCATTATCTATCACAAAATGAACAGATCGCATCCTCATCTGAAACACACAGGAAAATTTTCAGACATATTATTTCATTTCAAAGGTTCTTTCTCTAAGTCATAAAACAACAAATAATGTCTATGAAAACAAAATTTAAACAATCCCAAAATGTATAGAAGAATTCATCTTAAGTAAAAATTAGGAAATGTTTTACGAAAGTTTCTCTAAATTTCAACTTACTGTGTTATGTACCCATGATCCTTTGAAAATCAGATTTCCTAATAAAGAACTATTGTATTTTGGTAGTGCAATGCTTATTAGTCTCACAATAACAAATAATTTAAAGAACTTGATTTCATTTACAAAAAAAAAAAAAAAAAAACCAATAAACATTTTAGTTGCCACTTTCTAGATACAAAACAATCCCAGCCACTCAGCACTGTTCATATATAAACATTCCAATTTGTAAATAAATAAATAAATCAAACCCTTTACAATTCCTAGACTTATCTCCAATAATAAACTTTGCTTTTAGGTGGCACTCTAGTTTTTAACTACGATACCAGGTTAATATTATCTTTAATGCGTGACAAATATTAATGAACCAAAGAAATCAAGGCAATAGCTCAACATATTGGTGGGACTTCCAAAATCTCACCAAAAATCAGAATTAAATTTTTTTAAATATGTGGAAAAATTATTTTTAAAAACTGAATTTAGAAAGAGCTATAAAATATACAGATTAATTTTTACATTGTGGTGTTCATGAGACTGTAAGCATACAAAGAACTAGCAGATTGGTAAATTTAACAGGTTATCCTAATGATGTGCTTACATAAGTAAAATATAATGCATATTAAATAATCATTACTTTGTACAAGCCCAACATAAATCATTAGCAACCTTACTAAACACATGACTTGGCACTAGCTCCTTAGGTATAAAGTGAATATACCTGTCAGGGTCTTTTTACTGTGTTATTATAATACTAAGACATTCAAGTGGCCAATAAATGATTTCAGAAGGACACAAAGACACCCTACCACACAGCTGCCAACAACTCTTACTGAAAGAAACTGAATCTCTCACTAAGGATCAAGTTTCCTCAATACTTCCAACATGCTGTGAATGAGTGTTTCAACAACTGAAACAGGAATAGTATTACAAGGTAGCAAATAGCTACTTAAAGAGACTTTAAGGCTTAATCTTGTGCCTTGCTTCCCTGTAATTATTAAAATTAACTAACCCAAAAAACTGAAACAATATGGGCACTAAGTGCCCCCAAAACAGATCTTCAGAGTTACAGCAATGTCTGCTGCTCCCCCACACTGAAAGCTCCCACCTACCGCACAAAGTCACTTTTAAGTTTAAAGTGCTTAAAACTGCTCACAGGAAAAGCAAAGACTCACATTTTTATAATGTGCAACTATTATCTTAAATCCTTTATGGAAACAAAACCATGTGAAGTCAGTAGTATGGTATCACTCCCTTTACAATATGAAGGAAAAGGAGCAAATTGATAAAAAGTCCTGTTATTAAATTCCTGGTACTTTAAAAGTAATTTTTTAAGTTTATTTATTTAAGTAATCTCTACGCCAAATGTGGGGCTGGAACCCACAACCCCGAGATCAAGAGCCTATGCTCCTTCAACTGAGCCAGCAGGGTGCCCCTAAAAATAAAAATTTTTATATTGGAATTCTACAGTGTCCAATCCATTTACTATCACAGTAACTTACCACTCTCCATGTTATATACATCTTTTCACTAAAATATCTGTATAAATCTCATTAGGTTTTGCTTTTCTATCCCATTTCGGCATATATGCTTTCAAAAAAATTATGATCTTGGGTTATTCTGGTCTTCAATTAATGTATACTGACAATATCAAAATGTAGATTAATTTTATTATGTGCAATGTAGTCTATTTTTTATTTTACTCTATTTCATTTTATCTGAATGCTGGTGACCCACTAAATTGATTTCATCACCCTCCTGGCCCTTCTCAACTGGGGTTCTCCAGAGACAAGCCCACATGCCCCAAGGCATCCATTGCATGCAATGAATTAACTTCACTCCAAAGCATTTAGAATGGCACTATATACCATCTTTGGGAGAACTGATGAAACCATCATTCAGATCATTTTCTGTAGGGCTTCAGTCTCTTCTCATAGAAGCCCAGATGAAAAAGTCTGCATGAGTGAAAAACTGCAATTTGAAAAACCTTGCTCCAAGTGAACTGTCTTAAAATTGGTCCAAAAAATATTATTTCAACAACTGGTCCTGTATTAACAACACCTGTGTACTGTGACGGTGCTTTTGCACAGATTTACGAAGCATTACATATGTAAAGGAATTATCACTATGTTGCAATTATGAATTATGAAAGTTTTCTTCTTTGCACTTGTTTAGGATTTACTACGATGGGCCTACACTGCTTTCATAATCACACCAAAAAAAACCCAAACAAACAACTTTTAACATGGAATAAAAGCCCTAGTGTTACCAAAATGGTTTTTACTGAGTTTCCTAAACTTTTGTATTTCTTGTCCCCATAACATAAACAAAACATGCACTGTTAGTGTTATTTGAAATCTCAAAATAAATTCAATACCATAAATAAAAACAAAATGCTGCTTTGCTTTAAAACTAAACCTGGTTTTCTCCTCGAAAATCACTGGTAACTTTATAGGGCTTGTAGACTTTTCGTTCAGTTATTCAAATCTTTCTTAACTATATACCACATTCTAGATTCAGAAACTAGAAGATAAATTCCTGCCCTAGGAGGCCTGCATTTAGTCTTTATGTACATACTTCCATGACCCACTTCTAAGTCTAGACATCAAAATGAGTTTTATAGGGAGCCTAGGTGGCTCAGTCGGTTCAGCTTAAGCGGCTGCCTTCGGGTAAAGTCATGATCTTGGGTCCTGGGAATGAGTCCTGAGTTGGGCCCTCTGCTCAGCGGGGAGCCTGCTTCTCCCTCCCCCTCGCCTGCCACTTCCCCTGCTCCTGCTCTCTCTCTGTCAAATAAATTTTAAAAACTTAAAAAAAAAAAAAAAGTAATTTTATATTTTTCCTACTCATTCCTTTTTCTGCCTAGCATGGTGCTATAATTTATTTAGTGATTGAGGCAACCTGCACCTTAAGAAAAGGTTTAGAATTTAATTTTATATATATATATATTTATTTTATTTTATTTTAATTGCTTTTTGTAGTCTAATAAAATCATTAAGTTATTTTATGTATGAACCTTCATTAGACCAAAATTCCGCATGTGGACAAAATACAGGTTCCAGCCATTACTAAAGCTATTCTCAAACTAGTTCTACCTCTTTGCTTGAACAAATTGAGTTCTGGCTCCACACTTTCCTCTCCCAGAATTCCAAAGGGACTGAAATCAACCCAGTTCTCGATTACTTCCTTGTTCTTCCAGTGGCATAAATCATAATGTATGAGAACACTATTGGCTGCCTACACATCGATTCAGGTGTATCCTTTCTCTTCCTCCTTGAAGTTTCTTCATTGTTTTCCATTTCTCAGACCAAAAAGAATAAACTTCTAAGTTTCTTATCATAAGCCTTTTTAAAAATGTTAACATTTATAACTTTTATCATTTTTTAGTGGTAATAACAAATACAGGATCTGTATTTTCTAAACCAGAAGGGGGCACTATTCCCAAAGCCATTCTAAAGATTTTCTTGAACTGTCCTTAACATAATTCTTACAATAGACCTGTTTCACACTTTTTTCCTGGCATAACTTTGTTTTAGTAAGTAAATATCCAACTAGTATAATTACTGAGTACTAAGAGTGAGATACATTTGAACCCAATACTCAGTTATTTAATATGTGTTAGAAATATCTTCACATAATTCTAAGTCAAGAAGATGTCTGAATAAAGGAAAAGTCCCCAAATACATATTAGTAAATATTTCAGTAATAGTTTGAAGCACCACCCTACATTCCTAGACTCTTAACTTCCAAAATGCTTTCACTTCCATTCTCTTAGTGGATCAGTTATCTCATTCAATAGTTTATCTGCAAAATACATACGTGTTTATTTCTAGATCAAACCACCATTTTTCCAAAAAATTCCACATATTCTAAAAGATAATGCAATGTTGCTTTTCAAAATTTTATTCAGTTAAAAAAGGGAATTCGCTGAGTGCCTTTGACGTGCTAAGCACTAAACAAACTATGGGAAAACAGGAAAAAGTCTCTAAAATTCATGAAGTTAGTTATTAATTTCAGAAAGTTAGACAAAAATATTCATACTGGTTCCCCATATGAACACAAACACTTCATATGATTCTAACCTTACCCCCACTTGATCAAAATTTATGCTAATCACAAAATGCACACTATATCACTGATATAACAAAATACCACCAAATCTGCCCCAATTATTACTGGAATACATTTTGTCTCAACACTACTGTTTGTAGAGTTGCCCATTCTCTCTAGTGCATTTCCTTACCTCATTTAGGTTTGGACTAAAAACACAATTCCTAAACACAAAAAAAACAGTTCACAAGATGGGAAAATTCTTTTGCACTATCATTATTATTCCAATAACCTCTGCAGAAATGATGAACTGAAAGGAAAATGCAAAACTCAAAGTAGCAAAATGTTTAATGGGCTTTTAAAAAAAAGATTTAGTTGATATCTTTAGATCATCTATTTGCATCATAGATAATCTGTAGGGGGTTTTTTTCCTAAGCAGAGTAAAAACCGTATTACTTTACTTACTTAAGAGTAGTCAAGTCCAAATGTTAGAAATCAAAATTTTAATTTTTTTAAAAAACATATCAGGGCATGGGGCACCTGAGTGGGTTAGTCGGTTAAGTGACTGGTTAACCGATTGACTTGTGATTTCTGCTCAGGTCATGACCTCACGGATTAGGAGATGAAGCTGCAATCAGGCTCCATGCTCAGGAGGGAGTCTGCTTGGGATTCTCTCCCTCTGACCCTTCCCGTCCCTCACACACAGGTGTGCATGTGCTCACATGTGCACGCATGCACTCTCCCTAAAATAAATAAATCTTTTAAAAAATATATAAAGGCATACATCATCTTTAACTTAAAGATTATCAGCCACATTCTGTGACAGTAAAGAACCACCTAAGACTACAAGTGGACTTTTCTAGTGTGCTTGAAAATAATCTTAAGTAAATACCACCCTTCAAATTTTATTTATAAATAACCAATTTGCAGGGCCCCTGGGTGGCTCAGTCGGCTAAGAATCCCACTCATGATTTCCACTCAGGCCATGGTCTCGGGGTCATGGAATCAAGCCCTGAATCGGGCTCAGGGGTTAGCATGGAATCTGCTTGGGATTCCCCTTGAGATTCCCTCTGCCTCTCTCCCCACTCACACGAGCTCTCTTTCATTCTCTCTCTCAAGTACATAAAATCTTTTTTAAAAAAGAGCAATTTGCTTAGCAACCTTTTTTCCATAGACAAAAATGTACAAACAATAAAATCAGAATTAGATCAAATAAATAATACCCACTGAAGATTTGGAAAAGAAATACGACATTCTTGCATACATTCACACACCGTAAAACACAATAACCGTATCTTCTTTTTTTTAAATAAACATATTTCTAACAAAAAGCTCTGGTGATAAGAAGAAATAAATAGTTTAAGAACAACATTTTGCAAAGCCACCTAGGCAGATCTAAAATCAAATGTGTTTCTTGTCGTGACCTGAGTAAGAAAGAGTTCAAAATATACCTTTAGTTTCTACATAGAGCCAGTTCCTCACTTAGAACACTGACCTTATACCACTTATTTCTCCCATCTAAATATAGCTACTAACTATGCAAATTAAATGTAGCTATTAGTCATGCAAATAGTTTGGTGGTCATTACTAATATAATTTCCATCATTGGAAATAATTTAACAGTTGCTACATTTCAATCAACTGCCTATTGAGTTTCATAATTTTGTTCTTTTAATCTAAAACAATACTTTGACTACATTAACTATATAAACATACTGAATTACATTAGTATTCACACTAAACATAAGGTTCTTTATATAAGAGATTAATATATTTAGTATAGTCTTCTATTAAATAAAAAAGAAAGAAAAAAGAAAAAGCTTGTCTTGACTTTTTCCAATGAGTTTCCTCTGGGTCTATTTGGTTTGTTTGGCAACCAACTCACTGACTCACAGAAGACAATAAAAAATGTTCCCCAGTTAAGGATATCTCCTAGCACCCCCCTCCCAGTTAAATACCTTAGTCTATAATTCAAGTTTATATATAGAGTTTATGAACCAATATGTTAAGAGAAATTGATAAGAAAAGTTAATGTTTCTCAAAATTCAGTTTCTACTACTAAGTTTGCTTTAGGAAAAAGCAGTGAAAATTACTAGACTACAAGTCAGAAGAACTGCATTCGACTCCTGATTCTACCACCCAACAGTTATACAACCAGGAACATGTGACCCATCTGGGACTGGTTTCTCATATAAGAAACCTTGTTCACAGACCTTCAAGCAGGAACTACCTCACAAAGTTTTAAGGAGTAAATTTTCAAAATATGAAGTGGCAAGCATAATAAACCACTCAAGTATGCATTACATGTGAACCCAAAAGTCTTCTTTCTTAAAGATTTGATTGCTAGAAATTTTCTTAAATTCCCTTAAATTAAATTCACATAAAATTGGAAATAATATCAAAATACACCAAAACAGTAAATCCTGCAAAAAGATAACATAGCCAAAACGTGGGGGGGAAATCTCACACCGTCCCCAAATAAAAAAATGAATTCAAATTAATAATTTCTGAGACAATAAAGGACTACATCCAGATGAAAAATGGTTTCAATTTTACCCAAACCCTAGCGCATTCAGTTTCAGTTAAGTAAATTCATCATCTTTTTCTTTTTAACCTTTATCATGGTTCTCAAATGTTTTTTCTCACCAACACAGAGCAGGAATATCAGGCAAAGTAGTTTATCCCAAAAATGCTTACGTCAGAGCAATGACGATTGGAGCAAGAATATCTGGCAAATAATGTGGTCACCTACAGACACGTAAGGGTTGGGCCCTTAATTAGGGCAAGATATCATAAAAACCAAAAGGTGCATTCCACATTTTGAGAATATAGATAATTTCCAGGCACAAGGTTCAGCGTGGGACCAATCCAGCTGTAAGCAAGTCCCGCAATTCGAGAACTGTCTTGAAGTCAATCCTGCTTCGAAATCAGTCAATAACTGCACATGAACAGTATAAACTTATCTAGGCGCCACAGGCAAGGAATTTCAAAGTGCTGACCCTCTGGAAGCAGCAAGTAGCAAACTATCCTGAATTAGAGTCTAAAATTAACTTCTTGAGCTTCAGAAGCAAATCCCAAACTAAACTGTAACTAAATTTCCCTCAAAACCTTAAAGGTACAATAATAAAGCACACGACACCAGATCTTAGATTCTAGCCCAAGTTCTAATGTTGCTGTGAATAAGCTTCAGTCATTTACTATGCCTCATTCATTTGTTCTCGAAGTAGAAAAGGCAGAGATTATTTCAAGAAATAAAAACTAATAGTGGAAAAATTAAGATTCTTAAGATGAAACATGGCCAATCTTTTGTTGTATGAATCGAATAAAACTCTACACGTAAAACCGCTCAGGAACCAGTGCTAGCTAGTATGCTGGTTTTAATCAAGTAGAAAAATATCTATGAAAACCAGATCAACAAACTGGATATTTAATAACCCAAATCTTGTTTTACCCAGACATTCAAACTCTTAGAATAAAGATCTTAGATACCAGATAATGTGGTGGAAACATAATGTTTAAGATCTCTTTGCTGACAGGTTTTTATATTAATATTTAGTCTAAAGTAATCTTTTTATTCTAGCTGTCACAATTTTTTAAAGTTATTTTTCTTTTAAAAAAAAACATTGCTTACTAGAATCACAAATTCTTCAGATAAATCCACCTTTTCCATTTATTTCCAATACTGATCAAGCCTGAATATCCAGATACAGAAATAATGTCAGAAATCCGAGATCTACCTTTGAAAAATGCTGTTTGAAGCCCACCACCAGAATTGTTTCAGCTAGCTATTATGCCATATGCAAATGGAAATAACACCAAAGTGTAAATTGTCTTGAGTCCTAGGACAACAGATCTTGTCATCAAAAAGCAGGATGTGTGAAAGAGAACATGACTTGAGAAAGAAGCCCCAAATCCTCCATTCCCTGGCTATACAGTCTTGGGAAAGTCACCTGATCTCTCTGAGCCTCATTCTCTTTATCTGTAGAATGGGAATAATCCTACTTCTTGTACTAGGTTGTTTGATCTTCCAAATGAGCACACACACAGGAAAGCACTTTATAGCCTACAACGTGTAATACAAACGTAACACATTACACAGATCAGTATTTGTTGTTGTTGCATGAGCAGTACCAGTTTCTTAACGCACAGGTTAAGGAATAGTCTAAACATAGACTTGATTTCAAAGTAAACCACTGCCATTATTCAAAATTACTATTAAAAAAAACCCCAAAGAACCAAACTTGCCTTGGATTGAGTTCTCTTTCCATTTCTCATGCTGAATTTCTCCTTCATTTCTTCTAAAATTATCTTCAGTTTCTTTTCTTCAGGTGTCCCTAAGTATTTCTGGTTCACATGAAGATAGCAATGCCATTTGGCTGACTCAAAGCCCCAGTGGCAAGTCCTTTTGTCAGGTGATCTGTGAGAATGCATCACAAACGTCTGGGGCGCAAACATTCCACAACACTCCAGACACTGAATACATGGAGCATCAGGCTGAACATAAAACTGGGGTGCAAATAGACCCTGACATTTGCCCAAGCATTCATGTTCCACTTCAAAGGCACTGCCAGTTTCCTTTAACTGGGCCAATGAGTTTTTAGCAGGAAGTACGCTACCATTTTGAGGAAAAGTGCGTGGCCGCAATAAAGCATTACATAGTCTTTGTGCATCAGTTAATGTGATCAGCCCACAGGATGGGGCATTGAATGGAAGTATTCCCAGGACCTTTAAGATATGAAGCTGGTCTGAAGTGCACCGTGAACAGTAAATGTATAATTCGTCACACACTGTATTTATTTGCTGGAGTGAAAATTCTCGAAGAACAGAATTTAAGACTTGGGGCAAACAGAGTCTCTTTTCTCCTCCAACCTGAAAACAAGAAATAGACTCCCCTTCCAACACAGTCTGGGTAAGTTCTGTGGAGCTATCAGAAGGGATGAGCAGTGGGCCAGGAAGAACCTGAGGAGATGGAAGAGGCAGAAATACAGTAGGTGACATGCTTTCTTGGGAATACCGAGCAGAAAATGCTGCTGGTCCACCCAGGGAGCTCTGACTACTTAAATGGAATTGCGCCAAAGTGTGTTTCAAACTGGGATTTAAATGTAAAGGTTCAGGCACAGAGGCACAGGTTCGCTTGGCATGTTCCCCGTCAGCTTCCATTGGCACTTCATAGTCATCCAAGTGTTCCTTCTTTACTGTCGGCATCTTGTTGATCATCATTTTTCCATTTGCGTGAATGTCTGTCATCATTTTTTTCACTGGAGGGCCGCCATCATCTCCCATCCCATTCAGTTTTTTATTTGAGCCCTGAACCAAGGAAAAATTTGTCTGGAGGTTTGCCATGGCTAAAAACTGTTGTGTTATATAAGTAAGTCTGAAATTTGCATTGTTATTTAGTCACTCACTCAAAGAGAGAAAAGCAATGTATATCAATACTTACGGTAACTTACTCTCATAGAAAATTTAAATTTTCGAACAGAAATCTACGTAACTTACTTGATAGATTCTGCAACTTTATTTGGTTCTGCTTCTACTCTAGTATAATTTCACTGCCAGTGCTATAAATGTTCTTCTTTTGTCTCTAATAATAAAGAATATAATTGTGAGGCACACCTCTGAGGAAGCCTTTTTTCTTAATTCTTCAAATATATGCATTAAAATAAACATCAATTCCCTCAATTCAAGAAGTCCAGAATCAATGCAATGGTTTGGTTTGGTTTGAAGCAAAACATGTGAAAAGTTTATATGATTACTCGTGTCATAAAACCTAGACACAAACACAAATCAAAATGTCACACCCAAATTTAGTTTTTGGCACCAAGGACACCAAAAAAGGGAAAAAAAAGTATCTTCTCTAAAAGTGGTGATCTGTTGGTCTGTGTTGACAAACTGAAGGCTTGTATAAATCCTCACACCAAGAAGAGCTTCGGACTCCACTTGAACTTCTATAATTAAAAATGATACCTAAAGAAAAACTGCCCAGTTATCTTCATGGATTACTGTTCATTCTTCTTTTACTTAATCTGGAAGAGAAAGGGGTGGGGAAAGTTACACTTGAATTTGCTCCAGAGGCCAAAGGGTCAGTTTGAAACTAGTTTCTTAATCTTATACTGAGTTCACTTTACCAAAGGTGACACTTCAGCGATTTCTTTAAATCTAACACCAGTTAACTAGAACTTCATTTAAACAGGAAAGCAATTCGGAGAATGAGTAAAGGGAGCAATAATATCCCTCAAAAGGGAGAGGGCTACTCCAACTCAGAATAGGAAGAACCTTAAACAAATAGATCACCTCAGCCAAAACTCAGTACCAGAGGCTTTCTCAGTTATGCCATTTTAACGATAATAATCCATTATCTCATCTCTTAACTTAAAAAAATATACCAGTTTCATCCAAAAAAAAAATCAGATATGAGTTAACAAATCTACCATATGTAACTAAGTTACAATTTTAAGTGCATTAATTCACCTAGTCAGTGTACGCTATTTTTTCTGGAATGACTGTAGGCAAAAATTAACTTTCCCTCTAAAAGGTTAGTGAATTTGTTTAATGGAAGCCAAAAGCTATAGACTCCACTCCTGGGAATCTCCATCCTTAACAAGACTAATTCCGGACAAAAAACACAAGGCAGACAGACCTCACAAAGAATGCAAATGGAGGAAGAGGGAAAAAGAAAAGATTCATCTTCCACTTCCTTCCTTCTCTTCCGAAAGAAATCCAATAAATAGAAATTTTTGCCTCCCAAACTCCCAGCAATTTACCTTAAAATATACTCAAAGGGTTACGGACCAAGGCCACTAGCCAATGTTCTGACTTTCGCCCACCACAGGAACACCTCAGCCAACGCAGGCCGAGAAAGAGGGCAGGAGGCACGACCTACAATGGGGGAGCCCCCAATCCCTGAAATCCTCGGCCCACGCAAATCCACCCACCCATCACAAACCCGAGAGAGAGGGCGGAGCGGTGGACAAGGGACCCGGGACGCCTTGGGCTGTGCAAGGGGGGAGAGTGGAAGAGGAGTCCCCCAGCCCCCACCCACAGCCTCGGGACAACCCCAAGTGCCCTCCCAACACTGCCCCACTGCGGGGGCCGCGGGGAGGACTGTGGAAATCCCCCGCGTACCCTCTCCCCGGGAAGTTCTTGGGTGTTACCCCAGCACCCTAAGACTGCACCTCCCCCGCCTGCCCGGGGCCAAAAGCGAGAAGGGTCTGCCGGCGGGTGGGGCGCGGAGTCGGGATCCCCGCGCCGCTGGGCGCCGACAGACGCCCGGGGCATCCCCGAGGAGTGCAGACGGGCGGCTGGGGGAGGGTGGGGGGAGTGACGGGCGTCCGGGTCTCCGGGGTCCCGACGGCTCCGGTCAAGTGCAGCGCCCTTCCCGTGTCCGCACCCACCGCCTGGGGTCTTCGAGGCATGATCCGCCGTGGAACACCCGCCCCGCGCCCCCTGTGGCCCCGACCCCACCCGGGACCCGCGCATCCGGACCCCTGACTCCGGCCTCCGCGCCCGGAGTAGCTCCACGAGCTTTGTTAACTCCCCACTACCCCCAGCACCGCCGTCGAGCTCCCCAGAGGCCGCGCGCCCCTTGCCTCCCGCCGAGCCCGCCGCGTCCTCACCGCGAGCCGGGGCCGCACCTGTGCCAGCCGCCGCCGCTCGCCCGCTCCCTTCGGCTGTGCCGGCGCCGCTCCGAACCCCACACACATCGCTACACACAGCCCTCTGACGTCACCGAGCCCTCGGCCCGCCCACGTCACTGCGGAGACACACGGCTTCCCGCAGACGCCGCCGCCGTCTCCGGCCGCCCGGGGGAGAGCGAGGGCGGCGGGGAGGGGGAGGGGTGGGGAACGGAGCCAGCGGCGGCACCGCGCGCGCGGCCCTGCCGGCGTCGCCTTCGCCGCCGCCTCTTGGCTCCCAGCCCCTCGGGGACGCGCGCGCCGTCTGGCCTATTGTGGCTCCTTAGGGCTCCCCCCACGCCCGGTCGCCTCGCGCGCGCCCCTCCCCCCAGGCGCGCGCCCGGCTCTCCTGGCCTCGCGCGCCGTCTGGGCGGCTGGCGCGCGGCGCTGTCTGCGGTGCACCCGGCGCAGACAGGATGTTCCCTCCCCGCCCCACCCCCACCGCCGCCCTCCCTCCTTCCTTCCTCGAGTCGCCCAGCCGGCTGTCTGGGGCCGCCACCGCCCCGCCCCCGCCCCACCCGCTGCTCTGTGGTGACGGGCCAGACCCGGGGGCGCCCTGGCCGCTCGGCTGCCGCGCGACAGGGAGAGAGGGGGCAGGGCGGCCGCGCGGTGCACTGTGCGCGACCCCAGCAGCCGGCAGGGCGGAGGAAGGGCCCGCCCGGCAGAGCGCCGCCGCCCGAGGTCAGGCACGGGCGACCCTCCCCCCGCGAGGCCGCAGCTGGGCCGCCCCGCCCCGGAGGCAGCCGGGTGGCGGCCGCCCTGCAGCGCCCCCGGTGTGGGCCCTGCTCCCCGGGGCGCGCCGGGGCTGCCCCCCGCCCCCGCGGGGCCTCCCGCCCGCGGGCCGCCCTGCCAGCTGCTTGCGCTCCGCCCCACCTCGGCGGCCCCCACCTCGGCGGCCCCCGCCTTGCTCGGGCGGCCTCCGCCCAGACGCCTTCCCCGGGCTGACCTCCATCCGCCATCCGGCCAGGCTGGAGGGCTGGCCAAAGTTCCGGCAAAAGCGAGAGAGAACATTTTTGTCTCTACTTCTCAGCCTCCCCCCCCCTTCTCCCCCACTAGGCTTCTCCCTCGGTTCCAAAAGGGAGCTAGAAATTACAGGTTTCCTGAGTTTACTCAGGGCTTTTTATTATTTGGTTTTTGTTTTAGAGAGGAACACGAAATGAGATGAGGAAAGGTACGACCTAGGAGCTTTCGGCTTTGACCCTCAGGGAGCGGAGTGGTCTCCGTGATCAGTGTTCCCAGGATAGCCAATTAGCATATTAAACTCTGCTGAGTTGCTCCGTCGTATTTCGAAACACCAAGAAATCCCCTTTTCTCCACCCCACCGCAAGATCAGGAACCGAAATAGTCCACCGAGTTGCACTGCACAGAATTAGAGGACTCGAGCTTCGTCTCAGGGTTGGGTTTTTTTTTCCCCCTTTTCGCCCATTTTTGTCCAGTATCTCCTGGTTTTACTGCTTCGAGGTCGCCCCTACGTGGTCCGCATTTGGAGCTAGCCGGCTGGGAATAGTCCTATGCTCATAGATCTTTCCCCCCCCACTTTTCCTCCCAGGAGGCCTACCAAAGGCTCACAAACCTCTCATTCGCCCCACTCCGACGTTCCCTTCCTTACGCCCCCAACGTCGTGCTCCCGGGTCGTGCCCCCTCGCCCACCCCCCATCTTCCCCTGCTTCTTGACTGCCTCCTTTGCTGAACATGAATAATTCCGCAGCACTTCCCATCTGTTATTGCCATAGAGACAGAAGCTCGGCAAAGATAATGATGTTCTGTGCAGAGCCAGTGGGGGGAGAACAGCATCTGTGAGTCTGGGGGGATAGATTTTCTAACCGCGAGAATATTTAGAAGGCCCGGCTGCAGATCCAATGTGGAAGACTGGACAGTCCTGAGACTTGGCATCTTGGCAGCTCTTGGCACCTGGCTCGTCTCTCTCGAGAAGAAACAGTTTTGGGAACCAAAATGACAGATTTTTTTAAAAGTGATTCCCAACTACAATTAATGATAAATGTTTAGTACTCATTTTATCAGCCATAAAAATAATTACTTGCTAGAGTGTCCAAAGGCCTAAGGACCAAATAAACTGGACAGTAAATAGACTTTTGAGAAATCAAATTCATTATCCCCTCCACTGTTCTTTTGATTTGCTTTCCCCAGGAATCTGTTTTTTCGAGGGAAGGATCTTTTGTGCCTGTTATTTTATGTACAATGGTTTGAGAAATAGTGACAGGCAAATGAAGCTAGAACCAATCAAGCTTTGAGGGCATTTTTTTTTCATTATTCATCAAAGTACAGAACGTACCAAATTAAAATTCACTTTGCCCTTGAATTCCCAAGGTCTCAGCCTCAAAGGTACAGGTTTGAACACAAGTGAAACTAAGCCAGAGTACATTTACATAGGTCTGATGCAGATGGGGAGGCTCTTTCCCAGCCAAATTTTTGCAGGCCTATTTAAAGATTTTCAGGAATTATCAGCAAAATTGATTGTATAATATGAAAAAAAGAACACAGCAGCAAATGATAATGGTTCTTTATCTCAGAATTAAGTGGACACAGAGAATACAATCCTTACAAAAAATAAGCACTGTAAGGTAATGAGTATTGTGATTCCCATATACCGATGGTCTGCACCTGTGTTGAAAAGTCACCTCAAGTATTGGTTAGTAAATAGCTGTTAGGTAGGTTTCAAATGGCCTCCTACCTCATCTTGTTGGCTGCCAGGAGCTGAGCAAGACTACTGTGAGAGTGTGTGCCTGTGTGCATATAAGAATTCCAAATGATTGGAGGGGAAGAGGAGCCTACCCATTGTCTCCTCTTCCACTAAGCGCTACAGCTAGAAGATCCAAACTAACCGATACTAGATGGTCCGGAGTTCCTCATTCACTGACCTACCAATATTAATTAGGAAGAATATGAAAATGGAAAGGATAGGGTAAAGTGCAAACACTCGATGTAAATTAATTTTATTTTCACGAAGGAGGGGGAAGAAAGGTCAAATAATGTTACCGGAACCCACAAACACTAGCTTGTTTTTGTTTCTGTTTACACCCCCTGTGCTCTTTTCTAAGGAAGAAAAACCAGTTGTAGCTTGATGGTTCTAGCGCCTCTTCTCCCCTCTCCCTTGATCTTCAATAAAAAAACTTGTTTGACATATTTTCAGCAGCAAATCAGATGCTACAAGGTCCTTCAATTTCACAAAAGAATCTCAACTATTTCCTTTTCCACCTCATTGTTTTCTGTAGCTTTTCATTTATTTCTACTCTATGACCGTGCTGATGCTCTTTAACTTCCTCACAGTGTTCTCATCTTTTTCCTACCCATCCCTCCTCCCCCCTCCTGTCCGTACAGCCCCCAGCCCCCCACTCCCCCAAACCCAGTGCACTTTCAGCCCCATATTGGTTTAATGTCACTGTCCCTGCTGGTGCAAATTTCCTCCCCCTCATTGACTCGGCTTTCTCCTCTTATCCGCCAAGTCAATACTATATCTACAAGATCCTAATCCCCATTTTCATGCCTTAAATAAGATGAGAACCAGATGCTTAAAAACTATTAACCTCCTCTTCCTGAATAGTGTCATGCAGCACTTTGTTTTTTCTTTTCAGGTTTTAACTTCAGCTCTGTGAAACTGGAAGGGAAGTATGAGGAAGAAAGCAAGAAGGAATAGCCAGAAAGGGTAAAACAGAGAAAGATCACGTTAGAAGTGTTTGAATTCTCAGTGTATAAATTGCAACAAACTCTAAAATCAACGTAACAGACACATGAAATTTCATCATCAATTCTAGGAATTTCATGAGTGTTTAGAAAGTGTGGCAAAGTTTGACTTACTACAAACCAGAGACGTTTTCTCTTTTTCAGGAAGAAAAAGTCATAATTAGCCCTATGATATTGCCAAGCTATGACTCGAAACCTGCAAGGCAAGAGGTGCTGTCTAACTGTAGCGCTAGGCTGTAAGTAGCTCAAAGTGCTTCACATTTTCCTATGAGATACATACAAGAAATTCCCTTTTTAACAAAAGAGAAGTTGAGGCAGAGTTTGGGTTATGAGCCAAACCACCATGCTGATCAGTGGCAGAACAGGGGTTAGTAGGACATGCATTTGACCCACATCACCAGGGTTTCCACTCTTCATTTCCTCACTCTTCTCGGTGCTCAGTCCCATAAGCTGTAAGGACTGATTCAAATTAGCCAAAAAAGAGCAAATATTGAAACTTACAGGTAGCAGCATTGTACCAAGCTTTGGGGAATATTTATCACAACCCACAATAATACTTAGCCTTACTGCGGAGTAATGCTCTCTGATAGTCTACTCTCTGTTCTGAATCTTTATATTTCAGTTCACTACTAATGCATGCAACCTATGGTTTAGGAAACAATTCATTGAAGAATAATAGCCAGTGTTAACATATTTATAGTATTTACTATTACTAGGCTCTGTTCTAAGCATTTTATGTATACCTCATTTAATCCTCAGAACAACCCAGTGAAACGGTGGCTATTATTGCCCCATCTTACAGATGAAGAAAGTGACACAGAGTTGTGCTCAAGATCGCACAGCTGGGTACACCCTCCCCTTCAAATTGTGAAAAATATTATACACATGATTTTCAAATCTGAGTTCTATGTAAGATCAATTTGGATGTAAGAAATAGGATTAAGGTTTATGTTATATGATTCGAGGGTCACAAAAGAGTCTATCGCCCCCACTGCCTTTCTGACATAGTGTTTGAGATTCCCATGATATATTATTTTCATTAATATCCAGGTTAAACTGCAAATGTAGTACATAGAAGGGAATAAACATTATTATTAATCTATTATTATATAATTATTAATCTCACAACACTGTCTCAAGTTAGGCAACATTATCCCTACTTATCAGATGAGAAAACTGATATTCTGGGTTTATCTGAAATCTTTGCTCTGGTTTGCTGTCTATATCAGATTCATTGGTCACCTAGCAGAATCCTATTGTAATGGTACACAAGATAAGGAAACTTTGATTAAAGGAGGATGTAGAAATAGAAGGTATTCATGTATAGCTCAGGGAGGGAAAGCTCGGGTAAAGGACCAAAGCAGGGAGTTCTGGGCCACCAAATGGTAGATTGAGAATTGTAGTGGCTTCCCACAGGGTTGGCTGCCCAGCTCTGTGTCTTTTCCTGGCTCCTGTCCCAACTCTCTGAGCCACATGGCCACAACAGCAGGGCTTCTACAGCTACGGTTGACCTTCCTCGCAATCATAGCCAGCTGGACCAGGAACAGACACCCGAGCCAGGCTAGGCCAAGGAGCACCTTCCCAGAGGTGTTTGGAATGAGCACTAAAAGAGGCTAGCCTCAGCCTGGCTCCTGTATTGAACAGAGAAAATATAACCTCCAGAACTTTTGGTGGTCACGCTTGCTGTATCGTGGAGTGGAAAAACAGTGTAAGCCGTTCTGCCGGGAGAAACCAAAATGAGGCAGGTGTAAAGAGCAGGGCAGATAGAGTGCTGATAAGACTCAAGCTTTAGGCTCGAGTGTGTTCCCGGCTGAGCTGTACTCCTGTCCTTGGACGCTCCTGCAACCTTGAACTGAATCCCCTTTTGCACTTGAGCTAGTCAGAGTCTTTGCAACCACGGGTCAGAAAGACCTGTCCGCTTCAGTTTTCATATCACTGGACTTAGTTTTTACTACCAAATCTCACTAGACTTAGGTTCCTCAAGCAAAACCAAAAAACAGAAAAACAAAAAACCAACTATTAAAACACCCCATCTTTTTTGCCTTTGGCATATAAAATATTTAAAGAACTTCTTGCTTCTTTTAAATGTAGGGGTCTTCAGGCTAGTGTTGTCCAATAGAAATTTCTGCAGTGAGGGATACATTCTGTATCTACATTATCCAATAAGAAGCCCATAGCTACATGTGGCTATTGAGTACTTAAAATGTGGCTAATACAACTAAGATACAGAAAATTTTAATTTTATTTTAATACATTTAAGTTTAAATAACAACTATATGTGGCTAGTGACTCTCACAATGGACAGCAGAGCTCTCTAGCCATTAAAAATAGGTTTTCTTCTGTGACAAAATACAAATAGTACAATTGGTTTCCAGCGTCAAAATGAAAATCAGAATAAAACTGGGAGTAGTGCAGAAACACCAGAGAACAACTGTGAAGTGCCTGACTCAGTCATTGTAAACTACATCCCTACCTCCCAACCCATATCAATATGGAAAAGGATAATAGGAATTACTTGTAAAACAAACAAAAAGAAAGAAAGGAACAAAAAAGGGAAGGAAGGGAATGCCTGGGTGGCTCAGTTGGTTAAGCGTCTGCCTTCAGCTCAGGTCATGATCCTGGGGTCCTGGGATCGAGTTCTGCATCAGGCTCCTTGCTCAGCAGGGAGCCTGCCTCTCCCTCTGCCTGCTGTTCCCCCTGCTTGTGCTCGAGTGCTCTCTCTCTCTCTCTCTGACAAATAAATAAATAAATAACCTTTAAAAAAAGAAAAAAAGGAAAGAAGGAGGAAAGCAGAGAGAGGCAAAAACACTTTGAAGACATAAAATGGTTCTCTGGGGGCACCTGGGTGCCTCAGTTGGTTAGGCGTCGGACTCTTGGTTTTGGCTCAGGTCATGATCTTGCGGTCCTGAGATCAAGTGCAAAGTCTGCTTCAGATTCTTTCTCCCTCTTCCTCTCCCTCCCCCTCTGCCCCTTGCCCCCTTCTAATAAATAAAATCTTAAAAAAATAAACATAAATGATAATAAAATAAAATAAAATAAAATGGTTCTCTGGTCAGAATAAAATTCACCAGATGGCGGGGCGCTTGGTGGCTCAGTCGGTAGAGCATGTGATTCTCGATCTTAGGGTCGTGACTTTTAGCCCCACGTTAGGTGCAGAGATTACTTAAAAATAAAATCTTCAAAAAAAATTCTTGACCTGATAACATGAACAAACCTACCAAATAAACGTATTCCTCAGAAGGCCTAACTGGTCACCAAGATTAGCAAGGCTGTCTCAATTGTGGAGATGAATGCATCAGCCTCAAGGTATCCAGAAAGCAAATTGTGTATTTAACCTTCCTTATTCTGAAGCAAACTTCTGATTGCAGTTGAGCTTCCCAAACCACGGGCACGTGGGGAGTGCACGTCAGTGCGAATGTCCAGTGCCTTTCTAACTGTAAGCAAAAGCTTGCCGTGCCGACTGTGCGCACCAGATGCTGCGAGTTTGGTTAAAGTGAACCTGCTCGCAGACCAGATCCAATCTTGTTTGTTGACAAAATCAAGTGCCTGAACCTTCAAGGCCAAGAACCAGGTTCTAATGAAGCCAGATAAGGCCAACCGGGTCGAGCCCTGGCAGACAGCCAAATGGCCTTCCCACACAATCCCTGACCTGTCCCAGGGACTGGTTCTAGAAATATAAATTCCTAAAGTAGAATCAAGAGAAACTCTCGAGCTCCTCAGTGGATTCTGGCATGGGCCAATAAAAGCAGGAGAACCAGAAAGGTTAGGAATGGAAGACTGTGAGACACATGAGTTAATTTTTTTTTAAAGATTTTATTTATTTATTTGACAGGGAGAGAGACAGCCAGTGAGAGAGGGAACACAAGCAGGGGGAGTGGGAGAGGAAGAAGCGGACTCATAGCGGAGGAGCCTGATGTGAGGCTCGATCCCATAACGCCAGGATCACGCCCTGAGCCGAAGGCAGACACTTAACCGCTGTGCCACCCAGGCACCCCAACACATGAGTTAATTAAAAAGGATGGATAGTAAGAGAAAGCAAGGGCCAGCAGCATTCTTGTTAGGGAAGTACTGGGTTTGAAACAGGGTCAATTTCTTCTTTAAGATGCATCCAGATCTGGGGCGCCTGGCTGGCTCAGTCAGGGGAGCGTGCAACTCTAGATCTTGGGGTTGTGGGTTTGAGCCCCACGTTGGGTGCAGAGATTACTTAAAAATAAAATCTTAAAAAAAAATAAAAAAGATGCATCTAGATCTGACTTACTGAAACAAAGAGTAGCATAACCATTTTTTATAGGAAAATTTTGTTAAATAGAAAATTTTTGCTTTTTATTTCCTCCCACCCAAAAAGTACCCATTTGGTCCCCCAAACAATTTTTCTCCAAGTGGGGTTTACCAAGCACCTGCACCAGAGTCATCTGAGGAAGTTGTTAAAAATCTAGACTCTCGGGCCCCAGAACTACCAAATTAGCATCTCAGGTGTTGGAGCGCAGGGATCGGCACTTTCAATAAACATCCAGATGTGTCTCTGCCCTCTCAGGTCTGAGAAGCTCTACACCAAGGGACGTATACAGAAAAGGTAAAGGGGAGAATTCTTCTACCCGAACAACCGGCAGCAGAACCACTCAGACCAGCCACTTGGGCAGACAGGGCAGAATACCCCCGCAGCTCTCCCAGACACAACAGCCAGGCCCACTTTCCAGCCTCTGTCAGCTGTCACCCCCACACTGAGGGCAGTTTGACTTTTGTTTTTTGATCTTTTACAACATTCACAAAATTAAGTGAAAAAGAATATTTTTTATCTTTTTCTCTCCCTCGGATGCTAGCCTCCCTAGCAGCAGTCAAGCAAACCCTCACCTTTTCTTGAAGTAAAAAAATTCTAAAGGTGTAACAATTTCCCAAAACATCACATTAAAAATCTTTCGTCACAGCTTCACAGAAAAACAAGAAAGAGAGCAAAGTGGTAAGGCTCAACCCTTTTTGTGAGCTGATTGCAGAAGTAAAACTTGTATTTCTTACGTTTACACACATGGAAAAAAGGAGTATTATATTCTTGGTGTTCGGTAAGTGAAATAGTAAGAGACGAACACAGGGTAGACATATAGCAGGGCAGGTAGCAAAAGTAAAATTTTTTAGATCCTTGGACTTAATAGTTACTCTTCTAGAAATATATCCTAACAGAGTTAATGGACAAGTGCAAGAAGATATAAAACAAGGATGTACATCAGTGTTGTTCACAACAAAGACAGACTGGAAACTTCTGATATGAAACACATCAACCGCGATGCCAGCAACTTCTCCATCCTCTTAACAGAACCCATCCTGCTCAGTCTTTCGCTATGACCTAGACTATTCTTTGAGCAAAGGGCAGTCACTGAATGGATCAGGAGTGGGGCCCTGAATCAGAGGCTGGCCAATAACTTACACTTAGCCTAACCCAAAAGTCCTGGCCCAGAGGGGTTGATATTAACTAATTAGGCCAATTAGACTTTCTCCTTTTACAATTTAAGAGAAAAATACAGAACTAGCAATGGAAATCGACATATACATTTTTCTTTATAAATAAATTATAAGGTTATATATTAAAACGTCAGGCAATAAAATGATTACTTGAAAATATGCTTAATGTAAGTACAGAAGTTATTTTCATAAGAAAATATTAACACTGTTGTTTCATCCATTAATGTCTCAACTATTTACCAGTTAAATTAGTTACAGTAGGTGGTCAACATATTCTTTCAATTGACAGCATGGGAAATAAGTGTTGGTAATAAAGTCTTATATTCACAAAGTTAAATATCTTGGATTTTAAAGCTCACTAGAATTGGCCTCTGTGGGATATGAATATTGGCTCTGTTACCAAAATCAGAGACTGGATTTCTAATGAATAGGTTTTTTGTACACAGGTAATATAGATTTTAAAGAAACCACATGGGCTCATTAAAGGTTAATATAAATGTGAAATTACTACCCTGAAGTTCCATTAGCCACTCTGTTGATTTTTAAATAAATCAGCTTGTCAAATAAAGCTGTATATAATATTTTCCTCATGTGCTCTAGTCACTTTCTTCCGGATGGACAAGTGCCAGGCAGTCAGTATGTTTTACACACTTAAAAATAGATAAAATAAACATGGCATTACCATAATTTTAGGCACAGGGAGAACAACTTGCCAATAAACGTTACAGAATTATTTGGTTGTAAACAATCATCCGTATTGGAACTTCTAAGGCCCTCCATGAAATACACGCTGCAGGGATTGTGGTGGGTCATAATAATTCCCACAGACCTCTAGGACCTTAGCAACCCCACGCCTGCTCAGATGTCCAATTGAGACCTGTACCTAAACTAGGTGTCACCGCTCCACGTTTGTCTCTTTGATGCCAACCATAACTAACCTGCTCCATTGACTGTCCGCCTACCAGAATGTCAGAAATACGCATCTACTGTGAAACAGCTGTATCCAGTTTCTGCCCTTCGGGATATAACCTCTCTATCCTTTAATTCTTATGAAAGCACGGTTGTGAGGAATGTTATTCATCAAACATTTCCTGGAGGACTGGAAGGCTGTCCGCTCCTCTAGGCATATTATATTTCCCCCCTTAGACTTTTTCCTGGGATCAAATCAAACCATCAATATTCATGCTTAAAACATCCTTCCTTAGCAGAATTTCATGTTATGCTCTTCATCTGTGTAATGGTTATTCTAAGAAAGAGCCACATGTCCTTCACTGGTTGAGGATGACGTGGTGTTTCCTTCACGAGAACCCATGAGACGTATTTCCCTTGGGCCTCAGCTGCTGTACTTCTGTCTTACAAATACTAACAAGGTTGTTATTAACCACATTTCCCCCCGGCTAGTTACAAGCTCAGAATCAGATTTGTAGACCACATCCAGTTACAGACCTGTGTTGGCTCTACACCTGGTTTGATTTTATTTCTCACCTTAAGTTTCTCGTTGCTCTCATTTCATCCATGAGACAAGGAAGGAGGGAGGGGGAGAGAGAAGTTGGGAGTAGGAGAAAGAGAAACTGGAAGTTCTGGTTAACTCATGCCCCTTCTTAGTTCCCGTTGCATGCAAATGTAAGGGTAATGTCTACCCTATAAATACTAAGACGGCTTGCAAGGTATTTGTACCAAGAGAGTATAAAGAGCTAAGAGGGAGGGCAAAAACTTACTATTTCCATTCATCTTGTCCATGTAACTTAATCAGATGATTTGGTTAAACAGATCCATTCCATTTACTTCAAGTCACTTAGAGGCGGAGGATTACAAGGACACCGTTAACCGGAACCAGAAAATGCTCGTAGACTGGTACCACCACTGAAGTCCTTCAGAACTTTGACTTACACATGGCATCCTTCCATTCAGCTCTTTTCATATCTCTACTTTTACATTGTCAAAAAGGAGACTCTCACGGGCTCAGAATGTCTTTGTAAGCTGGGCTAGGCTGGTCGGGCCACACGTGGGAGTGACATTCCTGGGTCATGTAACCAACTTTTACCTACCTCGCTGGAACAGAGGCCATGGGCGTTAAAACGTGACTGCCTAGAAGAGCCTTGGGCAAGACAGCTTCTTTAGAGGGAATGCAGACAACATCTAGTATATCATGAAAGAATTAGATAAGGAGGCTCCCTCCCCCCCAACGCCTACTAAAATTTGGGCCACCCTTCAAAGCTAGTGTCATTTCCCAGATCTTTTGTGCAGATTTGCCTATCTCAGCCTTTGCTAATCTCACAGCCATTGGTAGTCACCACATTGTGTATTAGAATGTCATTTCATGATCTCAGACCGTCATCTGTATTGAAAGATCTGACAGGGCAGGACCTGCGTCTTATTCATGTCCGTATCCCCCACGGGGTTTCGTATGGTTCCTTTCCGTGGTACTCTCAGTATTTGTTCTTGACAACACAAAAGTTGATATGGTCAGCCTTCCTATTAACCCACCCCATAAGCTAATAATCCTATCAGCAAGATCCTGAAACACACCAAAAATCCCGGGTTTTTTGTAATACTTTCCTGCCACAGATATTTCTCTAATACTTAGGAAGAATCTCAGAATGATTTTTTTTAGATTATTTATTTATTTCTGAGAGACAGAGAGAGCACAATGAAGAGGAGGGGCAGAGGGAGAAGCAGACCCCCCGCTGAGCCGGGATTCCCAACATGGGGCTTCATCCAGGACCCTGGGATCATGACCTGAGCCGAAGGCAGACTCTTAACCGACTGAACCCCTCAGAATTATTTTTAAATTGAATAAAAATCAACCAATCACAGGGAGGAAAGGAGTAGGTTTCCTGCTTCTTTCCTAGGCCCTTAATCCTCCTCCCACTGCCCTTTACTCCCTTACAGTGTCCAAGAAAATCTCTGGTGACTGCAAAGTCTAGACATGCCCTTTGCCTGTGTGTATAAAGGGTGCCCTTTGGAGCCAATCAATGTGGCCACAGCCTGTCAGTCCTGACTGGGTCACTTCTGACTCTCCACCAGGATGGGTTTCCTGTCTGGCTGACACCGTTGGTGTACAGATTCTTATCATTAGGTCAACACAGACAGGCTCCCTATGGGACGGCCTTTTTCCCGGTCATGCATTTCCTACCCATTCTTGCTTTGTCAGTTTGATAAGCGAAATATTTTTTAATCCACTCTGACTAGGCGCTAGCTAGTCAGAGTTCCCTATTGGCTGTCAAAGAGATGGATATGGCCAGAAGTTGTACTTCCAAGAAAAGTCTAGATTCAGCTCAAGTATAGGTTAAGGTTTAGGTCTACCGCAGGGATCACGAGTTTGACGAAAGGCTACAGCTTAGACCTGTACTCTTTGCTCTCCTGTGTTCTCTTTCTGTGTGACATTGAATCTGAATGCTTTTGGATAGAGCGTGTACTCTTCAGTTTACCGTGACCCCAATACTCCCTAGCGCTGACCCTGGCACACATTTTCACACTCAGCAATTACTACCATTCACAGTGTCAGCTACGCTGGATCTTCCTTGCTCTGAAGACCCAGCCTGACTCCAAGGGCCCGCACAGACTGGGCTCTGTGACAAGCCAGAGGAGGCCTGGACATCTACACCAGCTTTCTGACTCTCTTGTAAAGAGAGCCCATCCCGTGGGATAACAGTTGGTGGGACAAAGAAGACAAGCAAAAAGATAAACCTCTCTTTACTCTGGTGTGTACCTCTAAACAACAAATCCTCTTAAAACACAATCGCCACACCAGTGCCGTACCTTAACTAATTAATAACAATTCCTTAATATCATCAAATATGTTGTCGGTGTTCACATTTCCCTGGGTGTCTGATCAAGTCTTGTTTGCTTGTTTTCATAGTTGGTATATTTGAATCAAGGCCCACCTCCTACAGCTGGGTGTTTCTTGTGCCTTTAAATCTATAGGTACTCCTTTTTCTTTGCAATCTATTTGTGGAAGATGCTGTCATTGGGGCCTGGACAGGTGCCTATATTCTGATTTTGTTGACTGCATCCCTGTAATGTCAATTTTTCATGTTCCTGCGCCCTCCATTTTCTTTGATAATGGTAGTAAAATTACAGACTTGATCAGATTACGTGTGATTTGTCGGCAAGAAGAGCTTATTGGCAATGTAGTGTGCCTCCTCTTTACATCACCTGAGACACACGATGTCTGCTTGACTCTCTTTCCTGTAAGATTGAGATCAATCATGGTTTTCAGCCTGTTTTCATCTATTATAATGTTCCCCGTCAGCTTTCAACAAATGAGTTCAGAGGCCATTGATGAGCAATGCCTGGATTTATTATCTCATTAGAGGTTGCGGTATCATCTACTCCTTCCTCATTTATTAGCTAGGATGTGTTTTTAAAAGAAGAACTCTCCCTCGTCATTTATTGGTTACCCTGAGGTAGAGGCTTCTTGTTTTGTCTTGTTCTTCAGGGAAGGCGGGGTGTTTGCCTTTTACTCACCAGTTCTCAGCATAATGAGCATCCTCCAAAGATGACCAAGGAATATTTAAGGTTTTAATCTTTGTGTTCTTATGAACTCATGGATTTTAGCATATTTTCTGCATCTCAAACTATTCCAGTGTGTTTTTGTTCACAATGTTTCACTTTCAGCCATAGCAGCTGCTTTGGTTCTTAGAGATGAATGACCCACAATCACGTAAGCGCTCACTTTCCCGTATGTCTAAGAGCTACTTGCCAGAACCTACAAAATGACTTGTTGTGAATTACTTAAATCCAGTATTTCTAGACTGAAATCTGTGTGCTACTAGGGTGGAAGAGGACTCTGCCTTCCTCTGTGAAGTCTGCCGGTTGTGAAGGTGGTTGGAGTCAGCTCCAGCTGGGAGAAGGAACTTTCCTTCGGTGTGTCCTTGGTACTGTGCTGCTCGCGGTTTTCAGGCGCTCCTGTTTCTGTGTGGCTGCTATGACTTTTACTCTACAAGACTGAGGTTGGGAAATACCACATTCCTACTACCCGACAAGCAGCCATCCTGGAAAAATGATCTGTGCGTCTTTCTGAACCCTCATTAAAGGGGGAGTGAATGAATAAACAAGAACAGCCACAACAACAGTGACAAAATGCCAGAGATAAGGACACAGGACAGAAAGATGAGACTGCTGTGGAAGGGAAGCCCCAGGTGAGAGGCATGTTCCAGGCGAGGTTAGTACAGGAGAATGAGAAATGACAGAAAAGGACACATTTCCCAACATATTGAGAGAGCCCTAGTGTGTAGGGAGAAAGTTTGAAGATGAATGAGCAATAAATGGGTATATAGAGAACTAAGCAAAGTTGTTTTGTTTTGTGCTTTTAGGTGCTAACTAACTCTAGGGGAAAAAAGTTATTCAGGAAAGGAAATCATAATATATTACCTGGCTCTGCTGTGAATAAAACTGATATAGTCATAGTAATGTAAATCCTCTATAAATAACCAAAATTGTGAAATTGTGATATGACTATATCGAGAGGAAGGAGGAGAGGTAGTGTGTGTGTGTGTAAGGGAGTTGAACTTTTATCTTCCATAGTAAGAATTCCTTAGATAATACATAAAACTCAGAAACTTCAGAATTCGTATGAATTACCTTATTTAGAATTATGGAAGTAAATGTGGGAAGAAACAGCTAAAAAAGTTGAAGGTGGTTGTTCCTGGGAAGTGGGAATCTAAAGTGTGGAGGTGGGGTGAAGGACTTTTATTTTCATTTCTATTTGACGTTTCAAATTATGTAACTATGTACATTTATAAATTAAGATATTTTTCATTAAAAACTTGTCACATTTCAGGGGTGCCTGGGTGGCTCAGTTGGTTGAGAGTCTGATTTCAGCTCAGGTCATGATCTTGGGGTCCTGGGACAGAGCCCCACATTGACCTCCCCGCTCAGCAGGGGGTCAGCTTGTCCCTTTCCCTCTGCCCCTTCCCTCCCCCCCATGCTCTCTCTCTCTCTCTCTCAAATACATAAATCAAATCTGTAAAAAAAAAAAAAAAAAATTAAAAACATAAAAAAAAGCTTGTCACATTTCTATTTCAAATAATTCTACTGCCAAGAAATTAATCTCAGTCATGATTTGGAATCCTCCTCTCCTTAAGGTCATTCAAGAGTCCCAGATGGTCTCATGTATTCTAAAACAAATGGGGCAGGTCCTCTAGTCTCTAGTGTAAGAGGTTCCTATGCAATGTCCAAGCCCATAATCTCTTCAGTTCTTGGTCCAAACTTGGGCAGAGGAGTCTTTCACTGCTGCCTTCAAATCTTAGCATCTCCCTACACTTGTCATCAGAAAGGTCTTGTCACCTCTCGGGGCCCTATGTGGAGTGGGACTCCATTGCCCCTGCTCATAGAACCTGAAAACATAGGCACTGGCTCCTTCTCCACTTTCTTCTTTCCTTTCCTTCTCTTCTTAATGAACTTTTAGAAGTCGTGGTGGAGGGGAGAAGATACCAAGCAGCATCTGCCTTAGTCCCTCTCCCATAATCTTTGATTCCAACAATTGACAATTTTGCAATCCTATGTGAAGTTTTGCATACAGATAGCTTCGGGGCTAGATCTCACCGCTTCTCACTTGGCCCCTCCTCCATTTGCCCACCAAGCAACTAACTTCTGCAGCTGCAACTGAGAGGAGCTTCCTGCTAGTCCTTTTTCTTTTTTTTTTTTTTAACTCAAGGTGTAACATTTGTAATATTTTACTTTGGTTGTACTTGTGTAATCTGTGTATTGTTTCAATTTTTATTGTAATTTTGTTTCTCTCCCATCATAAGCACCAGTTCCCCTACTCCCCAAAGGAGTGTGATAAATGGGTCCTTTGCCTCATCAAGAACCAGTTCTAAGGTAGCAATTTCCAAAGGGGTATGTGCACATCCCAGGGGTACACATGGAGATCATTCGGGTGTGGGAAGAAGATACTGAGACTTCTATTCGTATGTTTGCTTTCTATTTTTGCATGTTTTCTAATGTACATAAAGTAAACTTCTTTATTTTTTTAAGCCTTTATTTATTTATTTATTTATTTGACAGAGATATAGAGAGAGCCAGAGAGCACAAGCGCAGGGGCGGGAGGGGGGGCAATGGCAGAGGGAGAGGGAGAGCAGACTCCCCGCTGAGCAGGGAGCCCAATGCGGGGCTTGATCCCAGGACCCCAGGATCATGACCTGAGCTGAAGGCGGACACTTAATAGACTGAGCCACCCAGGCGCCCCGTAAACTTCTAACAAAAAATGTACTTTTTGGGGGGTGCAGTCTCAAACACTTTTTCATTGATAAACTGTTGTTATTGATGTTTCAAGATTTTATTTATTTACTTCATAGAGAAAGAGAGAAAGAGCACAGTGGGAGAAGCAGACCCCCGCTGAGCAGGGAGCCCAGGGCAGGGTTCGATTCTAGGACCTGGGATCATGACCTGAGTCAAAGGCAAATGCCTAACCAGCAGAGCCACCCAGGTGCCCCTTCACTGATGAATTGTGTGATCTAAGATATTTGAGAGTTATGTTCTAGGCCAACACTGTCCAATAGAAATGTAATGTGAACCACAAATGTGAGCCCCCTATGTAACTTTAAGTATTCCATAGCCACAATTTTTAAAAGTAAAAAGTATTTTACTTTTTACGTAAAAATGTATTTATATAAAATATGCATTAAAATATATTTTGTTTAACACATTATGTCCCAAATAGTCTCCTTTCAACATGCAATAAATATAAAAATTACTAATAAAAATTTTTACATTTTTTTTTCTTACCAAGTTTTTGAAATCTGGCATGTAGTCTACACTGACAGCTCATCTGAATTTGAACTAGCCTAATGCTCAGTAGTGCATGTGGCTCCTGGCCAGCACGTGAGACCGTGCAACTCAAGGGCATCTGACTGGACTCTAGGAACTGCTTCTAAGATGGGGACCTCCTGTGGTTAAGACAGGGGTGCACCTGCTTCGTATCTGTGCACACCCCGAGGCAGTGAGGAGGAGAACGACAGTTCATGGAGTATCCGCTGTGGGCTTCAGCGTGTTTCCAGCCATGCCATTTCATATTCTAGCACCCCGTTTGAGAGAGAGATTATTAAACCATATGAAGTGAAGAGGCAGAGACTCGGAGCACGGCACTAGTTAGAATCCCAGTCTTCTTCATCCAAAGCCCTGAATGGCAGATTCTTCTAAATGACACTCTGTTCCTTCCTCTACCAGCTACTGAACTGATTCCACTCACCGCTGTGTAATGCTGTTACCTACTGAGAAGGCTTTCAGAGAGCCAGTGAGCAAAATCTGCAGCAAGACCACAGGGTCTTGTCAGGATGCCCTCCCCCACCCCTGAAAGAACAAAAACTGAAAATTATACCACAGGGCATTCTCCTGCCCTCTTGGACTCTCCAACTGTTCACTGTCAGATTTCCGAGCGTAGGACTTTCCTGGTTGGGGCTTCTTTATGTGAAGTCGATCTGCAGTAGATTAATTAAACACTGGATTGATTTTCTATTCTCTGGGGTATTTCTAAAAGCGTTATATCCTTGAAACCCCTCCTCTGAGTTAGTAGAATGTTTCCCTTTTGGAAATGTGATACTTGGGACTATCTCTCCGTGCTCCCACCCACCCCTACTCAGACATTGCCCCCACCCCAATCACTTGGCATAAAATCTGACTTCTTGCCTTTCCCAAAAGACGGTTGTGGCAAGAAAAGGGGGAGGGAGTCCTGCTGGTTTAGGTCATGTTGATTTAACACTTCATGATTTATGCATCCTGTCTGTCTCGCTTGTAGATTTTCATTTTTGCATCTTGCTAAATACCTTGCAGGGGTGTTGCTCCTTAATGTTTGTAAGGCACGTTCCCGAGGAAAGTGCTGCATCAGTGCTAATACGAACCCTCGGTATCCTCAAGCTGTCCTTTGTCTGTCTGCACAGGGGTTTTCGTGGTAAGACAAATCGTGAAAGATCTGCATTGGAAAAAGGCTTGGGCATGCTCTCAGGCTTGGGCTCTGAACTGTAGCTTTTATTAAAATACACATACTCGGGAATCAAGAGTCGCAAGAAACACAGGGCTATTTGCATTCACACGTTCTTCTGACCCCGATATAACAGTGCTCTCCCCACTTAGTCAAAGTGTTATGATGGTGGGGAGTGAGTGAGAAAAGAACCTTCCTTGTGAATTGTGCTGCGCTAGTGGTAGACCCTCCACCGTCCTGATATGTACCAAGCAATAAGTCATTTTTTGGTTCAGGGAGTGGGCGACTGAAACAATGTAGCTGCATCTTCAATGTGTCTGAGTAGGAAAAAAGATTCATTTAAAAGTACAGCATATTAAATGAAGTGTTGAGTAATGTTTCACTAAGAAAAATTTTTAAATACCAGTTTCATTTGCTTTTGTGAACACAGTCACTAAAACTGACTTTATCAAATTTCTAAATGTGTAAAGAATCCTCCTTGCGAAGGTATGGGTTTCAATGGCCCATCTTTGAACACAAATAAAAAACGTTTTCTTTTAGAAGGTTAAGCGGCTTTCCATTCTTTATTATTTTCTAATCCTCAGCCTTTAAGCTAGATTTGTTTTAGAATAAGAAAGCCGCTTGCAATGGAACCGAGAGAGTTGCAGCCTTCTATTTTGACAACGACGGTTTATGAAAAAGATGATTTGGGGGGTACCTATTTTTTATAAACAAAAAATCAAAAGTAAATTTATAGCCTAAAACTTGACATTCGCCCTCACATCCACGAAATGGCTGTTACCTACAAGTAATTTACAGTCATGTTAATAAACATTATTTTTGCTGGTCCAGATTTCATGCTAAGACTGTAGCAAATTATCCTTTGGTTCAATTGTTTTTCAATGTAAGAAAATCTTAGATTTGTTTTTAATAACCAAAATTCCTAAATGCTCCAACAGGATCTTCAGTCAATGTAAATTTACATAATTCATCTTCTTCCACTCAACTTGTTTTTCTATAATTAGTGCAGCTGTCACCAGGGAGCCACATTCTTGTGGGCAGGTAGCTATGGGTACAGCAGGCAGGCTTCAGTCAAACATTTCCTCTTAAACCATCCATCAGTTTTTTTCTTCCATTTCAAATAAATGGGGTTCTTTAAAAAAGAATTCACTTCTTACCTAGCAGGTTTCCCTTTTCACATTTTGCCTGTTATTCCATAATTTACAATTCCTTCTCCAGGTTCACTTAGCCAGAAGATACAGATGAGTGTCTGCAGAATTTCTTGATCAGGTCAACTTCTAGCCAGCATAGGTGATATTTCTCTTTATAGCGGCCATATTTTTACCAGGACAGATCCTCATTTCCACATGTAGTTAGAATGCTGTGAAAAGCACAAGTAAGCCACAGTGTAAGTACAATGACAAAGCAAGCTTTAGAATAGTACAATAAATATCTAGCTTTACATCCTTCTAGTATATATAGTCTTTAAACTGCTTTTCTCTTTAGCTTTTTATAAAATCTTCCTCAGTAGGGCTGTATATTTAGCCTTTTCTATTGTCTATTCTGTCGTTGCTTCATTTGTAATATTTATTTTAAGGGCTGAGTTGCCAATGCTTAAGTCATCTAAATCTTCACTATAAAAAGAATTTCCTGGAGCGCCTGGGTGGCTCAGTTGGTTAATGTCGGACTCTTGATTTTGGCTCAGGTCATGATGTCAGGGTCCTGAGATTGAGGCCTGCGTCGGGCTCCAGTCCTGAGGGTGGGGCCTGCTTGGGATTCTCTCTCTCCCTCTCTGCCTCCCCTCCCCCAACCCCACACTCACTCCTTCTCTCTCTTTCTCTGTCTTAAAAAACAAAAAAAATTAAAAGTTGCTGTGATGATATTAAAAAAAAAAAGAATTTCCCTTAAAATAATAAATGGATGAGGGAAAAGCTAGTCTTGATAGCATTTAGCGAGTGCTTAGTATGTGCTAGGCGCTCTGGGCTAAACAAAGAAGTATACATGCGCCACAATACTTAGGTCATAATAAGATACTCAGTAAATATAGACCAAGGGTTTACAACTTAGATGGGGAGGCGGGTGGCAGATCACCCACATAAAAAAAAAAATTCCTGGGGAGTCTGGGGGGCTCAGTCGGGTAAGCGTCTGCCTTCGCTCAGGTCATGATCTCAGGGTCCTGGGATCGAGCCCTGGGTTGGGGGGTCCCTGCTCAGCGGGGAGTCTGCTCCTCCCTCTTCCTCTACCCCTCCTCCTGATTGTGCTCTCTCTCTCTCAAATAAATAAATAAAATCTAAAAAAAATTCCCGCAACAAGGCTGTTGACACATGTGAAGTGACAAGTGGGGATTCTTAATGGAGGGTATTTTAGGTCTATCTGTCTTCTGAACTGCTTGGGCCACAGAAGATTTCCAATTAGGGAGCTCCTCACGGGAAGGAGGAACTAGGCCGTCAGCCCTAGGCCTCCAACACAGACACAGTCTGCAGCTTGGGAGAGCAAAAAGCTGAGTGTGTTTGAGTGTGAAAGAGACAACTTCAAGAAGGCCAAACCATTGCTGGAGTGGAGGAGGGTGGGAGGGATGGGGGGGCTGGGTGATGGACATTGGGGAGGGCATGTGTTGTGTGAGCGCCGTGTGTTGTGTAAGACTGATGAATCACAGACCTGTACCCCTGAAACAAATAATACAGTATATACTAAAAAAAAAAAAAAAAAAAAAAAAAAAAAAGGCCAAACCAGCCATCAGCCTGGAGGGAGGTCAGATGGAGGTGAGGAGAACAAAGGAGGAGACCAAAGTGCCAAAGCCAATGGGAAGCCATGAAGGCATCATGGGCATGCGAAATCAGGACAAGGACTCAGAGCCCCCCGGCCATTCTCTGCATTAGGAGGAACAAAGGGACCCCCAAGGCACACGAGCCAAAAGCCAAGGAGTCCCCAGGCAGTCGAATAAGGGACCAGGAAGCTCACTTGGCAGGTCGTGGGTAGCAAGGAGAGACTGTGAGCCTGAGGCCACACTGCCTGGGAGCAGGGCACAGGAGGAGAGCAAAAGAAGGAGCCGGAAGTCCAGCTGAGCCAGGGATGGGAGAAGGAAGTCAAAGCAGGACATAGCAGCCGCATCTACCAGGAACCAAGAGGGGGTCGTGCCAGTGACCCTCCGATGGTCAACTCAGGACGTCCCACCTGATCTCTCCGTCTGAAACATATGCTGACGTCCCTCCAAGGGTCAGTTCAGGGCCTCTCATCGGACGTGACCCAGTCTGAAAGAAATTCTGCCGCAGCATGGTGGAAACAGCTGGCCTCTTCTTCCTAGGGGCACAGCTGGCTGACATTCCTCAGCCTCCCTGGTTTTAGGAAAGGCCAAAGGACCGAGTTCTAGCCGAAGAAACGTGAGCTTGAGTAAGGCAAGCTGCTTGGGGCTGGGTCATCACACCTCACGTGGACATCCCTCCCAGCCTTTCCCCTTCCCATGGTTTGAAGACGGCAGAGCCACCATCAGCCTGGGCCCCTGAATGTCAATGGGAAACAGAACCCCATCCTTCCAGCTCCAGCCCCAGAGCATCTGTCCTGGACTGTTAGGAGAGGAAGAAATAAACTTCCCTTACCTTACGAGTCTGTTTGTTAGAGCAGTGTAGGCTACCTTACAGTAGTACTCAGTGAGGCCACAGATTCGCCAGGGCCCCAAAAGGACCGTCACAGAGAGAATGCCCCAGAGCAAGGCCTTTATGTGTGCTATGGGTGTGACCACCCATGCAGACACATAGAGACTGTTTCCACGGTAACACTGGGTCTACTAGTTTGCTTGTCTGTCCTTATTCAGAACATAGAAGATCTTTCCCCATGTAGATGGTGTTAGAAATGGCAGTTAGGTCCTCACACCTACACTTGCTTAACCTACAATACCAAAAACAACAACTCGATACAGTCTCCCATCATTTATAACATCTCCGTCTGATGTTGGAGGGCGAAGAAAACAGGAAATTGAGAAGGGGAAATCAGACGTGGTTTCTGTTAAGCTCACATTAATAGAAAGGGACTTGGTAATGATACTCCAGGTTTTAAAAGGAGACAGATGCTCTTTTAAGTCCCAAAGGCCCAAGAATCATGTGAGCAGAGAGAGTATGAATCTTAATGGTAGACCTGGAGATGCAGCCACAAGATATTAATCCTCACGATGCAAGGCGTCTGATTTTTTAGAAAAAGGAATTTAGAAGGGACCCCAAACAAAACAAAGCAAAACAAAAAACACAAAACAAAAGCAAGGCAATTGTGATTCTTTTCTGCCCCCGTCCAACCCCGAAATGCCTGTCCCCCACACCCATCTGAGCAGCCGCGGTGGGATGTGGGGTAAGAACAGCAGTTACTCATGGGCTGAGGAGGTGGATTAAAGATGGACGATGCGGAGGGAGAAAGGGGGGCTCTGAGTGGGACATTCCCTGCTACCGTAGAGAGCACCCACGGGAGAACACTTCCAGGCCTGCGGCCGAGCCCCTGCAGTTGTGTAAGCCTCTAGGGACGAGGATTCTTTTTTTTTTTTTTTAAGATTTTATTTATTTATTTGACAGAGAGAGAGACAGCCAGCGAGAGAGGGAACACAAGCAGGGGGAGTGGAAGAGGAAGAAGCAGGCTCCCAGCGGAGGAGCCTGATGTGGGGCTCGATCCCAGAACGCTGGGATCACACCCTGAGCTGAAGGCAGACGCTTAACGACTGAGCCACCCAGGCGCCCCAGGGACGAGGATTCTAAACTAGAGGTACGAGGCCTCTCTTTTCACCCCCACACCCCAACCCTGTGAACTCCTGTTATGAGTAGCCTGGAGTACAGAACTAATTAAATATTCTTCCGGGTTCTGCAAATATAGACTTAGAAGAGCTTTGGAAGTACACCCTCTCCACCCCCTGGTCCACGGCCAAGCCCCCGAGGTAGACCCAGTGCACTGCAGGCGAAAACAAAGGACACAGCTTTGGGGAATTATTATGCTGGAGAGAGAGAGAGAAAAAGATGTTCTCTAGGTCATCATTTCTTCTCCCCTGAGAATTTAAGTCTTCCTCTGTGAGCCAAAGAGAAGAAGCAAAATGTCCTATTTACCTCAAAGTCATTCCAACAGAGGCTCTTCCATCAGGGGGTAGAAAGGAGGCAGAATTAAGGTCCGAGTGTCCAGAACAATATTCCCCAGATTTGCCACCCACCTGAGACTTGACTCCGAATAGCTTTTGAGGATTTCTGAGAATCAAATCCATCTTCAAAGGATGAAATGTGCTGCCACTGAGGATTTCCAAGAGGTTCCACCCGGTCAAGGCAATCGAGGCAATCTAGACACTGAAATTCTCCTCTCCTCAATTCTTCCTACAAAACAGAAAACTAATAATCAATAAATGGCTCTATGCTTTGCAGTCTCTACATTATTTCAGGAGCCCCCCTTCCCCAGATTTCCATGTATTACCTGAGAAATGTAGGGCCTTCTCTAAAAGCTTCCGTTTACATCAGTGCTGGGGAATCCCACAAAACCCCAGAATGATTCACCTTCCCAACTGTAGCAGAAAGTTTCTTTAGCCTAGGTCAGCATTCAGTGTGTGGGTGAAGGCCTTTTCCTGGCTCCGCTTTCCAGTCCCTATTAAAGCATCAAAACCAGCTGTGTGGTCTCTTCGCAGTCCTGGCTCCTTAGCCCCAACTCTGCTGCGGCAATGAAAGTTACCCTGGCAATCTCCACTCAGAGGGAAGCCACAAGCCACCGGGAGCTTCCTCCCTCCACAGTACAGAGCTGATGTTTGTTCATTCGCTTGTTTATTCATTCATTTAATAAATATTTCTGGAGGGTCTGTGTGCCAAGCATTGCTCCAGGTGCTGGGATTACAGTGGTCAATGAAGTTGACATGGCCCCTGTCCTCGTGGAACCCCCAGATTGGTGGAAGTGACAGATGTTAATAAAATAAGCCAACGAAGGGGACGCCTGGGTGGCTCAGTGGGTTAAGCTTCTGCCTTTGGCTCGGATCATGATCTCTGGTCCTGGGATGGAGGCAGCCCCCAGCGTAGAGAGAGCAATGCGCCAGGTGCCAAATCCCCCTCGGGTGAAACGGAATAAACAGGAGTACGTTATAGGACAAAGAGGTCGAGCCACACGGCATGAACCCCGAAGAAGGGGGATTTTCATACTTGGGGGGAGGAGTAAGAACAGGCAGTGGCATTAAGGAACCGGAAGAGTGCTGACCCCCAGGCTGGGAACCATCCAGAGAACAAGGAGCTTCCACGTGACAGGATTGCAGGGAAAGCAATGACCTCAGGGGAGTCAGAAGGAGAGGGAAAGTGCAATGAATATGCTGAGAACATTGATGTTCATTGACCCAGGAAGGAGGGTCCCAGTGGACACTGGGGAAACGGGGGGGGGGGGGGGGAGGGAAGGGTGAGAACAGAGAAGAATGGGACAGCGAGGGTGGGGCCGGCTACCTCCCCTGAGTCACAGAGGGCGGTGCGCACAGATCACCGCGCGTGCGGGCACAGCGAGCTCCAAGAGAGCTAAAAGAATGAACCCCTACAGTCACCAAGTGCATTAGGGACGGGTGTGTGTCAGAGGGCACCCTGAGTTCCCAGAAACCAGCAGCACCCTGGACGTCTTGATCTGAGGGTGTCCGCGCTGGGTGAGGAGGCCAGGCCCAGGCTTCTTGCACTGGGCAGGCTCGCACCCAGTGTTGGATGTCGGAGCAGTTTCTGACGGACTACCCCATGGTTCTGGAAGGAAGGGGGCCTGGGCTGTCTGTGAAGCGGGAGGCTCACACTAGGGAAAGATAGAGTACAGCATCACCGGAAAGGCTGGGGAGCTTGAGCTGACACCGTTGCAGAGACCTGACTAAGGCCTTAAACAGACCCACGGAGATGGCCTTCAGCTTACAAGACAGAACTTGAAAAACAATATTCGTTGTGTGTAATTTCTCGGAAGGAGACTGAGATTTTAGAGCAAACTTTATATAAACTCTCTTGGGAAGCAGTAGACACTGGAGCCAGAGGGACCTTGAGCAAGTAACTTCCTAAATCGCCATTGTTTTGCACCTGTTGAATAGTGATAGGAGTACGTATTAATACAGGCTAGTGGTTCTCGAATTTTAAACTGAGACCAGTCTGAGATGCTAGCCCCGGGTCCCAGCTCCAGAGATTTCAGTTTAGTGGCTCCAGGGCAGGAGGCCCTGCCAGAGGATTCTTAGGATTGAATGCAAAATGTTTAGCATTATGAAGTACAAGCTTTCCCCTCTATTTTATTTATTTTTTTTTTTTAAAGATTTTATTTATTTATTCGACAGAGATAGAGACAGCCAGCGAGAGAGGGAACACAGCAGGGGAGTGGGAGAGGAAGAAGCAGGCTCATAGCAGAGGAGCCTGATGTGGGACTCGATCCCGGAACGCCGGGATCACGCCCTGAGCCGAAGGCAGACGCTTTAACCGCTGTGCCACCCAGGCGCCCCTCCCCTCTATTTTAAAAAACAAAAAGGAATTCCTGTACTTCTAAGCTTACTGTGCAAGTGGACGGATATTATACTTCCTAGTGACTCTTACTACCAAGTTGCAATGTGCAGGTTATGAAGTGGTGTCATCAACATGACCAGTCTTAAAAAAGTTGTTGATGAAAAGCCTGTGAAAGAGAGGGTGTGAGGTTGTTTAATGCAACTTACGGCACATTGTACAGTCAATTATTTTGGGCAATGAGGTAAATACCTGCCTGGAATTGAGGCACGGTGCAAATTAACTTTCAACAGGATTAACAAGAAAATGCTTTTTCTTGGCATATTGATGCTCTCAACCATTTACCTCCAGTACAAAAGTGTTTAGTGTTTCTGAAATAGCAACGGAATCAAAATTCTTCTGAAATCATGTTTTTAATGGACACTCTGAGTGTCTACAAACATTCGTGGGTTAAATCGGTAATGCCACACTATATTTGATGTAGACAGTTCCACAACTAAAGAATGTGGACAATTTCGTAGATTTTGTTTTTGCTGAATTTCTCAGTATTTACATGACCAAAAACAGCCCTGGGTTTTATTTTCAGCTAAAGGTACCCTCCCTAGTGGGAAAAATGCCCAGATAGCATGAGACATGATATGACTAAATTCTTGCTTGATATAGCCTCCGTGCCTGGCACATAGTAGGTCCTCACTTGTGTTGAAGAACTATAAAAGTTCTGACACCCAGAAGGCAAAGCACTTCTGTGGAAACTTGCCTGACTCCCAGATACATACTTGAGATATGCTTCAGAAGAGCAGTTCAAATGCTGATTTCCGATAGTTCTGTAAAATCACAATACACATGCTTAGCACCCACGAATTCCCGGAACCTCTTGTTAATCCGACTGCAGCCACCATACTGCCTCTTCCAGAGGGCTAAGGTGCTGGTAACTCTGACCTTGACTACAGCAACAGACTGGCCCCTGGTGGTGGTAAGGCAAATAGAATCACCAGTCTGAGAGGTGGATGCAGTGCTGTCTCCCACTGCCCTGCGTTTCAGACCTCACTGCCTGGGGGGGAAATGTCAATTTTTATTTTAATCATAGGGAATATCCCCTGGCTAAAGGGATAACATACCCACAGACCTTTTTTTTTTTTTTAAAGATTTTTTATTTATTTATTCGACAGAGACAGCCAGAGAGAGAGGGAACACAAGCAGGGGGAGTGGGAGAGGAAGAAGCAGGCTCCCAGCGGAGGAGCCTGATGTGGGGCTCGATCCCACAACGCCGGGATCATGCCCTGAGCCGAAGGCAGACGCTTAACCACCCAGGCGCCCCCCACAGACCTTTCTTTTGAACTTACGCCAACTTTTCTGAACGAATTTATTGTTTATATCACAAACAATTCCTCATAATAAAAGGTTTCTAAATCTTGCAGCACTGGCAGAGTGCTAGACACATTGTAACGCCTCCAATATATATAATTAAAAATTTAAACTTAAAGAATAATTTAGCAAAATATCGAGTCTTTGCCACAATGCTTTAGATTTCCTCATTAAAATATTGTTTCAAACTGGGTAAACTTTTAAACTGCTCACAAATGTGCATTCTTTCATGATCCTTAAATTAAAAAATCTGGCTTTTAAATAAAAATCTAGAGTGCCTAGAAAAAAATTTTGCTTAGAAAAAAATGTCCTGTAAAAGGCCATAAACTGTTAGAATAGGTTCCCGTACTTAACTACCTTTACCTGATTTTCCCCTAAATATGTTATGAATAATGTAAAAAGTCACCAAGTATAACCACCCACATTGCAGACAGTTTATATCATGTAAGTTTCAAATCTCTTTTCGTGTCACTACCTCTAGAAACCCAGCACTTACCTTTTATGGGAAAAAAAGCAGCATCTAATTTTTCAAGGATTTTGGGAGAGCTTTTCACCTGGCTCTTTTTTCTTTTCTAACGGGTTTTCCTATATAATTAGAATTTGCTTCTGATCAGCTAAACTGACAATGAAATGCTAAAGCTCCTGGGGTGCCCGTGTGGCTCAGTCGCTTAAGCATCTGCCTTTGGCTCAGGTTGTGATCCCAGGATCCTGAGATTGAGCCCCACATTGAGCCCCCTGCTCAGCGGGGAATCTGCTTCTTCCTCTCCCTCTGCCTGTCACTGCCCCTGCTTGTGCTGTCTCAAAAAAATAAATAAAATCTTAAAAAAAAAAAAAAAAAGCAGCTAAAGCTCTCTCAAATCTCAAAGCCATCTGGCATGGGTTTTAACTTTCAGACATCCTGTAAAAGGTCACACCAAGCACTCTTAGAAAAGATCACACAGTTAACTCTTAGAAAAATTATCATTTCATTTTCTTCAACAATAAGAATGGTAATTAGAGTACAAATAGTGTCATGCAGCAAGGCACAAATGGCTACATGAAGGTGGACTGACTGCTGAAAGTCACTCTCAAATTCTGAGCCGGATTCATTTTCATCATAAATTTCAGAGATGAACTGTACAATATTCAATCTAAGCAGAAGCATCTAGCAATTTTCTCTCCCCTTCCCATTCCTATTTCTGGGCACAAGAGCCAAAAACAATCAAATAAAAATATACGAAAGCATATATGTATATATATGAATTCTTATTGTATATAAATGAATTCTGTGTATTTATGAATTCTGAAAGCTTTGTGGAATCTACCATAAATCTGAAAAACGTCTAGCATAAATTACTTACGAATGTCAAGTAAAACTCAAACAAGTTTCATTGGTGAAGCTGATAAACTATCACGACCACATACTGTAGATATTACTGCATTAACTTGGCTCCTATCATTGGACGGTTTGTTGTAGACGTGAACATCTTTCTCAGTGCGTCCCTGCTCTATCTTGAAGGTCAAGGTCAGAGATTCTTTTTTAGTGCCACGCATAGTAAATTACAGTGTATATTCTGGAACAATAAACTATGGACACAAACTACTCGGACTATCTGGGTCTTAACTGATCCCTTAAGTGCTAGGGCAGGGGAGGGTAAATCTAGGGAGACCGGCCATCAATACACCAACCTACTGTTGGGTGTTGTCCAGAAACCAAGCAGGTGAATTTTAAAAACTGGAGGTTGGCTTTACCTATCAGGGAGAAACTGGTTGCCCTAGTGACTGCCTTAGTGCTCAACTTCCCTAAAGCTTCAAGCTCCTCTTTGGACTTATTTTGGGATTTTACTATCTCAAGAGAACAATCAAATTTATGATTTGATACAGGGGTCAGCCTGAACAGAGCTTCCTTAATATGGCCTATAACTCCATTTTAAGCAAGAATTGAAATTAGGATAAAACAGTAAGACACAGGAGGTGCGGGGCTGGCTCAGTTGGTAGAGCATGTGACTTGATCTCGGGGTTGTAAGTTTGAGCTCCATGTTGGCTGTAGTATTTTATTTTTTTTTATTTTTATTTTTTTTAAAGATTTTATTTATTTATTCGACAGGATAGAGACAGCCAGCGAGAGAGGGAACACAAGCAGGGGGAGTGGGAGGGAAAGAAGCAGGCTCATAGCGGAGGAGCCTGATGTGGGGCTCGATCCCATAACGCCGGGATCACGCCCTGAGCCGAAGGCAGACGCTTAACCGCTGTGCCACCCAGGCGCCCCGGCTGTAGTATTTTAAAATAAAACCTTTTAAAAAATAAAATAAGACAGAGGAGATCAATCTTTGGGGGTTTTAATACACAAGTCCTAACTCTGTGACAAGTCCACTGAGAAAAAAAGTAAAGGCACTTAAGATTTCATTCTCCTCGTGAAGAGGAGACGTTAAGTTATGGTAAAGAGGTTTGGAAGTGTGGGGTGCTGGGCTCACACCTGTTCTATATAGACACGAGCTACAACCGAGAAAGGAGAGGTCCTGGAACCTCAGGTCACTGTACTAAATAATTTGGGAATAACCTGTTCTGAATCTGTTTAAATTTGCTTCAGTTTTAAAACTAGTTAAAATGCTCTATGTTCAGCTGATTTTTTTTTACTAATTTGTTTTCCAATAGCAGGGATGCACAGAAGAGTGAGTAAAAAAATACACTCAATCTTTTATGAATGAATGGCTGTGATACGGCATTAGTACTACCAGATGCTGCTTTACGTAGAGCAAAATTCCAAACTCTAAAATTTCAGCTTTCCTTCTTGAATCAATTTTGATGCACCCTGTTCTTACACAAATTTCTGAAATACTACATATTAAACCTGTCCCAGTCTTGAGTATTAAACATTTTATTTAAAGATTTTTAAAGTAAAAAAAGGGTACACAAATACAGATTACATCATGATGACAGAGGCAGTATTCTACATGACAAAAATCAAAACAAAATTTAAAAAGTGGACGTACAGATACTAAACAAGCATAATACCTGATAGGCAACTCAGGCTGCATACACATAGAACGGTCCGACCAGACATGCTTATGCAAAATAAATTTTTTCTTAGAACACCATTCTGTCAACTGCCTTATTCCCATTGAGTATTTTGAGAGCACTTCTATAGAAAAGGAACTGGCATGGCACTTAAAAACTACAAAAAAACAGAACGCAATTAAAAACATATTTGTAATGCAATTTTGTATAAAATATACACGGTAAATCTTATTAGTTAAAAAAAATATTTAAAAACAAACGAAAAAAAAAAACCCCACCCTGAATAACGGTTAAAAGCTCATCACAGAAAAATGTTCATCATTTTAACATTATTGATAGAAAATAGATGGGATTTTGGCGGCGGGGTGGGGGGAGATCTCTAACTTGAAGAAGTCATTCAAAATTTATGTAAAATTGTAGATAAGATAGTAACTCACTGCCTACCCCTTTCTCAAAACTTATCATGAATATTCTAATATATAACTACAGGACAATAAAAGAATAGCTCAAAGAAAGTGTTTCTCAAAATAAGGTCCAAAGACCCAGCAGAATTCTAAGGTAGGCCCAGCAATGTGCATTTTAAACAAATGTCCCAGGTGATTGCTCCCCATTCTGAAATCTGAGAACTAATGCCCTAGGGAAACAGTACCACTTAAAAGATAATAAATATATTTCTGATATATCAGAATTTTCTACGACTTTATGGTTTGCAGTGAATACTGCTTCTTAAAACAAGTTTCAGGTATTAAGAAAAACATATATACCTGTTACATGAACGTGGGAATGTATATAAACTTTTTCCTTTGAGGTTTTCGTTGCTTTCAGATTTAGTTATTTCACGAAAAATGAGTATATGGCCAGAAACTTCAGAAAAATCACATTTCTAATAAAATGTAGCATCCAAAAAAAAGGGAGATAATTTCTTAAACGCCTATAAATTTTAAATCATCCTAAATTTAAGACTAGATGGCTTCCCCCAAAACTCAGTTTTACTAAACTGGACAATTGTGACTTACATGATCAGGGTTACTTTTTACATCCCTTTTCATTAAAAAAATATTCAAAATAAACAGATGCTATCACTGGCATCCCTTTAAATAATAAATTGCTAAACATTAATATTAATAAAAAATAATCTGAAGAACTCTGCCCCTGAAATGTACTCCACTCTGATTACATGTGTTACCTACTTAATAAAAACTCACTTAAGGAGCTGGAACTATGGGGTATGTATGTGTGAGTTCCCTAATATTTGATCATGTTTATCTTATTTTTTAAAATTTCACTGACGACTCCATAAACAGGGTCCAAACGTATGGATAATAGGGCTTTGGTGAAGAAGTGAGTATGGTTAAGACACTATCTGGAAGATAAATACTTTTTCTGTATACTAAATTATAAGGAAAAAAATAGCATACATTCTGTCTCCACTGGATAATGGAATGCTTTTACAAGTCTGATAACAAGTGCTTCTTTATTATCTAAATCAAATCACAAAAAATAGCCGTGGGATTTGCTAATAAAGAAATAAATCTCACCATTGCACTTTTCTGTATCTATTTTAAATTTCTATTTTTTTCCCTTTCTATATACTGAGAAATGCTCCATTCAAATGCATCCTGGGCTCTTTGAGTGACATTTATTAACATACCAGTTAAAGTTCTGGCTAAGGGGTAAGCTCAGAAGCTAAAGCCCCGATATGAAAGAAATCCCTCTCATCGGTTTTTCAAAAACAGCTAATGATTTAGAATCTGATACTTAGTAAAATGTGTCCGTTTTTTTTCCCTCAAGGAGAATTTGTATTCCCTAACTCTAAGCAAGCGACATCTTTTATTACCAATTTAATAAATGTTGCCTTAAAAATCAATAATTTAATTATCCAAGGCAATAAAATTTACAGCTGAATTTTTAAACACAACTCAGAAAGTAATAGGTAATATAATAAATTGTTGTTTTTTGAATTATTCTTTCATATCAAAATTAAACACTTCAAGGTGAAGTGAATGAGGAATGACAAAAAAATCACGGGAGGCTTATGACGTAATGTCCCACCAGGTGCCTTAATGCAACGGATACTCTGTTTAAAAGCAGTGGTTAAGTATTGCCTTTAAACAAAAAGGATAACTTCATGACTCATCAGTGGGCTGCTGGATTACCAGTAGAGTTAAGCGCTGACACGACTGTCTGGAAACAGGTAGTTTCATTTTCTTTTTCACAGTTAGATGTAATAATTGACTCTTACAGCCAATAACAGAAGATACTGAGTGATTTTTGGGGGGGTGAAAAATATAAAATGGTTCACTGTATCCAGGCTGGTAACAAGTTTATTCATGCATTAAATGGCCACACAAGCAGAAGGAATAGTTGGAAAATGAGGATTAGACACATTCTTCTGCAGACATCAGAAGAGGGTTGATGTACTCAAAACCTTCGAATTCAGACTGATCAATCTTCCTCACGATGTCACTGTTGAAAGAAAAATACATTAATTTTCATAACCTAGATTTCTTTACCTTTTTATTTATTTAATGGGTAAAATAAAATGGAAAAAAACCCAAAAAATTAGGCTAATTTACATGATTTATGGGGGGGGGAATCTATGTTTAGATTAGTTCCAAAACATTTTCTAGAAGAACCAAGAGTACTGAAAATAAAAGAAGACTAACAATCCCAACGTGGTCCAAAATTGAAGGCTAGGAATTAAAAAGTCGCAAATTGTCACAAGTCTAGCTAATGTTAACTTTGGACCTGAACAACTTTCATACTTATAGGTGAACATCCAGGTCTGAATTCAATTTAGTAGTCACCTCAACAGGAAGATGGTGACAAGGCCCAGAAGAAGTTAACCGCAAGGAGAAGGCAATAGGGGCAGGTAGCCGGAAAGACCTGAAATAAGGAGAGGACACCGCAGGGAGGTGCAATAAGAGTAGTACTACTGAATGTTTTAACACTTAAATGCACACCCCATACTGCAGAGCACAAAGTTACACAGGATACAGTCCCCTCCTTCAAGGAGGGAAGGTATCTCATGTAACAAAAAGCTGCAAGAGAAAGCAGTGCCTGCTAAGTTTCATAAAGGACAGCGAAGCCTGATCTAACCACAGTTCTAAAAAAAAAAAAAGAAAAAGAAAAAAAGGGTGACTTCTAGTTAGAGAAATTGAGAACGCCAACGTTCATCGTATAAACACTTACCAAATGGAATTATGAAAGATCAGATGTTGGGTCTGAGAAAATGCAAGTAATTTACTTGAGTTGGAAGCACAGGAACAGAAGCATGTCAGACGGCAGATGATCTGGAGGGAAGGTAATGGCTAGCTCCAAGAAGCCAGTGATGCTCACACTAAGGCGTTTCACCTTGATTCGTCAAAGATCTGGCTGCATCTGAGGCAGCTCGGAAAGATGGAGAAGATCTCAATATGCAAAAATGAAGGATGCGCACGGAGGAACGGCGCGAGCAAAGACAAGAGCACAGCATCAGGGAACGCAGAGTCACGCACACTGGCCAGAACACAGCATCTGCGTTAGAGCACAGTGAGAGAGGGCCAGACAGGCAGGCGGGAGGAGAGGGCAGGGCCGTAACTGCTGGCCAAGGGGACAGATTTTATCTGCTAGGCAAGCAGGAAGTGCCTGGAGGCTTCTGACAAGGAGGGTTACAGAACTGGGAGCACTACTGAGATGTGCGGAATGGCTGGCAGAGCAAAGAAGATGCCCAATGAGGAGGATGGTGTAATATTCTGGGTACGATCGGAAAGAGACGTGAACTGGACTCATGGCCATGGAATGGAAATGAAGGCTCTGATGCAAGGAATGAAGTAAAGGGAGAACAGACAAGGACTTGGCAGCCGGATGTGTTCTCGTTTGTTAAGGAAGAGTCAATAATCATGGACACTCTGAGTCTGAACGAATATAAGATGGCACAGTGAGCAGAAAAAAGGTAAATAAAAATAAGAGATTGAGAACAATAAAAAAAGCAAACATAAAGAGTCATTTCTTTTCTTTTCTTTCTTTGTTTTAAATCTCTATGCCCAAAATGGGTCTCGGAATCATGACCCCGAGATCAAGAGTTGCACGCTCTCCTGACTGACCCAGCCAGGCACCTCGAGAGCTGTCACTCAAAGTATTTTAGATTTCGTATGTTTGAAGTGTGTAGCCGACAAACTAGGGGAGATGTTTATCTTTTTTTTTTGTTTTTAAGGATTTTATTTAGTTATTTGAGAGAGAGAGAGCGCACATGAGCAGGGGCAGAAGGAGAGGGAGAAGCAGACTCTGCCGCTGAGCGGGGAGCCCACTGTGGGGCTCGATCCCAGGACCGAGACCATGACCGGAGCCGAAGGCTGACGCTTAACCGACTGGCCCACCCAGGCGCCCCTAGGGGATATGTTTAAACAAGCAGATAGCAGTGCAGCTCAGGAGAGTACCAGGTGGAGGCCAGGTGCTTCAGAATCATTGTTCACTTACCCTTCACAGCAGCCTCGTGATGCAGGCAGTAAGAGAACAAATAGGCTCAGAGAAGTTATGAAATTCAAACTCAGGTTACCCGGTTGGTAAGAGGTGGTGTCAGGATTCAAATTCCTGTCTTTTGATGGAATCTAGTGTTCTTTCTAATATATGACGCTGTCAGAAGTAATGATATTGGTACACATCTCTCTCCTTTGGAAGACATTAAACGTTTTGTGAGACTGACCTACATCTTAATCATCTTTCAATGTCTAGTACTTAGCACAGTGCCTTTCGCTCAACACTATTTGCCAGTTTAGCTGGGAGTCACTTAAATAGCTGGTATCAATATTGTGGGCCTGGCTGAAATCTCCAAGGTTCAAACTGCATATAGCAAAGAGAAGGCTAACATGAACAGAACTGTGGAACATTCCAGTCTCAAGGGGACAGGGAAAAAAGGGTGACAAGTGGCCACAGAGATGCAGCAGAACCAGGATGGGTAGCGCCAACCAAAGCAAGGCCATGAGCACCAAATGCTGTACAGACATCAGGGGAGATGAGGACTGATCACAATATGCTTTAAAAATCAGAAATTAACAAGTCAATTCAACTTTTGGATGCTGAAGGAACAGGTTAAATTGTAAGGCGTTCAAGTGCTGGTAGTAAGAAAGCATAAGACAATCAACGTTGACTATCCTGAAGGAGTTTGATAGAGATACTGCTTATTTATTTTTCTTTTACCAAGAGCATCTATTAACTATTCTGAAAAGGAAATGAGGGAAGAAAATGTGACGGTTCAAAGATGTGCTGAGATTCTGGGGAAAAACTAGGATTTCTGAGCATGCTGATAAGTAGCAGAAAAGCAGCCGGAAAAGAGAAATTAAAGGAGGTGGAAGAATGAACGTTAACTGACAAAATGAAATCCTGGCAGAAGCTAAGGAGACAGACGTAGGGAAATGGAGCACTCCCTGCAAACGAGGGACATCCAAGCACAGGGAAGAAGGAAGAGGAGGGAAGAGAGCAACTGTGAGCCGCGCGGTGGTCTGGTGAGAGTGGAAAAGGGAGCAAGCTCACACCAGGAGGTCCCCAATCCTTGAAGTCAAGGCAAGGCCGGTCCCCTAACGGTGCTGGACGCGGGGGTAGGACTGAAGGCTTCTAAAATGGACAGAGTCTGGAAGAGCTGCATGAGGAATGTGATAGGAATTAACAAGATGTGAGTAAAAATACTGCCCAGGAAGAAGGTCCTCCTTGAGATCAGAGAACGAATCTGTAATGACAGGTAAACGATCAAATGTGCCCAAATTATTCTAAACCATACTTTTAAAAGATGCAACATGAACATAAAAAATTCGTCAGATCACTGCTGGCTGGACATGGTAGGGTAATGTAATCTTTTTAAAACCAGTCGGGCAATACACATCAAGAGCTTGAAATATTTGATCCCCTTGGACCTCATTCCCTTTCTAGGAATCTGTCTTAAGGTAACACGCGGGGACTCAAAGATGGCCATCTGCACAAAAGGGCAGCCCAGGGCAGCGGCAAGAGCGTGGGCCTCGGGCGGACTAGGGTTTGTGTCCTGACGCTGCCACCTGGCAACTGTGAAACTCTGCTTCACCTCTCTGAGCCTCAGTTTCCCCGTCGGTAAGACGGGGAGGACAGTAAGTAGACTTTCAAGGTTGTCGTGAGAATTAGAGATAAGGCATGGAAGGCAAAGTAGAAGAGGGCAGTCGTTATAATTTGTAAGAGTGTCATAGATTCAAATATCCCATAACTGAATGGCTAAATAAATTATACTATAATGTGAGAATGAAGCACTGTGTAGCCATTAACAATGAAACTTTCAAAGAACTTTAGAAATATCTCCGTCTATAGAATTACTTACTCATCATCTGGAGTGAGCTGGACAGGTTCATTAGTAAACTGAGAATCAAAGTTGTCCAAACCAAATTCCCCAGAAATATTTGGTTTAAAGGGAGGTACCACCTGCTTTTGCTCCATCTAGAAAAGACATATTAGATGACAGCTCAAGCCTACGTTCTCAGAAAAATGCCACCTCTACATTGCTCCTCTGCCCTCAGATGCCCCCTGTCCTACCCCAGTGAGTTCCTAGCAATGGCTCTACGGTATTCACAATGATGGAAATTATTCACTAAACTGAACACTGATGCGGGCCTTACTAATATTACAACCCGCTCCATTAAATTCGTATTCTAAGCTTTTATTGTTTTAAAAGCTTTTTAAAAAGCACTTCAGAGAGTGGTTTTAAGTTACTGAGGCTGTGATATATTTGTTTTACAACAATCTTTTTAAGATAATAAAATGTGGCCCAAGAGAATAATGAAACCTAATATAGAAAACAATGAAAATTTACATACCATATCCCAATCAACATTTCGAAAGAATGGGTGTCCCTGAATATCAGCAAATCCTGTTTGAGGATGACAACCCAATCGTTCCTTTGGGTCCTATGGTGGGAAGAAATGTTTCAAGAAGTGGATGGATATCATGCTTCAGAATAAATCACCTTTGTGACCTGGGTTTTGTGTCTATTATGATACCTTTATATCTGAAATCAGAATGCCTTTCATTTCTACATAGTACAACACTAGACTTAAATGGGTGTCTGAAGCTTGTGACAAGTAAGATTTCCTCACGGCTCTCTGTCCAGCTATCATGAGATTATAGTGGACACAGGTCACTACTTCTTGCTGAAGAAAAATGGGAGGAAAAAGCAGTAGAATCATTTGAGCAGCATCCTGATATTTCTTTGGCATAGATTAGAGTGCTGGTCAAAATATACAGACTCCAAACTTCACAAGTTTGCTCGTGGCTCATTTTAAAAGCCCTATGCCCAAATACAGCAACAAACCATAATCTGCGTACGATGATACAACCGTTATGTGAACCACTGGACTGAGACGGGGCTGCAACTTATAAAAAGTCACGGCTTATTCATTACTACGAATGAGAACATGTTACTATTTTCCTTTCCAATAAAAGACATTTTGTTTTCAATATAAAACCTCTCACCTTCATTTTTCAGTGTAATATTTAGATTTCCATTTTAAATCTTTCTTCATATAAAGTACTCAAAAGCTTCAATTTCTTATTTTATTAAAATTCCTCATTACCTTATCTATACGTACCTAGGAAGTTAAATGCATATCAACCTACTTTATAACCTACGATTTATTTAAAATAAGATTTATGATTGCCAAGATCACTGTGAGGCAATACGAAGTGTATCTGGGGTCTGTCCCAGGTTCCCGACACAGAGCCCCTAAAACCCTTGTCATTTCCTCAGTCACAGACACATCGTTATTCATATCACGTCCCTTTCAATTATACCTTAGTTTATGCTAGTTAGGTGACTTTCGGTGGGCATGTAATAGCTTCAGGATGGGATCTGGTCGCCAGAGGAGCCAACCATGTGATTAGAGAGTTCTAATTTTCAGCCTCCTTTTCAGAGGGGCTGGAAATTGAGTTCAATCACCAATGGCCAGTGATTGAATCAATCATGCCGATGTCACGGAACCGCCATAAAACCCTCTGAACCCTGGGGTTTGGAGAGTTTCTGGGTTGGTGAACATATCCATGTGCTGTGAGGGTGATAGACCCCAACTCCACAGGGACAGAAGCTCCCGTACTCAGGATCCTTCTGGACCTCGCCCTGTCTATCTCTTCATCTGGTTGTGCATTTGTACCCTTTATAATAAACCAGTGATAGTAAGTCAACTATTTCCCTGAGTTCTGTGAGCCGTTCCAGCAAATTACTGAACCTGAAGGGGGAAGGTTGTGGGAACCCCCATCTGTGTAGCCAAGTCAGACATAACTAGGGGTACTCAGTACTTGTGACTGGCATCCGAAGTGAAGACAGTCTTGTGGGACTGAGCCCTTAAGCCCCTGGAATCTGATGCTAACTCTGGGCAGTTAGTGTGAGAAAAAAAATGAATTCTAGGACACCCAGCATGTCCGGAGAGTTGGAGAATTGGTTGTTGGTATGGAAAAAACCTACACATTTGGTGTTAAAAGTGTTATGAGTAAAAACTGTTCCGAATCATAATCTTAGATCCTAAAACTCTTCTAACCTACAGACCACAACAAATAATTGAATGGTTTTCAGATTTTTTAAGACCAACGATGGCATTTCATTTCTTCTGACTTTTAGCTAGGGCTTTTGACGTGATAATCTGTAGGGAACACTGCTGCCAAGCGCTCAAGAAGTAATGAGACTCTAAGAATAATAATCCAAAGAACACTGGATAATAGAGCTATAAGTATGACTGAGGTGATCCCCCAAGATGTAATTGTTCCCTAATTGTGTACATGGTACGCTATCATTTACACTAAAAACACCATATGTAAATAGCTGGGGGTGAATTATATTGCCAAAATGGAAAGGACAACTCATGTCAGGTTCTCCCGCTGTCAAATTACTCTTTGGTGAAGAGACAAATTCCAGATCTAACTGAAAAAATTACATACTCTGATGTTCTGGAATGTGACTCTGCCCGAACTTCGACTTACAGTTTCATTTACATACAGATAAACCACTAGCGATTGTTACGTGCAATTTCTACCTTGTTGAGAAAACTCTTCAGGACACTTGCAGCTTTTACAGACAGAGAACGCGGTATGCGTATTTGCTTCTCCAAAATAACTAGAAAAATAAAATTATGGCATTATGTTTAACTTTTACGTGGCTTCAAGCTTCACATTTTTATTACGAGGTACATAAGGTATTCCAGCAGAAGAAATAAGACATTACATATATTACTTCGGCGTCTGCTTGCTTTTATCCAGTTCGATTCTTTGTATTTCCAATCGTGGGCCCTTTTTTTCACCTTTCGATTCTCTTATGTTTTGGGGACCCTACTTTTTCTTCATTGTTCTTGGACTTACACGCTCACCCTCGGGGTCCGCGTGAAGAGACTGTCCTCTCTAGCCACAGGATTCCTTCCTCTAATCTCTGTGATATACAATCTGAAGGAACCTCTTTGTTATATTCGAGTATAAGAAAGCAGTTGGTAAATGGACTGAAGGTTCAGAGGTAGGAAGATATATTTTTTTAAAAAATTGAAGACTCACATATTAAGAAGTACACATTAAGAGGTAAAAATGTGAGCCATCCTCATTCATGCCCTGGAATAGGTTTATTCACAGAGAATCTCTGTAAAATACTGTACATTACCTTGGAAGAGATAATCCTCTGTGTTTTGATCAGGGTTGTCAGAGCTTCCAACAATATCAAATGGAGATCTTCCTGCCATCATCTCAAACATTAGCACTCCAAGGGCCCACCAGTCGACACTGAAACCTTCAAAAAAGAAATTTTTTGAAGCAACGAATTATCTATTCTGCAATTCTTGAAAGTCAGTAACTTGAGATTCATTTTATCATATAATAAAAAAATAAACATAATGAAAAAACTAAACTCCAAATGCATTATAACTATCATGGTAGGCACCGAAGGTTATAGGAATAATTCACTTAACAAGGGGAGGTACCTAAAAGATTACTTTAAAAATAAAATACTGGAGGGACGCCAGGGTGGCTTAGTCAGTTAAGCGCTTGACTCTTGGTTTCAGCCCAGGTCGTGATCTCAGGGTCATGGGTTTGTTCCCCGCGTTGGGTTCAGGCTCAGTGCTGTCTGCTTGGGATTCCTTCCCGCTTCCTCTCCCTCCCCCTCTGCCCTTCCTCCTACCTGTATAGGCTCTTTCTCACTCTCCCTAAAATAAGTAAATAAAATCTTCAAAAATAAAGAATAAAAAATAAAATATTGGAAACGAAACGTAAGTTTCTTTCCCCAAATATGCCTGTACTTTCAGACTCATGACCTGTTTCTAACATGTTGTTTTTGAGGATATAATTAAATTGTACTTGAGAATAACCTTCCTTGGTCTGAAACCTGATCTTCTGCTAGCTGATTAAAGATCCTTGAAGGACCCTGGAATCAGATTATGAGCAGCTGTCGGAAGTACCCATCCTCCTTTACGTCTGCTGAAATCAGAGGGGCCTGTACTTTCAGACTCATGACCTGTTTCTAACATGTTGTTTTTGAGGATATAATTAAATTGTACTTGAGAATAACCTTCCTTGGTCTGAAACCTGATCTTCTGCTAGCTGATTAAAGATCCTTGAAGGACCCTGGAATCAGATTATGAGCAGCTGTCGGAAGTACCCATCCTCCTTTACATCTGCTGAAATCAGAGGGCCAGAACCCAAGAAGTCAAATGTGTTCTTAAGATAAATATATCCTCTGGTTCCGGACAAGCAGTCAATCTTTCCCTCATTTTTCAGATTCCTGGAGGAAACATCCCAGGAAATATGAACAATCTTCTAGGGGTTCATGACCCTAGAGTCACATGGCTAAAATTTAAATCCCTACTCTGCCACTTTCTAGCTGTATGACCTTGGGCAAGTTATTTAAACTTTCTGTATAATGGAAATTAACAGTGCTTAACTCCTAGGATTATTGAGAGGCTTAATTAATATATGTAAACTGCTTATATTAGTGCCTAATATTTTTAGTGTTGCCATTAATAAAATATTATTCAAATCTGTACCCCAAATACTGCTAAGGTCCCATGGTCTCCGATTTCATAGTTTAGGGTTTTCATGTAGGTTTTAAGGGGATCAAGGTTTATATTAATAAGATTAGTATTTAAATACTATACTATACTATAATGCAATTGGTACCACATTTAACCACCCATCTAGCATATAGCTAAATGCCACCTATTTATTTATTACCATAATCTTCTCCTCTTAAAATTTCAGGAGCAATGTAATTGGGAGTACCACAAAAAGTGCTGGTTGTATCTCCTGGCCGTAATCCTTCCTTTTATAAAAAAAAAGAAAAGAAAAAAAAGATATAATAAGATAGAAAATTATCTTCTAAATTCACCTCTTTTATTTCATCTATTAAAAAAACTCAGCATCTATAGCTAATATACTAAGCTGAAATAAAATATCACTAGCATAGTTGTCCATATTATTAAAATCACAGGTTGCCATTAAATAGCTTAAAGAAAACCTGTCCTCATTAGATGTTGGTAGAGTTAAGATAAAAACTGCACTTGAAGTAATTTATATTCAAGTAAAAATTTAATACAAAAATTTAAATTGTATGAGTAAAAGGAATCATCATATTTTATGAAGAAAAGAAGCACTGTAAATCCCATCTCCTAACACAAGCACTGCTGGCATTATGATGTTTTCCTTCTGGTTGTATTTCCTAAGGCATAAATTTTTTTGGTTTTGTATCTCAATTGAAAAAATTAAGGCAAAACATACTAATGTGTATAAATAGAGAAACTACACAATGACAAATGGAACAATCACCAAAAAGTTATAACAAACTTGTATGCATCTAACAACACAGTCTCAAAATACAAAGAGTAAAAATAGACAAATAAGGAGAATTTCACAATCCCTGCTATGGAACGAACATTTATATGCCCCCAAAATTCATATGCTGAAGCCCTAATCTGATAGCACTGGGAGATGGGGCCTTTGGGAAGTAATTAGGTCATTAGGTTGGAGCCTAATCCTGATGGGATAAGTATCTTTATAAGAGGAAGAGAGCTCCCTCTCTCTTTCTGCTATGTGAGGATACAAGGATACATGCAAATCATGAAGAGCGCCTTCACCAGACACTGGTTCTGTTAGTACCTTGATCTTGGACTTCCCAGCCTCCAGAACCATGAGAAATAAATGTCTGTTGCTTAAGCCACCTAGTCTACAGTATACTGAGATAGTAGCCTGAACTGATAATACAATCCCCAATCATGACAGGTGATTTTAACACGTTTATATCAGAAAATGTATATCATACAAAAAAATTTTTGTAAGCAGACTTAAGATTTAGACAAAAGCTAGAGCTAAATATAACATATGTACTTATAGAATATGTATAATCTATGTGCATGTGAGGAGAAAGGGAGGAGGGAAAGAGAGTGTAAAGGACAGAGAGAATCCTTGCATGCAAAGAAGAGATTACATATCTTTTTTTAAGTACATGTGGGATACTGATCAAATACTAAGTCACAAAAGAAAATCAATATATTTTCAAAGAACCTGTAACATTCAGACCATTTGCTGGCTACAAGGCAATTAAAGAAGAAAACAATAAAAAGATAGTTTAAAAACAAGCTAAATAACATTAAATATACAATTAAGCAAGCAAGAGAAAGACAATTCATTTTTGTGAGTTTCAGTTTTAAGTAATGCATGCCCATTATAGTAACTTAAAAAATATGTAAAAGTAAACAAAATAAATGTGCAATGCTACATAACAGAACAACACATACAGAATTAGACAATCCTATACTTTAGAACTTGATTTAATGTTATAAACATTTTACATTGTTATGAACTTTGGTAAACATTTTCTTAATGACTTCATAATGCTCTGTTCTGTGGTCATGCCGTAATTTCCCTAATCATTCTCCTTACCAGCGGCCATTTAGATATTTGTAATATTTATCACAAACTACAATAAAAAATTTTGCTCATAAACTTTTCCTCATAGACCAAAATATTTACTCAGAATATGCCAGAGGCAAAAGTACTAGATAAAAGAGTGTGGCTGTACATCTTGAAGAATCCTGATACTTCCCCACCAACTACTTTCCAAAAGATTGTAACAATGCATACACTCACCAATGATACAGGAGAGTACCCATTTCTTTAAACTCTTTTAAGTGACTATTATAATTTTAAAAACCAGTACCTGGCATGCAAAAATGAAGTCTCATTATTGTTTTAATGTGTACACTTGATAACAAGGTTAGCATTCTTCATGGTTTTGTTGTTGTTGAGCTTTATTTTCCTTTGACAAATTATAAGACTTTTGTTATTGTCATTTTCCTTTTGAAATAAGAAAAAAATCGACTGGGGAAAAAAGTGATCAAGAGGGGCGCCTGGGTGGCTCAGTGGGCTAAGCGTCTGCCTTCAGCTCATGTCATGATCCCAGGGTCCTGGGATCAGGCTGTGTTGGACTACCCGCTCAGCAGGGAGTCTGCTTCTCCTTCTCTCTCTGCCCCTCCCCCGTCTCATGCTCTCTCTCTCTCTCAAATAAATCAACAAAATCTTAAAATAAGATTTGTGTAATAGAAAAATTTAAGGATACAGAAATTTAATATAAGAAAAGATAAATGTCTGAGTTTTGTACCTAAAAGCAAAAATACTTTAGGTAAAGATTTTCTTTTCTAATGTTGCTGAACAGATAAGGTCAAATCTTCAGTATTACTAGAGTGTCTTACTTACTGTTAACATTTAAATAATCTCCAAGCTCTGGAGGCATTTCCCTCGGGTGAATGGGGAAGTGTAATTCACACATTTACATGCTTGTTGCCATATTACGGTGTGAAGATAATTCTATCCCAGCTACTTTTAACAAGGAGAGTAGCTCCCTACACATTTGGTGGAAAAACACTGGACCCTTAAATGAAATACTGTTACAAAAAGAATAAAGTACCAAGAAATAAAGGACATTGTCCTGAGATTCTTATTGTAACTGAAATTCTTATTTTGTTCTACTGTACTTTATGTCAGATATTTAACCTTAAATATAAAAAAAATGATGATTTCCTGGGAAAATCTTGAATGCATTATCAAGAGTTACAATTAAATGGCAAAAACTGGAAGGTGACATGCAAGTAGTTATGCTAAAGTCATGGATTGCGAACAATTTTTACTTCCAAATTTTCTTCTATGGCATCACGACATTCAAGATAAAAAGTTACAGACAAAAAAAAGAAATTAACTCTTATTATAGTAAATATAACACTCACAGAAAATACCAAATTTTGTAAATGGTTAGAAAATACGTATATTTGTCCTTGTGCTAAAATCCCAAAAAGTATCCCAAGTAGCAGTCATTTCCTCAACTTTAAATATTGTTATTTTACCAAAACAATTTTATGAGCTGCTGAGACCTTCTGATTACCTAGAAATTTCCCTCACCTTACACATGCCGTAGTCAGTGAGTTTAATGTGTCCTTCTGAGTCCAGCAATACATTGTCCAATTTCAAATCTCTATAAATTATCCCTCTTTCATGAAGATAATTTAATGCTAGACTGATTTCTGCAGAGTAAAATCTAAAATGAAAAATAACGCATTTGATTCAAATTTTTAAATTGTGTTAAATTTCTAGAAGTCCTACCCCCATCTGCAAATGAAAACATCAAAATCATGTCAAAAGATTTTTTTCCACTGATGTTTTTAGAAACACCACCAAAACACAAACTGAAGTACCACTTTAAAGTATCTGAGCCCAAAACACAATTATAGAAATTCCAGCCTACGTTAAACTCATACTGTTCATAAAATTATTAATTTGCAAGTCTCGAACAGAAGTTCTTAATCTGGGTCCTTGGCGGACTTCAGGCAGTCCGTACCGCTGCAACCGGAGGCACAGCGTGTGTACATGTGTACTCGTGCATCTCCATATGGTGTATATAGCTTCCGACACTTCTCTAAGAAACAAACGATCTCCCCAAATCCCAAGAATCACTGATTCGCCTAGAATAGAAAAAATACTAGAAGTTCTATTCAAACTATAAAATCCGTACCAAAATTCTACAGAGGGAATTAAAATAAATTATTCTACAACCATACCATTTAATATTAAGGAGCTTTTTAGAACTGCCACTAACTCATTGGTGATAACCAGAACTTTTCACCTTAATAATGAAAATGAAACACCCAAGTTCGTTTATGGCTACTTTGGTAACTGTTACCATGATCATGTTTGGAGGTGCATAACACATACCTTCTCAGCTACTTAATTCTATGCATAGAGAACTTGAGCCTGTATTTTGTACTTTGGTTCCCCGGAAAAGTAAAGATGAAATAAAACCAGAACTGGCACTTGAATACAGTAAAAACTACTTTCCCCAAGTCCAACTGAACAAACAAGGAACAGATACAGTTATGGTCACAATTAGAACTATCATTTGTGGCTTTGCTGAGAAGGGTGATCATTTAATAAAGACTAAATACAGGAAATGAACATACAGGAAATTAACAGAACACAGTTAGGCCCGAGGTTAGATTAGTACAATTTCTACCTTCTTATAAAATCAATGAAAGGATATTATCTCTTTTTGACAAGAAATAATCAATGTCCTAGCAAGATTTCCACTAAACAAGTATTTATAAAAATAAAATCTTTAACCTTTATTACATGCATATACAAATTCATATGCTTCATTCTTGCATTACTCTTATGGAACATAAAAGGGTGAGAATTATTCCTAATTCTGAGTACAAAACAAAACAAAACATGGCACAGATGGATTAAACTTATCCAAGGCCATGATCGTTCCCTACCTAATTCCCCCAACATATAAGCAATTTACAATCTTATATAATAATATCAAATTAAAGGCACAAAATAAACAAATAAATAATATTTAATGATATTTTCTCTTATTTATCAACACGTGTGAGAGCAGAGGGGCCAAAAAAAAAAGCCAAAGGCAGAACAACTCAGAGATTATAATTACAGAAGAATAATCTGATTACTCTCAAGTATATACAAATAATAATCAATAAAAACTGTCCGAGATCACTGCAAACCTTAGATGAATAAGTGTTTGTAAATTTATCAATTATTTCAATTGTGGATGTTGAATAGACAAAGTATTTTAAAATAACTGGGTTTAGTAAACTAAAGGTTCCCCCTTTGTTTATACCTTTCAACTGCTTATATTAATATATATATATGTATATAATATACATTACGTTATATAATGTAAACTAACTTTTAGCTTAGCCCCTACATGACTTACAAAAAACTAACTAGCATCCCACCACCCCCACCACCCCCACCTCCAGCAAAAATCTAACACAAACAGTACACATTTACCTGGCATGTTCTTCAGGAAGTTTTCTTTGTCGCTGCATATGAAACATTAGATCTCCCCCATTTACATACTCTATGACAAAGAACAACCTAAAACACAGAAGAGATAAGAAACAAAACAAATGAACATGGGGGAGAAAAAGGAAGGCAAACCAAGAAACAGACTCTTAACTCTGGAGCACAAACTGACGGTTACTAGAGGGGAGGTGGGCAGGGGCAGAGGTGATGGGGATTAAGGAGGGTACCTGGGAGGAGCACCAGGTGTTGTATGAAAGTGCTGATATACTATACTGTACACCTGAAACTAATATTACACTGTGTGATAACTAACTGGAATTTAAATAAAAACTTGGAGGGAAAAAAAAGTATTTTTTAATTAAAAAAAAAAAAGAAAGAAAAGAAAATCAGCAGGGCTTAAATCCAAGAACTTTACATGTTAGCAGGCTTTAAAAAAAAATAAACACAGGAGAGCACAAGAAACCAAGATCCAAAAGAAGGCAGTGTCACTTTGCATTTTAAGCACCGCAGAGACCACGTACAACACAGAGAGCAGTCTATAGATTTACCCTTAACAAACATTCCAGGAATTTGGTGCAAACAAAGGGTAGCTGGAGTGGAAAGCTGTTTAATCACAGAAGATACAAGAAAATAGACCAGCATAATTGTGGAAACTGTTTCTTCTATTTGAAAGTAGTACCACTAGCAACCCAGAGCCTCTCACTCTCACCCCGATTTTAGCATTTGCAAGATTAGTCATTTTCAACTGTCACTTAAGGTAAAGAAGTTAGGATCTCTCTCTAGTTAAACTTTAGGAAACGTTAAGTACTAAAACTAGAATCTTGGAGATATTTATGACCTGGCCTTTTTTTTTTTTTTTGCCTAAAGCGGGTAATTTCCTGATGCTGATCCCATGTTAAAATGACATCAGGGACTGGAGTCTGAGTAGTAGGAAATTTTAAGCATAGTACTGTTGTGTCCATCTCCATGTCTTCCACTTCAGGCTTATAGTAGAAAGCAGTTCTCATTGTGGAATATAGCAAAATGTGTAAAGCCCAGTAATCATTCCATTATCTTTCAATCTTACCTGCTTTCTGTCTGAAAGCAAGAATGCAGCCCAACAAGAAAAGGATGATTGGATGCCTGCTCAAAAACATGCTTCTCCGTCTGTACCCAATCAATATCCTATTTCAAAATATGAAAGAAATCTATGTCAAATTGAATTATCATCAAAACTATGATAAATTTGTCCTTAGTAGTTCAATTACCACAATCGCAATTAGTAACTACACTAAACAGCAAAAGCACTGATAATCATGAAATAAGAGCTTATATACAAAGAGAAAAACACCACCAACAAATCTTTCAGTATTATGAAACGGTCGAAAACCTTTTACAAAGCTCCAGTACTTTCCCTTGGGAATAATATGGTTTGATTTTTATTTTTTAAAAATCTAGTAATCATCACATTACATTCAATCTATCTTATGTAATCTGTTTGAAGCATATATTTAGAATAGACTGAAATTATAAGACACAAACATTGAGGTTTTCTCTGAAACAGTACACTTAAGCAATTTAACAGTTCAGAAATAATAAATCATTGTGCTTACCTCATCATCATTGACCAGCTCTTTTTTCACAACTTTCATTGCATAAATACGATCTGTTTTTTTTAATCGCACCAATAGTACTTTGGCATAACTTCCTCTGCCTATTACCCGAAGCAAATCAAAGTCCTGAAGACCTAAACTGGATGAAGCTTTGCCACTTTCCCTGGTATTCATTGCCTGTCGAGAACATTTATATCAAAGAGTTACACCTGGAGGAATTTTGCATAATACAGTATATTTCTAACACCTGGTTATACCTAAGATGACCTTAAAATATCTTCTGATTTAAGTTCTTAATAATTATTTTCTTACATCATTCCAAACGAGATAATCTAACTACTCAAGAGGTAGGATGAATTCAGGAGTTGAGGTCAGAGGGATAGTGACAGGAAGTTGAAATCTGAGAAGTGTTAAAGCATATCTTAAGATCTGATGAATTCTGGGTCTGGAGGCAATGAAGATACGTGAATTCAAAAAATGACACTAACTTTGATGACTGGGAGATTGGAGGTACTACTGACAGAAAAACAAAGTGTGCACACAGGATAAGATTGACAGAGCTGTTGAGATAATAGGCTTGGTTTTTCATCCTGAAGATACAAGCTACAATGGGATATCAAGATTAAAGAGTCTACTGGAAGCTTGATATATGACATCTGAACTAACGGGAGGACACATTCAGAGACATTTTTAGAAGCTATACACAGAACACGAGCGTGAGGCAGTTTAACTAATGGAAAACATTTTTTTCTACACACTACCAAGGTTCCTTTGGAATGACAAAATCAGCCTTATAATGCATTTACAACTAGAAACTTGGGCTTCTGGTAATTTATAGAGAAGACCAAAGATAATCTTTTTTAACATATCTGCAAAATCCTCTGCATACAATCAACAGATGTACCCATAAGAATTAAGTATGAATTTTCTCAAGTGAAGAGAATCAAGAAAAGCAAAGAGCAAATTGAGAAAAACTAGTAAGCACAAATCAGAAAAAAAAAAAAAGTATTATGAAAACTGAAGGAGAATGATGTTTCAAGAGAAGAGTCATTTATAAAAATCTAGAAATAAAAATCTGATGTGGTAACAAGGATCAATAAAGAGGAGTGAAAGAAATCAGATTAGAGCAGATTAAGAAAGCACAGAATGGTAAGAAGATTAAGGCAATCTACAGACTTCAAATGTGGTTAACTGGAAACTATAAAAGAGAATGACATGGAACAAAAGCACAATACCTCCATAGAATCGATAACAAGGCAGAAGCCAGAAACTAGTGGTATGTCACCTTCAAAGGATCTAAAAAATACCTTGCTGACCCATAAAAATAGCCTTCAAAATGAAAGTAAAATAAAAACATTTGCAGACAAACACAAACTAAAGAAACCCATCACTAGTAGCCTCTCACTAAAGGAAATACCGAGTTCTTCAAGAAGAAACAGAATCTCATATGATGGAGAGATATACAGGAAGGAATGTACAACAAAAAGAATAAAATGTGGATAAACCTAAATAAGGACTATTTAAAAACACTACTACAGGGATGCCTGGGTGGCTCAGGTGGTTAGACAACTATCTGCCTTCAGCTGAGGTCGTGATCCCAGGGAAGTAGGATTGAGGCCCACATCCGGCTCCCTGCTCAGTGGAGAGTCTGCTTCTCCTTCTCCCTCTGCCCCTCCCACACAGTCATGCTTGCTCGCTCTCTCTCTCAAATAAATAAATAAAATCTTAAAACAAACCCAAAACACTAGTACATACACACAGAACATATACAGAATTATAAAATATGAAAAAAAAATTGAAAGTATAAAAGAAATAGCACCAAAGGCAGGAAGGGAGAGTGAGTAAATTATTCTAAGGTCCTTGCATATCTTGGGAAGGGGTAAAAGTATCGTTAATAATTTGCATTGAATTTAAGTAAGTTAAAGACATAAGATGCAGTCTCTAGAACGTCCAGTAATAGAACAGAAAACAATGTCAAATAAGCTAAAAGAGATGAAAAAATAATAATTAACTGAAAAGAAGGCAAAAAAAAAAATAAAGTAACAATAAAAGTAGAGACATAGAAAACATCGAAAATGGAGAAATTTTTTTAAAAGATTTGTTTATTTTGGAAAGAGAGAGAAAGGCAGGATAAATGGGAAGTGCAGAGGAAGACAGAATCTGAAACAGGATCCGTCCTGAGCGTGCAGCCCAATGTAGGGCTTGATCTCACAACCCTGAGCCGAAACCAAGAGTCGGACACTCAACCAACTGCACCACCCAGGTGCTCCATAAAATGGAGGATTTAAACACAAATCAATAATTAGCTTAAATATAATTACATTAAATGTAAAAAAATACATAAATAATAAAACATATTAAATACTATAGCCAAGTACTATCAGGCTAGAGGGGGAAAAAAGCCCAACAATATGACCTTAACAAGGCATACCTTAAGTATATGGGTACAGAAAGGTTGTTAGAAGTACAAGGATAAAAAACTGTATACCATGTAATCACTAACCAAAAGACAGTTGTAGCTAACCCAGTATAAGATAAAGTAGTTATAGCCTCCCGTGGTAGGCTGACTTCTAAGATGTCCCCCAATGATCCCCACCAGTTAGTATCCATGCCTTTGTGTTATGCCCTCCCCTGGAGTATGGGCTAGATGTAGAGACTTGCTTCTAATTAAAAAAATATGGCAAAAGTGACATGATGTCACTTCTGAGATTAGGTTATAAAAGACTGAGTTCTGTTCTGCTAGTATTCACTCTCTCTGGATCTTACTGCTTACTTGCTTTGATGAAATAAAGCCAGCTACTTTGTTGTAAGCTGCCTTACAGAGAGGCCCATGTGGCAAGGAACAGAATCCTGCCAACAATTAGGTAAGTATGGAAGTGGCTTCTTCCCCAGTAGAGCTTGGAGATAACAGCAGTCCTTGCTAGCACCTTGACTGTAGCCTGTATGGGATTCTGAGGTAAAGGACTCAGATAAGTCATGCTTGGATTCCTGACCCATGGAAACTACGACATTATAAATCTTGTTTTAAGTCATTAAATTTTGAGATTATTTGTTATATAGCAATTACTTAACATAAGGACTTCAAGGCAAAAAGCATTACTATAAACAGAAAGGGATATTTCATGATGAAAAAAGGTTAATCCAATAGAAGATATTATGATTCTAAATTTGTATGCATTTAATAACATGGCCTCAAAATATATAAAGCAATAGCTAACAAAACAAACAAGGAACAGACAAATCCACAATGTAACCTTGTGGTTGAGAAAGAACAAGCAGTCAGTGAGGGAACAGAGATGCAATAACATTAATAATCTTGACCTAACTGACCTGTATAGAACATCACACCCAATAACTATAAAACATAACTGTATTTGAAAATATGTAGGGAACATATACCAATGCCTATGTGCTTGGTCTTCAAGCAAGTTTCAACAAAATTCAAAGGACAGAGATCACATGCAATGCATTTTCTGATTTGTAGAGGAATTAAGCTAGAAGTTAAAAAATTTTCCAAATATGTAAAAATCTGTGTACTTTAAAATTATGCTCTGATTAAAGAAGAAATCTTAAAAGAGATTAAGATATATTTTAAAGTGAATGACAAAAAAGCATAAGGAGATCATCAGAGGAAAAATCAATGCACTAGAATAGTAAATAAGCATTCAATAGAGAAGAGTCAAAAGCTAGTTCTCTGTAAAGACTAATAAGTTGATATCCCCCTGGCAAGAATGATGAAGTAAAAGGGAATGCACAGTAAGTTTTGTCAGGAATAAAAAAGGATGTCACTTCATATCCTAAGAAATGGACAACATTATGTCGCTAAATCTGAAAATTTAGGCTAAACAAATTCCTAAGAATAACATAAGCACAAGACAAAATAGAGATATCTAAACTGTCCCAGATCTATTCAGACATAAAATACAGAATTAAAATACTTCCCACAAAGAAAATGTCAAGCCCAGCGTGCTTTTCTGATGGACTTTTTCAAAAATATAAGAAATAATGCAATCTTATAGGAATTCTTCTTAGGGATACTGAAAATTCCAAAATATTTTATGACACCAAAACTTGGCAATCCAATTTAAAACACAGAAATTGCAGGTCAATGACTCGCATTAATATTTAAAAGAAAATAAAAAACAAAACCTAAACTAAATATTGGCAAATTGGATCCACCAATATATAAAAGAATTACATGTCATGACAAATGGAGTTTATTCCAGAAATAAAAAATAGACTTGACAATTGAAAGTTAATGAAATTTACATATGATCAACTCTACAAATGTCATAAAATGTTTTTCATAAAATTCAACACCTTTTGATGATAAACAAGAATCTTAGCAAACTAGAAATACAGACAAACTTCCTCATTTTGATAAGGGGTATCTATAAAATAAAAACCTGTGGCAAACATCAAACTTCCTGATGAAATACTAGATTTCCTCTGAGATACAGAACAAGACAATGATATCTGATCACCACTTTTTTCCAACATCATTTTGGTCATCTGTAGAGGTACTTGCTAATTCAATAAAGTAAGAAAACTATAAGTCTATAGACGTGAAAAGGAAGGAAGGACACTGTTATTCATTGATAAGATGATCATAGACGGAGAAAAACTAAAGGTATCTATAGATAAGCTATCAGAATTAATAGGTAAATTTAGCAAGGCGTCAGGATACAAGGCAATTGGGAAAAATACCTTATTTCTATATAATGGTATTAAATAGACAATTGTATTTTAAAATAATACCACTTACATCCAATAGCTACAGTTCAAGGACTCTGAAAACTACGAAACATTGACAGTTTAAAGAACATGTAAACAAGTGAAAGAACATATCATGCTCATGGTCTGAAGACTTCATATTGTCACTTTTTCTGAAATGTGTCTATCAGTTTGGTTTGTTTATTTGCTTGATTTTGTGGGAACCAGCAAGATGATTCTAAACTTTACATGGAAATTCAAAAAGCCAGAAAGAGTAGTCAAGGCAATCCCCAGAACAGCAAAGTAGAAGAATTTTGCTAGGTAGACTTATTATAAAGCTATTGTAATCATGAAGCATGATATCCAATAACAAAATAACAAAAAATAAGAGAATCCAGAATTAGATCATGTAATGAGCATATAATTAATGAAGAGATAGCTTTGCAGAGTAATGGGCGAAGGTACAGCCTTTTCAATATCTTCAATAGTCTTGAGAAAAACAGGTTTCTTAAGGCCCAAAAGCACTACCAAAAAGGAAAAGATGAATGTATTTCACTACATTAAAGATCAAGAACATCTATTCATCCAAAGATACCGTTAACATAGTGAAAATACTAGCCATAGAGTGGGAGAATACATTTGCAATATATAACTGATAAAAGGCTAATAATGTCAAGAAATACAATGAATGCCTATAAATCAACACAACAAAGGCCACTCAAAAACAGACACATAACTAAAGAGGATACCCAAACGGCCAATAAATACATGAAAAGTTGTGCAGCAAGGAAATACACATTAAAAAACTATGACTACCACTATATATTCAACAGATGCACTAAAATTAAAAAGAAGGACCACAGAAAGTGCTGACAAAGATTTGTGGAGCCAAACTCACACATTATTGGGGAAAGTATAAATTGATACAAGCACTTTAGAAAACTCGTATTATCTACTAAAGTTCAGTTACACATGACTCAGGAATGCCACTCCTAATTATATACCTAACAGAAATGTTTATATATGTGCACCAAACTCCACTTACAAGAATGTTCATAACAGAGTATCATAATAATCCCAATGTGGGGGGGAAATCAAGAGAATAAATTGAAACAACAGTGAAAATAAATGAAATACTACTACATGAAACATGACTGAATCTCACAAAAACAATATTGAGAAAAAGCAGCCAGATACAAAAAAAATACATACTGTATGAATCCATTCATATGAAGTTTGGGGAAAAAGCAAAACTAATCTCTGGAGTTAAGACAATGGTTACTCATGGGGAGAGGGGGTGTTAGTGACTGGGAGAAGGCACATGGTGGGCTTCTGGGATATTAGTAGATCCTATTTCCTGATCTGGGTGGGTGGTCATTACACAGGGTCCACTCTGAAAATTCGTCTAGATATATACTCATGATTTGTGTACTTCACTGTATGTTATTCTTCAATTTAAAAATTTTTAAAAATCTTGATGATACAAGCAAATGAGTCTTTGGTAAACAACCAACCAATAAATAAAAACAATAAAGGCGAGAAACTCCAAAAAGAATAAAAAGCTGTAAGAGTGTCAAGGATTGAAAAGAAAGAAATATTAGCAATCATGGTGCTAGAAGAATAGATTATTCATTCCTTATTATTAGGAATTTCCTCTTTTGAATGATTCATTCAACTTGTGAACAAAATATGGAAGATGTAGTTACAGTTGCAGGATGGATTATAAACATTAACAACTGTGGCAATGTAAAAAAAATATGTACGTAAAAGAGGAAAGTTGGAAGAAAGAGAAGGAATGGCTAAAGGAGAGTCAAGGTATTGACTTAAATACAACAAAAAACTAAGATATGAGATTAAATATGGAATCAACAGATGTGCTTCAAGATAATTCAGGAGTGAAGGAAGTGGGTAGACAAAACAACACTGGCCATGTATTGATAATTGTTTTATCTGGTTAATGGATACAGGGGCTTTGTTATACTACTCTGTTTACTTTTTTTTTTTTTTAAGATTTTATTTATTTATTCGACAGAGATAGAGACAGCCAGCGAGAGAGGGAACACAAGCAGGGGGAGTGGGAGAGGAAGAAGCAGGCTCATAGCGGAGGAGCCTGATGTGGGGCTTGATCCCACAACCCCGGGATCACACCCTGAGCCGAAGGCAGACGCTTAACCACTGTGCCACCCAGGCGCCCTATACTACTCTGTTTACTTTTAATTAAGTTGGAAATTTTCCAAAATGAAAAGTTTTTTTTTTTTTTTAAAGGTAACCAAGAGTAAAACATAATGCACCTATCAAACGAAAGAGAAGGGAAAAGGGGGAGGTACTGTGAACTAAATCTTTATGGCCTAAAATATATAAAGTTGGAAAACTGAAAAACAGAGGTATAAATATTATAGGCACAACTAGAAAAGATGAAGAAGAGTTGTCTCTCAGAAGTCAGTGGGAGTGGAAGGTGTAAGGCATGATAAATCTTTTTACTACAAGCTTTTTTCAAAAAAATATCATATTAGGGGCGCCTGGGTGGCATAGCGGTTAAGCGTCTGCCTTCGGCTCAGGGCGTGATCCTGGCGATCTGGGATCGAGCCCCACATCAGGCTCTTCTGCTGTGAGCCTGCTTCTTCCTCTCCCACTCCCCCTGCTTGTGTTCCCTCTCTCGCTGGCTGTCTCTATCTCTGTCAAATAAATAAATAAAATCTTTAAAAAAAAAAAATCATATTAATTAGACATTTTAATTAAAAATTTAAAAGCGGACAAAATGTTTAATAGAAAAAATAGTAGTTAAGATGCTTAATCATTTATACTTTAAATAAACAATTAGCCCATAAAATGGAAGGAGTTAGAATATATCTTAACAATACTACCAAGTATTCTAAATTTCATTCTTAATTATATTGTTCAGGTTATGCTATCTCAAGATGAAATAAGTTATCCCTGTATGCTATTAAATTTGATTTTCTCTGGTTAAAAAAAAAAAGGCAGTTATCTCACCAGATTTAATTTAAATGAAATTAATAATGATTAGATTAAATCAGAATAAAACTGTTAGCTTTCTCGTAGAACATCAATACCCAGCTAATGAGACAAGAATTGCCATTTGACAAATTTCAACTGGACTTGCTTTATGTATTCAAGTTTTGCTGCTTATAACTAGCAAGGGACTGTCCATTGCAACTGCCTAGAGCTGACATCCTTGTGTATAATACACACACATGCAACTTTTCTAACAATTGTAACATAGGAAGTTAGAGACATGAGAATGGCGGGGGGGGGGGGGGGGGGGGGGGGAGAAAAACATAGGATCCATTAACTGAGTTTGACTTAAAATGTACTCATAATTTGATTTAAGTTTTTATTTCGGAATAAGTTTTCATTATTTAAAATTGAGTATCTGTCCTACTAGTAATAACTTGTATGTATTTATGAGTTAAATCCTCATCTTTAATGAGAGCAAGAACCAATTAGCAGCCAAGTACTGATTCTAACAAATATTTTTGGTATTTTAAAAATATTTCTCTTCACAAACTAATTCTTTCTATAAGGGTGACTCTATAAACATTCAATTATTTTATGTTTTTTTTAAAGATTTTATTTATTTATTTGACAGAGATAGAGACAGCCAGCGAGAGAGGGAACACAAGCAGGGGGAGCGGGAGAGGAAGAAGCAGGCTCACAGCGGAGGAGCCTGATGTGGGGCTCGATCCCATAACGCCGGGATCACGCCCTGAGCCGAAGGCAGACGCTTAATGACTGCGCTACTCAGGCGCCCCTAAACATTCAATTATTTTAGTATGACTAAGGCACAGAGATAGGGTGCCTTTGGTTTTTACTCTTCACTTCCTTCATACTCAAAATGTTCCTAAGTACCATACCATACAGGTCAAGTAAAGAACTGACAAAGATTGAACTCTAGGTTTCTATTCCTCAAAGCTGCTTCAGGCAAAAAAAGCCCACGTTTCATATAACCAGCTTCTTGTATGAACAAGAAAGTACATTCTGTCCTTTCAGAGAAACCCCCTCACCTTCCCTTTCTTGATTCATCCAAGATCAGTATACTCTGCCCTGCTAATCGCTCTCCAAACGTCACAGATACGTATTTAAGGTCTGTATCTATTTGACTCACACTAAAAGACTCACACACGTCTTTTTTGAATATTTTATGCTGCATCTCTGTATCTTCTACATAATTTCTACGTCTGATAACAAACCTTTTTAATAAAAACAGATCACCCAAACAGTCAACATGACCCACAAAATCACATACGTGTTTTCGTTGTTGAAAAAACTAGGTTTGCGCAATTTAAAAAAAAGTCTCAGAAGAAAATTATATGAATTAGAGAAAAGAGTCATTTGTTGTACATAGTCGTCTTCTTAAAATGCCAAAGGCATATGTTGAGTATTATGACTGATAGTGCCACAGCAAAACAGGGTTAACTAACTTATTTGGGAAGAACATAAATGGTTTTAAACTTAAAGAGTCACCAGAAGAAGTCTTTAAATGATACTCTGTCGATGAACACTGGTTCCTACCAGCATCATTCTTACCTGTCTGTGCGTGGTCTGCATGCATGGATGACTGGTCCATGGGCATCATTGGTTCCTACAAACATTTCCAAAGACACAGTAACTCAGTGGGTTCTTTCTAAATCCCAACACCACTATGAATTCAGAAACATTATTTCAATGAGACACGGCATGTTACAATTTAAACGTCAAAGAATAGAACTTAAGTGAAAACTGCATTACTATATTTAATTATATGAAATTTATATTTAATTATAAGAAATTATGCAATACTCCTGTGAATGAGGTAACATTAGTCACATTTTACAGACAACAGACGAAACAGAAAAGTAATTTCAGTAATTTCTTGAAGTTAGAAATCAAATTAAACTTCTATCTACTTTGTTTCTCTTCTACACTATTCTTCCTTTGAGCACCATACACTCACTTGACATCTTCGACAAAGGGAGTCCCTGGTCCATAAGTTCCTTTGCTGAGACCAGAGATGAACTTCAAGATGGTCTGTGAGCCTAAAATTTTGTGGGTTTTCTATTTTTCTGAAGATTCTCAAAGGTGCCAGAGACCCAAATAAGGAAAAGAAATACCTTCTACAAACTCACTTAACCAACTCACTGCCAATAACCTCAGGAAAAATGTTAATTCAAACCAAAATGCTACTAATGCATTAAACTTGAACCCAGGTTTAATGAATACCAACAAGAAAGGGAAAAGTTGGGAAGGAGCATTAGTTAAAATTATTTTTTAAGATTTTATTTTTAAGTAATGTCTACACCCAACATGGGGCTCAAACTCACAGCTCCGAGATGAAGAGTCGCAGGCTCTACAGACCGCGCCAGCCAGGCGCCCCTACACAGGTATAATTTTAAGGCTGTCTTAAAGATAGGCCCCTGGATTTTACAATGCATTTAGTGATTATCAATATAGTCACTAATCCAATCCCTCTTTCCTTCCACATTTATAAATTTACACAGGTCATTCCAACACCTAAGAATACTCAAGAATAGGGGCACCTCGGTGGCTCAGTTCTTAAGCATCTGCCTTTGGCCCAGGTCATGATCCTATGGTCCTGGGATCGAGTCCCGCATCGGGCTCCCCGTTCGGCGGGAGGCCTGCTTCTCCCTCTCTCACTCCCTCTCCCACTCCCTCTGCTTGTGTTCCCTCTCTCGCTGTCTCTCTCTCTATCAAATAAATAAATAAAATCTTAAAAAAAAAATACTCAAGAATATCAACAGTAACCTAAATAAATTATGTTCACAATTTTTGGCCATGTTTTTTTCCTTAAGATGGGATTTTCACCTTCCTAACGACAAACTCACTCCTGAGCTTACATGAACTAGCTAAATAATTGTAATAGAGCCACCAATAATAACCTCATTCACAATGTCCAAAGAAGATACTATGAATAAACATGGTATACTCATTCTAGAAGACAATTTAGAAAGATGCACCCAGATCTTTTTTTTTTTTTTTTTAAGGTGGGATAGGGAGGGACAGAGGGAGAGGCAGAGAGGGAATCCTAAGCAGCCTCCATACCCAGAGCTCAATGTGGGGCTGGATCTCACAACCCTGAGATCATGACCTGAGGCAAAATCAAGAGTCAGATGCTTAACTGACTGAGCCACCCAAGGGCCCCGGTATCCAGATCTTTTTAAAAATGCATAACCTTTAAGCCAATAATTTACTTCTGGATCCTTAAGGAAATAATAAGATTTACCTACCAGAAAGTTCATTATAATTTTCTTTACAGGAAAATGTAGAAAACAACTCAAATGTACAATCATGGGGAACAGGTTAAGTAAATCATGACATAGACATATAACAAAATATGCTAAAACTGATGAAGAGATGGATAGACAGATATGGAAAAGTGACCAAAAAATATAGTTAAGTGAAAAAACAGGTTAGAAAACAGTATATGTATGAGCTCACTTTTGTTAAAAAGTATGTAACAGAATGAGACTCAATCAAACATTACGTACATTCTGATAAGCACTCCCCCTTCTATGAAGCAATCTCAAAAACAATCTACAAAAACCAAAAATGAAAAGCTGGAATCTAACTAAACTTCTAGATCCAACTATAATACACAGAAAATAAAGAGGACAGGGGAACATTTTAAACACAGAGAAGCAAAGAGAAAAATACCGAAACACTTCAAATGACAACCTAAATTCTTCTACACTTAAAATTTAAGAGGGGGAAAGAGAGAGAGAGAGAGGGAAGAGTCAGTTAAAAACTATCCAGGACACACATCAGGCAGCTGCAAATACGGGCTTCGTTTACATCCTGATTCAGAGTGAAAGCTTTAAAAACAGTATTTTCACGTTTATGAGGCAACTGAAGTTTTGAATGTTGCCTAGATGAATATTTGATTAAGGAATTTGCATTTTAGGTTTTAAAGAGTCCTTAGCTTTTGGATTTCTTTCAAAATAATACAGGATGCGAGCAGGTTACATGGGTAGGGGTGTAGCTGAAATAAAACTGGTCAAGAGCTGGTACCCTACTGAAGCTGGGTGACTGGTATAAGTTCATTATACTGCTACAGTTAATCTTAAAAATACTTAAAATTTTCCACATAGAAATTTTCCATTTAACATTTTTCATTTATGCATATAAATTTGCAAAGAAAAAGTTCTGGAAGGATATACACCAGAAGACAATTACCTTTAGACAGTAGATCTCATGGGGGATTTTTATGTAATTTTCATTTATCTTTATTCTCTATTTTTTCTATAATGAACATGTTGTAATTGTATATTTAAAACAGAAAGTGAAAATAAAAATTTTAAATTCAAGAACTCCCCAGGAATCACACACTTTAAAGAGCAAACAGGAAGCCTCTGACTCTTCTTCCCTGATCTCTGTTTATTGTAGGTGCTAAAACAATGCGAGCAAGAAACTAATCAGTTTATCCTAAGAGAGAAAAGTCTTTTAAATAGTTCTCCCGACCTCTTCCTAATTTAGACCAGATGATTTTGTAGCAGATTAAATCAAGAAGTTAACCGTATACTATAAACAAATTTATAATAACAATTCCAAAATTCACAATATACCAACTGGATTGTAAAGTTACATTCTGTAACAACTGCGATTCCTTACCACCTCTGTGTTTTAGCTCTCTGTCCTAGTAGTGTTACTGAAAATGTTCTATTAAAAAAAGACAACGGAGTCTTACCGGTGGCATAGAATGCCGCCCACATTCAATTGTGACAAGTTTGTGGCACTTCTTATGAACCAGGAGCTTGCAGTTGATGCACTTATATCCCTGACGTCCAAGTCCCCATATTCGGTCAGTACAGATGGCACAGTGGGCACGCTGGAAAGGGTAATTCAACAGTATTTTATTAACAAATGAAAAGTCATAATCATTTGCCAACACTTTGCTGATAAAATTGTGAAAATAAGGCGCGCCTGGGTGGCTCAGTTAGTTAAGTGTCTGACTCGTGATCTTGGCTCAGGGCATGATCTCAGGGTTGTGGGAATCAAGCCCTGCATTGGGCTCCACACTGGGTGTGGAGCCTGCTTGGGATTCTCTCTTCCTCTGCCTCTGCCCTCCCCATGCACCCCCCCCAACCTGCTCTCTCTCTCAAAAAAAAAGAAAAAAAAAAAAGTGAAAACAAGTGGCTTTCTTCTCTAACTCAATTCCCTTTATCATACATAACTTTCCCAAAGCTATGATGGTCACAAGAGTGAAATTTGCCACCATATTGTTTTCTGTTATATGTTCAAGAATTTTTGGTCTTCCCATAAATTCGGAGTACTGAAAATAGTAAAAGTGAATTAAACTTGAAAAACATACAGCAGAAAAAGCTATGCAAGGACTCCCAAGCAAATATAAACCTTCCAGATCATTCAGAGGTCAAACCAAAGCCCTGCTCTCTCAAAAAACAATACCTAAAGTGATTTGTTCATTTCAAAGCTTTTTAAATATCAGTGCTACTGGGAAAAGGATTTTGGGAACCTCCGGTCGTAGCTTTTATTTACATGAATGAATTCAGAACATGAAACTAGTTTTACAATGGAAATGGGGTCCACATATTTGTAGTTACCGAGAGTGGTTAAAAACATGGACTTCTGGAAACAGACTTCTTTCAAACCTTGGCTCTGCTACTTCCTAGCTGTGTCACCTTGGGCAAGTAAACCGCCCCACACCTCAGCTTTTTTATCTATAAAACAGAAATAGATAGTACCTATCTCACAAGGTTGTTGTAAAGATTAAATGGGTCAATATCTGTCAAGCATTTGGAAAAGGATCTGGTACGTAGTAAAAGCTAGATAAGTGGTCTGCAATTATTATTTTTGCAACAGTGAAAGTTAAAATTACATTAAATGGTTTGGAAAATAAACTGCTTATTTTCCGGTTGTCTGGAATTACAGTAAAAAAGCCAACTTTCTTTTAGCTAAGGTAACTATATAATTTAATCAGGGGTGTTTTTAAGAGTGAAAGGAGATGCTATTAAAAATTACCTCAAGATAACAGGGATACTGCCCCAGGGAAACTGGGAATGTTGTCACCCTACTTACTCCTTTAAAAGGGAAAACAAGGGGTGACTGGGTGGCTCAGTCATTAAGCATCTGCCTTCAGCTCTCAGGTCATGATCTCAGGGTTCTGGGATCAAGCCCCGCATCAGGCTCCCTGCTCAGGGGGGACCTGCTTCTCCCCCTCCTTCTCCCTTTGCCTGCTGCTCCCCCTACTTGTGCTCGCTCGCTCTCTGTCAAATAAATAAATAAAATCTTAAAAAAAAAAAGAAAGAAAACCTTAATCTTTAAAAAAATAAAAGGGAAAACAAGACTACCTTTTTTTCACAGTAGTGAGAAAAAAATAGATTATCTCAAATTATTAATATTTAATGAACTAAGGTTTACCCTGTTGAAACGCTTAGCTTGAAAAGTGTGGCCATTTGCACAATAAAGCTTTCTCCAGCGGCGTGCGCCTCTGCGGTAGATGGATTCTAAAGAGAGATAAAAGGTTAAAAAAAGAAAAAGAGCAAGTGTGAATAAAAGCCTTTTTATAATTAAGTCTGTGATTTTTTCATGATATCCACTTCAAGAAAAAAAATATTCTTTTTTTTTTTTTTAAGATTTATTTATTTATTCGACAGTGAGAGAGACAGCCAGCGAGAGAGGGAACACAAGCAGGGGGAGTGGGAGAGGAAGAAGCAGGCTCCCAGCGGAGGAGCCCGATGTGGGGCTCGATCCCATAACGCCGGGATCACGCCCTGAGCCGAAGGCAGACGCCCAACCGCTGTGCCACCCAGGCACCCCAAGAAAAAAAATGTTCTGATAAAAACCTGAAAGTGAAAAAATAAAACAGATTTATCAAGGGACTAGATGAGAACAAAGCCCATGGAGTAAAAATCTATGAAAAGTTACTATTCAGGCTTTTCTGTCTTTTAATTTTCCCCCCAACCTTCAGGCGCCTGAGTAGCTCAGTCGGTTAAGCATCTGCCTTCGGCTGAGGTCATGATCCCGGGGTCCTGGGATCAAGTCCCATATCAGGCTCCCTGCTCAGCGGGGAGTCCGCTTCTCCCTCGGCCCCCCTTCCCCACCCAACGCTCTTGCTCACTCTCCTGCTCGCTCTCTCACAAAATAAATAAAAGCTTAAAAAAAAACTTTTCCCCCAACCTTTAACTTTGAAAAATTTTAAGTCCCCAGAAAAGTTTAAAGAACAGAATAGACAGCTGCCTCCCTCACGGAGACTTACCAATATCTAACATTATGCCGCCTTTGCTCTCCTCTCTGCAGATGCCTTTTTGGTCTGCATCATTTATAAGTTGCAGACATAACACTTAACCCTTAAACACCTAAATATCCACTCACTGCCATAGATTAAGGGTGTTTCCCCTAATTCTACTTAACCCTAATACCATTACCATGTCTTAGAAAATCAACATTAATTCAATATCACCTAAGAGACAGCTCATATGCAAATTGCCCTATTTGCCCTTAAAGTACCTTTGATAGCTTTCTTTTTCTCTGCAGGATCCGATCAAGATCCAAGCATTGCCCTTCGTTACTATACCTTTTTTGTCTCTTGAATGTATGCAGAAACAGTCATGCTGCCATATTGGCTGTTGTTTATTCTTTGTGATGTTGTTGTTTTTTTTTTTTAAAGAATCCGGGCAGCTGTCTTATATCCTACATTCTGGATTTGCCTATTTCCTCATTCGAATCAGTATCAAATACTTTTGGCAAAAATAATATATAGGTGATATGTATTGCTTATTGTGTCACATCAAGAGATACGCAAAAGTCAGACTGCTGACTCCCACTACTGGTGTTCAATCACTCTGTTAAAGGCAGTGACTACTTGTTCTCGTCATTGCAAGGGTACATTTTACTTTTCACAGAGGCTCTAAAAAGGACACTTTGCAACCACAAGAATATTATCTTCCCCATTAATCTCTCTCTCTCTCTCTCTTTTTTAGGGGGGAGAGGGGGACAGGGAGAGGGAGAGAATCTTAAGCAGGCTAGTACCCAGCACTAAGCCAAGGTGGGGCTAATCTCATAACCCTGAGATCAAGACCTGAGCCAAATCAAGAGTCGGAGGCTTAATCAAATGAGCCACCCAGGTGCCCCTCCCCATTAATCTTTAATCCAATGGTTTTTATATTAATACTTTTTCTAAACAAACTAAGAGGTTCCCTAAGACCAAATCTAGTTGACCTATGTAATTTTGGTTAAGACAATCATGATTATACATATTGTCTATTAGTCATTCATATTAATATTCCGCAGTGATAGCTAATACTGTAGAAAGATTCCATTAGGTTTCTAAACTCATATTTTAAAGCAGATGTAGCACTGGGTTTACCATTTAAAATTAAGATAGAAAAAACAAGTTGAAATGCTCTGAATTAGAAATCTTAAGATAGCATAATAGGGAACTTTAAATACAGATGCTTTTATTCTTATTTACTTATTCTGTCAGGAGTAACCAAAGCAGAAAGTTTCTGTTAACCATATTTGAACCTAGGGGTGCCTGGGTGGCTCAGTCTTTGATCCATCCATCATTGGAACTATGGCAAAATATTCTTAGCTGAATCCAGACCTAAATTTTTCGATATTGCTTCAGGGTTCTACCTACTCCCTTAAATTTCCCCATCTTCCTATACAGTACATGGCCCCCATTCAATTCTATATAAATACTCATAGCTCTTTAATTTTTCCTTTTCACCAAGTTGCAGGAAGAGTCACAGAACTGGGGATGCCTGGGTGGCTCAGTCAATTAAGCGTCTACCTTCGGCTCAGGTCATGACCCCAGGATCCTGGGACTGAGCCCCACATCAGGCTCCCTGCTCAGCGGGGAGCCTGTTTCTTCCTCTCCCTCTCCCCCTCCCCCCTGCTTGTGCTCTCTTGCTCTTTCTCTCTCTCTCTCAAACAAACAAAAAAAGAGTCCCAGGACTAAAAGTTTAGAACTATTTCATTTATTTCAAAGGAAAACACTTATCACTATTCTTTCTAAAGCCATGGATATGTACAGAAACCACAAATGAAAATGAGTAATATCCACAACTAATAAGTTATACTGTCTATCAAAAGCAATAACTGATGATCATAAATAAGTTTACGTATTTAAGCTCCATCAGACCAGTTGTTTGACTCTTCAGTTCTCACTAATGGTAACCATCAGCCTCGACATCCAAAAGAAAATCCCTAACTATTTCTAATTACACATACTCAAGTATTTAGAGAGGAAGCATCATGTTACTTTCAAATGATACACTAAAAAAATTTTAAAAACAAGCATGTTTCTTACGTACATACATGTATGCCTATGTGTGAACACATACAGATGCAGAAATAAAGCAAACACAGAAAAAGTCAATAATTGGTCAATGAAGGCAAAGGGTATCTTTGTGTCCTTGTTTTCAATGTTGTTTCAACTTTGTAAGTTTGAAAATTTCCCAAATTAAAAGCCAGGAAGGAACATGACTGAAAGTGCACTTAATTCTCCTTTCAAATGCACAACACTTAAGTCAGTAACTTGCAGCTAAGAACTGCCCGATTTTCATGTGGCAAAAGTAGAGAGTTTAGGCAGTTGCTAAGATAGTCTAAATTAGGCTGAAGAATGGAAAAGAAACCAAATGGACTAAAAGTTCTATTTCTGATTTCCTTTCACTTGTACAATTGTGCCCTAAACAACTCTGCACTCAAAGATATGAAGTATATACACACTCACTGTCTTCTCCTGGACACGGCATTCCAGGACGTTCTGGTACACAAGGGAAGACTAAAAGAAAAGAAACTAAAATTAATATAGCAAATTTAAAACATACACATTATAGAATTTTAAATTCTACATCAAAAAATTGACCCAAATTTCAACCTGACCCTCTCTTGACACAAGATACTTAGCATATGGCCAGTAATATTTTTTCAAAGGACTCATTTATCAAGGCTATATGAAAGAAGTTTTCATGAAAGTAAACGGCCAAAAACAAACGCATTAGAAGCTCAAATTATTCATGCTAGTTCCTATTATGTTACTAATTGATTTTTTTGTCCTTAGAGAAATCCTTAACTATTTCCTTAAATCTTTGTTGTACTGTCAAGTTTGCTACAATGAAGAATTAAAACTGAATTACAAAAAGTATACAAATATGAACATAAACCATTACAGTTCTTAAAAGATGTATACTGAATTTTGGAAAAAAATTACACCACTAAGAGTACCCAACTCCAAAAAATGTAAGTTTTATCTTAGGAACTATAAATTTATAAACATGCTAATTCAGGGCATTTTTATAAACACAGTATATTTATGAACTAGCCAACTATTTGTAGTTGGTGACGTAAAAAAGGACATGGCTTAAAAAAACACAAAGTATGGGAAGCATAGTTCCTCATATATTCTTAAAAGTTGAAATATAAGCTAACTTCTGAAAACAGATTTGTGATATAAAAATAATGAAAACTTAAACAAACTGTTTAATACTATTGATCAATCACTTCTTTAAACATTCATTGTAGTATTATTCTAGAAAGAGGTGACTCCAAAAATGGATGACTTCTGGTCTGCTAGAACCTCAATAAATTAGATAATGGATCCGTTAGGAGCACTATGTCAAACTCAGAAGGTAGAAAAATATTAAGCTACTGAGTTTTAAAAAACACACTGTAAAGAAAAGTACAAGGGAATAATAACAAGGTGTTGACTCGGTATACTTACGGGCGATTTCTATTTGTTCAAGTTTTAAAGAGTTCCCTAGGTCTCCTAAAAATGTTACATGAAATATTGCCAATGAATTGCAAAGAAATGGGATATATAAGCAGGGTTTTACTTGACATAAAAAATTTGAGGGGTAGCATAGTAAAAGAACAGACTTGGAAGCAGAATACCCAGATTGTATACCCAGGCCTACAACGCACCATTACATGATGGATGAGTTTCGTCTCTTCTTCTACACCACTATCCAGCTTGTGGGCTTGCTGATGTTTCACACACTAATCTCTATAACTATGTAAATAGTTCACTGTTAACCCTCAAATAAAAGAACGGACATTTCTGATACCTTCTCTTTGGAGATCATTATTTGCATACATTACAAAGCTGCAAGGGAATGGCTTAGGAGAATTCTACTAGGCACTCAATTTTAAATTCTCTCCTAAACTCGGCTGTGAAACACTTGAGAGATGATCAGTTTAATATCCACAAAGGCATACTCAAATAACAAATTTCCTAAGATGGTAAGAAAATTGATTTTATTTTCTCTAGCATTTGATAAACTACTGAATATGAACAATTACATAGCAATGAGGGACAGAGTTTAAGAAAATGACATCGGGATCATGTTTTTTAAAATGATCAAGAATATAGGGTTATTTAAAAAAAAAAAATTATAGCTCTAGAAGAATAAGAAACGACTACTCCTTTACCGTGAATCAAGAGCTCAGAATCCTTGTTTAGCTCATAAAGTCTAAAGGCTTCTTCTAACTCCAACTGAGATGATACTGTACACGGGTCTCCTAAAAAATATAAAAAGTAAAGCAAAGCTCACTTTTTAAATCCTCTAAAATGTACTGTTTAATAAGCAATTTCCATTACATAAAATCTTGAGCAAAAATAATTTCTGTTATATAAAATCTTGAGAAAAACAATTATATATATATGTATTTATATTATATATACATATATATATATACACATATATATATATGTATACATACACACAGAAGTATATGACAAGGACAAATTTTAGATATTTATTTAGACAATTCTATTTTCTAAAGTAGGTAACATAACTTCCATTTCTATTTCTACAGAATATTACATGAGGCTCATCAACACCAAATTTGATACATATAAAAACCATTTAATTCTCAGTAACATATATATTCAAAATATAGCAAATGGCATCTACCCTGACCACCTTTGGACTATTACTACAATATGACTAATGGCCAGGGACAAGCTTTTTGTTACCTACATCTTCAAAGGAGGAAGTGAAAGTGGTCTCACTGCTGTAATATGGTTGGTTAGGGGTCTCCATGTAATCATTTCGTCAAACTTTTCCTTCACCTGAGAGCCTTTCCTCACCCAAGAGGCTCACAGAAAGGAAGCCGAACTACTCAAGTACTTTGGACTGAAGAGCAGTCCTGCCTGAGCCGCTTTCGAACGTGAATGCGTCGTTTTAGTAAACTTACCCACAGAAAGGCTAAGGGAGAAGCAGCTCCCTAGCCAACCTGCCAAAGAACTGAGTCATCCCTGGCAAACAGTGAGATGGCACACCTCCCCAGATGATGGCATTCCTCAATGAAAACTCACTTTGATGGTGGCTGGGGCCTGAGCTGGGGCCTCCACACTGCAACGCTTTTGCTCATTCCTGTGGTTACACCAAATGTGACCGCACACAAGATGCCACCAGCCTTATCCAAACCTCAGTCACTCTCAGCGGACAACTATGTCTATTACTCAAGAGAGAAAAACAAAGCCATCTCCTTCCCTCTGGTCTCAAAGAAATGAGCGCCTCTGTACCTTTCTCCAACTTGGAGAGTCCCTTAACGAATCTCTTCCTTTTATCTTCTCTGGGCCTTATCCCACTAGTCCCCTTCAGGTCCATTTTCATTTTTTCTTTCCTTCCACTGGCTCTTCTCAGGGAAAGGCAGGTCTGAGCCTGCCTTTCAATAATCTCCCTCACGCTCAGCCTGCCGTGCCATTCATTCATTCAGCAGCCACATGTCTCAAGAGCAAACTCAAGACTGAAACTGAAGGGGGTCAGTGAGAAGAGGGGAAGAAAAAGGGTAGGGCCTTTGATGTTTGGCTTCATACTTTTCTTTTGTAATTTTAATCAGAGGCTTATGATCTTTTAGATTTACCAGTAATAACTTTTCTTAATATCAAGAGTGACCCCACCCTGCTTTCTCCATGTTCCTATCCTCTCAAAATTCTGCTAACAGATTTTAGTCTGTACATGCTACTAAAATGGCTATATCCAAGCTCATGAAAAGAGCCGCTAAAATCCATAGCACCTTTTCTGTCTTTACTCTGATTGACCTCTCTATGGCATCTAACAAAGCTGCCTACTATTTATAGAAACCCTACATCTAGATTTCTTTTTTTAACTTATTTTATCTAAATTCAATTACTTAACACACAGTGTATCATTAGTTTCAGATGTAGCATTCAGTGATTCATCAGTTGCATATAATACCCAGCGCTCATCACATCACGTGCCCTCCTTAATGCCCGTCACCCAGTTACCCCATCCTTCCACCAACACGCATCTAGGTTTCTAAACACCATTCTTCTGGTTTACTAACTCTCCTTTTTAACCTTTTATTTTGGAAATTTTCTTTTTCTTTTCTTTCTTTCTTTTTTTTTTTTTTTTTTAAAGTAGGCTCCACTCCCAGTGTGGAGCCCAACGTGGGACTTGAACTTATGACCCTGAGATCAAGATCCGAGCTGATATCAAGATTCAGATACTTAACCAACTGAGCCATCCAAGCGGCCCTCGTTTTGGGAATTTTCAAACACATTACCAAATCTGGCTTCCCCCTATATTTCCACTCACTTATTCCCTTCTACCATATCAGTCTGAACAAATCCCTATAACTCTAGATTAAAATTCTTAATATAATCACAATACCATTATAAACCTATAAACACTAACAAAAATTAACTATAAAATATCCAAACATAACTATATGCAAAAGAATAAAGTTGAACTTTTATCTTATACCATAAACAAAAATTAACTCAAAATGGATCAAAGACTTAAATATAAGTGCTAAAACTATAAAACCCGTGGAAGAAAACATAGGGAGAAAGCTTCATGACATTGGATTTGGCAATGACTTCTTAGATATGACACCAAAAGCACAGGAAAGAAAAAAATTGAAAATTTCTCCAAAGAAGAGATACGAATGGCCAACGAGCACATGAAAAGATGTTCACCATCACTAATCATTAACAAAATGAAAATCAATGAGATACCACCTCCTTGCGATGAAACTACACAGAGAGAGAGAGAACCAACTACGCCAGCATCCCCAGTGAGCCTCCACGTGACTCCGGACCCAGCTGCCCTCTGATAGCCACTACACGAGAGACCTCTCGTGAGACCAGCAGAGCCAGTCAACTCACAGAAGTGCGAGAGATTATAAAATAAAGTGGTGGTTTTTTTAAAGCTACTCCACTTTGAGGTGAGTTGTTACGGAACCAACACCTTACTATCATCTTTGAAGCTGAATCTTGAAATTCCGTGGATCTTTACAAGACCCAGGACAAAGGCCACCTCTTCTGAACAGCCTTACCTAAGGAGATAATATTTCACATTTTAGGAAAAGTCTAAAGATAACCTAATTTTAATAATGGCTTTATTGAGATATAATTCACATAGCATCCAACTTCCTCGTTTGAACTGTACAATGGTTTTATGTTCACAGTGCTGTCAACTATCAATACAATCAATTTTAGAACATTTTCATTACCTCCTCAAAAAAGCCCCTTGCCCACAGCGGTCACTCTCCATTTCCCCCCAACCTCTCCTCCTACTGCCAGACCTAGGCAACCACTAATCTATTTTCAGTATCTATATTTTTGCCTTTTCTGGACATTTGATATAAATGGAATCACACAATATGTGGTCTTTCATGTCTGTCTTTTTTCCCCTGAGCATGTTTTCAAGGTTCATCCATGTTGTACCATGTATCAGTACTTCAGTCTTTTTTATTAGTGAATAATAAAGCAAATATTCTTGAAGTATTTGAGTGTTTGAGTAACTTCTCATGATGATTTCCTAAAAGTAGGATTGATTAAAGTGTGCCCATGTGAGGCACATGGATGGCTCAGTTGGTTAAATGTCCTACTGTTGGTTTCGGCTCAAGTCACGATCTCGGGGTTGTGAGATCCAGCCATGCGACCGGCTCCACGCTCAGTGTAGAGTCTGCTTGGGATTCTCTCCCTATCCTTCTCTCTTCCTGTCTGCCCCTCTCCCTGCTTGTTGTGCTCTCTCTTTCTTTCTCTAAAATAAAACTTTTAAAAAAATAAAGTGCCCCCATTTAAAATTTTGACAATTATTCCAAAATTTAGAATGACAGGAACTTCAAAAGGTTATCATATACACAACAGGGTATCTTTCCTAACTACCTACAAATAATTATTAAATTTTAAATATCTTCAAATCATGTAGTGAAAATGTCTTATTTTTAAATCTTTGGTTTTTTTAATTATTAGTAATTTTTGAGCTTTTTTGGGTCATTTATGAATTAGCTATCTACATTTCTTTAAGTAGATTTTTCACTTTTTTTACTTATTTTATATTAGAGATAGCAATCCTTTGGAAAAGTTACAAATATTTTCTGTCAGTTGTAACTATTCTTATGTCTGTGATTATGATGTTTTTCAACATAAAAATTAGGAAAATTCTTCCTTCTTTACATTTCTGTTTTCAGAATTTTCCTGTTTATTTTTCCAAATGAAACTGTCAGTTTTTTAGAAGTCCTATTAGAATTTTGGGGGGGATCATGCTCTTTAGACTGATCTATAGGGAGCTCTCATTTTACACAATGCTTCTTCCTAACCCCATTCATTTAAAGTTTTGCTCATGGCATCCAGTTGTTTTTGTTTCAGTTTTCTTTTTTTTTTTTTTTTTTTTAAAGATTTTATTTATTTATTTGACAGAGATAGAGACAGCCAGCGAGAGAGGGAATACAGGCAGGGGGAGTGGGAGAGGAAGAAGCAGGCTCCCAGCAGAGGAGCCCGATGTGGGACTCGATCCCGGAACGCCGGGATCACGCCCTGAGCCGAAGGCAGACGCTTTAACGACTGCGCTACCCAGGCGCCCCTGTTTCAGTTTTCTTTAAATGGTTTCTTCACATTTCTTTAAAGTTTATCCCTAGGTTTAAAAAAAAAATTATGTTGTTACTATGGATGAGATCTTTTCTTCCGATATACTTTCTGACTGAGTATAATTTACATAAAAGGAAGACTGGTTCTCTCATAAACCCACTTTTTAACTTACTGTTATTGATATTTTAAAGATGCTAGATGAAAAACAGTGAGTCAAAATGACTCAACCAGGTTACACAGATACACCATATTTGGACCAACACTCAATACACTGATAATAAGTATTGGTGAGGATGTAGAGAAACTGGAATCAATCCTCATATGGTGCTGGTGGGAAAAGAAAATGGTGCTGCCACTTTGGCAAACAGTCTGGTAGTTCTTCCAAAGATTAAACATAGTTACCATATGACCCAGCAATTATACTCCTACGTATACATCTGAGAGCAATGAAAACATACGGCCACACAAAAAGTTGTAACTAAATGTTCATAGCGGTATTACTCATAACAGCCAAAAAATGGAAATAACCCAAATGTCCGTCAACTGAACAAGTCCTGATATGACACATCTAGATTAGGCGAATCTATAGAAACATGAAGTAGATTAGTGGTTACCTAAGTCTGAGGGCTGCGGGCGGTAAAGAGCTTACGGGGAAATAGGTAGTGAATGCTAACGAGCATGCAACTTATTTTTGGGCTGATGAAATGTTTTAAAATTGACTGCGGTGACAGCTGTGCAACTCTGTGAATATACTAGACACTCCTTTAAATAATAAATTATATCTCCATGAAGCTGTTTTAGAAAAAATGTTTACTGCAGCATTTTTATAAAAGTGAGTCTGATAGCAAAATAACATTCTAGTCCAAAAGCGAAGTCTTAGTTTGCCTCAAAGAAATAAAGTAATTCAGTCACAGACTCACTTTCTCAGTTACCCAAATTTCTCCCATTTTGCCACATTTATGAAAGTAAAAGTCGATATATTTACATATCATTTTTGACACAGGTTAAAAAAACTTCCATTTCTACAGAAGTAGATTTAAGTACAAGCCAAAAATAAAAAAGCAACATAAAAGTAATGAAAATTTCACATATCGGTGTGTAAATTATTCTTCCAGTTAGACAAACAAGCCAGTTGACTAAATTAATTCTAAATAATGAAATACTCTAAGAATTCTAGAAATAGATTGAGACTGAAATTTAATTAACACTTCATTTCCAATTTTCCAGGTAAGGAAACTGAATCCACACTGGAAAATACATGCAAACGTAGCTCGGGTTGTTTGTAAACAATGAGAAACATCGATGTCATTCCTATGTGTATACATGTATGTGTGTGTACATATCTATCATCTCTCTCTGCAGAGGCCTATTACCTATATTGTGAGGATGATGGGAACACTGGGGAGTATATATTTAAAGTGACTCATAGTATGCTTGGTTCATTACACATGGGGCTTTTATTATTGCACCTTGACTAAATGCCATGAATGGAATTTACTATTGTTGAAAGTATCATTACAACCATATTTTAAAAAATCAATCTTGCCCTTCTACTAGACATTGTCTTTTTGCCAGACCAGTACCTGTTTGCTGTTGGTTGAAACCTGGACCGGGTAAAGTACCTGTATTCAGTATTTACCTAGAGATTGATACTTTTGAATAACCACAAGGAAGTGTGAAAATAGAAGTTAATTACTGACATTACGTATACTCAAACCTATTTTGTTTTTATTGGACTGAATGTCTGTGGTTCAAGTATTACCTTTTTGGGCCAACTGTTTAATGCCTGATAAAGCAGGACACACACATAACTCAGAAGTAAAACATTCCATGAAGAGTCATCATGAAACAAAGAGGAAAAGCTATTTCTCAAAGCCCACTCGTTTATTAAAGTCCAAATTCACATCCTGCAACAGGCATACAGCCACAGTGAGATCTGCTCAGGTCAATGAATTTCAAGGTAATAAAATCTGTGTATTATAACCAGAAGATCAAGTCTCTTTCAATGTATCTACATTTTCTTTCACCTATAAAAAGAAAGAACCAAATTAGGGCACTGGACCTCAGGTGTTTGATATATATGCAAGATTCAGTTATTTATGAGATAACCTGACAAGATGCAGAACTTAAAAAACATACATTAGGTATATTAGGTATTTCAGCATGTGACTCAAGTCAGTGGCCCACACTGGAAAGAATCAACATAGCGTAAAACCCAAGTTGGCAACATTTAACATTTGCCTGAGATAGCATCACCACACTCCTCTCCCTGATGTCTGAGTCTGCCGTAGATTTACAGACTCACCCTGTTCCCACCGGACCCACCTCTGGACACTGGGTTCAGAACACTACATACCACCTGTGAAAGTTCTGGCACTCCCTACTTGGAAGGGTTGCATTGCTTAAAATACAGATTGGCAAAAACTTTCCAAGAATGCTATCGTGTTTAAGTGGCCACCCTTTCAATATTAGGACCAATCACGGTAGTAATGGATTTCTGGCCTCTCGCTTCCTTTTCTATGGGAGGCGGAAATCAGCGGTTACAGAAGCGTATGTTAACCTATCGAGCTGCCCATCCTCAACTTCTACTTCTGGAGATGATGAGGTAGTAGGAACTGGATTTAACCCTCCACCTAAAACACCAAAAAACTACACTAAACAAGTGAAAAAAATGATTCAAGATACTGGAAATAAGCAACAAAGGATCAACTGTTTCCAAGTAACTTAAATGCATCCCTAAACAAAACTCAGAAATATTCATAAAAATACAAATATATCCAACACCCAACAACACCGACGTCACCATGTCTAGGACCCGATAAAATACACCCAGGCATGTGCGTGAAGAAGAGGAAACTACGACCCACACCAGGAGAAACATCAATCAGTTGAAATTGACCCTGAAAGATGAAAGAATTTGTAGAAATGATATTAAAAGTTATTATAATTATATTCCACGTGTTCAAGGAGCTGTAAGTATTGGGTATGTCAAGTAAAGATGGAAGATACTTTAAAAGGCCCAAACTGAACTATACTAGATGGGATTAACAGCAGAAGAAAAGGCTACTGAACTTAAATAGACAACAATAAAACTATCCAAAATGAAATGCAGAGAAAAAGACTGGGGAAAAAAATGAACCGAGCATTAGTGAGCTTTATGACATCTCAAGAGACCTAATATACATGTAATTGGAGTCCCTAAAGGAGGGGTCTGGTGACAGAAAAAAAATTTTCTTGAAGAGATAATGGCCAAAATTTTTCCAATAAAGAGAAAAATCTTAAAAGCAGTTAAAGAGACACACATTACATAAAGAACAAAGGTCGCTGACTGCAGATTTGCATCAGAGACAATGTGAGCAAGAAGACAGTGTACAGAATGAAAAAAAAATGCCAACCTAGAATTACTTGCTCAGCAAAATTATCTTTCAAAAACAAATGTGACCTAGAGAGCAAGGAGTCAGAAATCCATTTCACAGAGAAATTCGTAGGGAAAGACAAATTCATAGAGACAGAAAGTATAAGTGATGCGTATGAGGAAGAGGAGCTGGAGGGGGAAATGGGTTTTTTTTTTAATTTAAATTCAATCAGGGGAATTATTATTTAATAGGTATAGAGTGTGTTTGGGATGATAAAAAGATGCTGGAATAGGGTAGGGGGGATGGTTGCATAAAACTGTGAATATGCTCAATGTCCCTGAATTGTACACTTAAAAAAGGTTAAAGTTTTATGTTAGGTATATTTTACCACAATAAAAAAAGAATTTTTTCTCAAATTCTTCTTCTTCTTTTTTTTTTTTTTAAAGATTTTATTTATTTATTTGACAGAGAGGCAGTGAGAGAGTGAACACAAGCAAGAGGGAGTGGGAGAGGGAGAGGCAGGCTTCCCGCCGAGCAGGGAGCCTGATGCCGAGCAGGGAGCCTGATGCCGGGCTCGATCCCAGAACGCTAGGATCCTGACCTGAGCCAAAGGCAGCCGCTTAACAACTGAGCCACCCACGCGCCCCGTCAAGTTCCTTTTTTTAAGATTTTTTAAGAGCAAGCACAAGCAGGAGGAGCAGCAGAGGGAGAGGGAGAGGGAGAAGCAGATTCCCCACTGAGCAGGGAGCCCAATGCAGGGCTTGATCCCAGGACCCTGGAATCATGACCTGAGCCGAAGGCAGCTACTTAACCGACCGAGCCACTCAGGTGCCCTAAAAAAAGAATTTTAAAAAAGAAGTACACTAGTTCTCTATTCTCATGAACAGACCTCAAGATATAATGTCCAGTGAAAAAAGTGAAGTTTCAGAATATTCCAGAATACATGCTAATACCATTTATAGGAATTTAAAAGCACATGAAAACACCATATCTTGTTTTATAAATATATAGAACAGTGACAGAAAACAGATCCATGTTTACCTGGGGGTGGAGGGATGTGAGAAATAGTTTGGATTATAAACTTATCCTATGACAGTAGTTGCCCCTTAAAGAGGGAAGGAAGCCAATGCAACTGGAGGTGGGAATGCCAACAAGGACAGACCTTCCAACAGACCAGCACACAAGTTGGAGTTTGGGATCCCTGGTGCCCAATCAGGCTCTTATGGCCCCTCCTGTCTCACCTCTCAACTCATCTCCACCCCACCACTGCAAGGGATTTTCTGCAGGTGGGCCCCCGTCTGATCCCTTTGCCTTTCAGGCATCTACACGGCCTGCTGTGTAGAGAGTTTACCGGACAGAATGCCTGGAGCACAGAGTTGGGGCAGAGGCCAGAACTGAGAGAAGTACTTGAGGACCCCTCTAAGTCAGCTCCTTGTCTTCTGTGTGGGGCACTCTATCCTTAGGAATGGTCCAAGACTTTCCAGGGATGACCAGGCTTACACGGTTTTTAAAAGATACCAATTTCCATATCCTCAACTTCATATAAATTCCTTTCTAAAAATCATCAGCCCAAGAATGTACCCAGGGTGCAAGACCCCACCTCATCTCCTTTTCAAATATTTCTTTTCCTATTTTATTTTATTTTTTAAGATTTTATTTATTTATGTGACAGAGAGACAGCCAGCGAGAGAGGGAACACAGCAGGGGGAGTGGGAGAGGAAGAAGCAGGCTCCCAGCGGAGGAGCCCGATGTGGGACTCGATCCTGGAACGCCAGGATCACGCCCTGAGCCGAAGGCAGCCGCTTTAACGACTGCGCTACCCAGGCGCCCCTCCTATTTTATTTTTTAAAAAGGATGTATATCTACCAGATGATCCAGTCATTCCACTTCTAGATATTTGCCCATGAGAAAAGAAAATATGTATCTATACAAAGACTTACACCTGACTGCCACAGAGCTTTTATTTGTGATCTCCCCAAAGTGGAAACCACCTCAATGTCCATCAGCAGAGGACAGATAAACAAATTGTGGTACATCCATATAATGGACTACCACTCACCAACAAAAACAAATGGACTATTGATACACACAATACACATATCAATACTTTTGCCCAGTAATAGAAGCCAGACTAGCCCCTCCCAAAAGAGTACACACTGTATGATTCCACGCCTATAGAACTCTAGAAAATGCAAACCAATCTATAGTGACAGAAAAACATCACTTGGCATGGAGGGTTACGAGGGAGGAATTGCAAAGTACACTGGAACACTTGGGGTAATGAATGTGGTCTCCATCTTGCCTGTGGTGATAGTTTCCTGGGTGTTGAAACTCATCAAATTATCCACTTTTAATATGTACAGTATATTGTGTGTCTCACTAAAGCTGTGTTTTTCTTTACTTTTATTTCTTTTTTTAAAAGATTTTATTTATTTATTTGAGAGCGAGAGAGCACATGTGAGAGAGAGCACAAGCAGGGGAAACGGCAGAGGGAGAGTGAGAAGCAGCCTCCCTGCTGAGCAGAGAGCCCTATGTAGGGCTTGATTCTGGGACTCTGGGATCATGACCTGAGCTGAAGGTGGACACTTAACCAACTGAGCCACCCAAGCGCCTTTTTTTTTTTTTTAAGTAGGCTGCACATCTAACATGGAGCCCAACACAGGGGCTTGAACTCATGACCCTGAGATCAGGACCTGAGCTGATATTAAGAGTTGGATGCTTGAGAGGAGTTAAGATGGCAGAGGAGTAGGAGACACCTTTTTTCAGCCGGTCCCCCGAGTCGAGCTGGATAGGTACCAGACCAGCCTAAACAACCACGGAACCAGCCTGAGATGCAGGAAGATGCATCTGGATCTCTACAAATGAACATCTCCAGCGCTGAGTATTGAGGTACGAAGCGGGGAGCCATGAAACCGTGCACAGATATCAGAAGATAAACGGAAGGGGGAGGGAGCCGCCGCGTTCTGGCGCCGGGAAGCGGTAGCCACCTGCACGGGGGAGCGGGCGGGCTCACGGACAGCACCCGCAAAAACAGCAGACTGAGACCGTGAGTCAGGTGCGCACCACCAGGCATCTCGCGGAACACCGGACCGGTGTGCTCACCGGAAATAGACTGAGACCGGGAGCTTCTGGAGCGCGCGCGCGGGGCGGCTGGCGGCTGGCGGCATTAGAAACACAAAGGACAGAGACGCGCCGGCCCTGGAAGTGAGGGCTGGGACGCCGGGTGTGGGGCACACATCCCGGGACGCTGCAGGGTTGAGCAGCACCAACAGTAACAGAGTTAAAGTGGCCAGAACATCAGTGGAGAACGGGCCGCAATCCCTCTGTTCTGTGACAGAGGCTGAAATTCGCCTGCTGCTCTGACTCTCAGAAGAGGCACAGCAAACCGCCAGGAAAGCCGCCAGAGAACAAAAGCCTGGAAATACTGCGGCTCAGAGAGTGTCCATCCCCATCCCCGCAGGACGCGGAGATCCTACCCAAAAGGGTTGCCTGGAGTATCGCGCGCGGCAGGCCCTCTCCCCAGAACACAGAAGGCAGGCTGAAAACTCAAGAAGCCCACAACCCGGGCACCTGGGTGGCGCAGTCATTGAGCGCCTGTCTTCGGCTTAGGGCGTGATCCCGGCATTCCAGAAAGGAGTCCCTCATCGGGCTCCTCCGCTGGGAGACTGCTTCTTCCTCTCCCACTCCCCTGCTTCTGTTCCCTCTCTCACTGGTTGGCTGCCACATAAATAAATAAATAAAATCTTTAAAGAAGAAGCCCACATCCCTAAGATCCCTATAAAACAAGGGGCACGGCCGGGGACCCAGTCAATAATTTGGGCTCTGGACAACTCCGCAACCTCTCCTCATCAGAATGACAAGAAGGAGAAGCCCCCCAGCAAAGAAAGAAGTGAGTCTGTGGCCTCTGCCACAGAATAATGTGTGTGGGATATGGATATAACCAAATTATCAGAAATGGAGTTCAGAGTAACAATGGTCAAGATGATGTGTAGACTTGAAAAAAGTATTAACGAAAATGTTAATGAGAATATAGAATCTCTAAGGGCGGAAATGAGAGTGAATCTGGCAGAAATTAAAAATTCTATGAGCCAAATGCAGGCAAAACTAGAGGCTCTGACGGCCAGGGTCACAGAAGCAGAGGAACGCATTAGTGAATTGGAGGATGTGTTAATACAGGAAAAAATGAAAATAGAAGATGGTCTTAAAAAAATCCACGCCCACGAATGTAGGTTACGGGAGATTACTGACTCAATGAAACGATCCAATGTTAGAATCATCGGCATCCCTGAGGGGATGGAGAAAAACAGAGGAACCACGACAAACCTACGCCACGTCACGTCATAGTGCAATTCGCAAATATTAGATCCAAGGATACAGTATTGAAAGCGGCCAGGGCAAAGAAATTTCTCACGTACCAAGGCAAAGGCATCAGAATTACGTCAGACCTGTCTACACAGACCTGGAATGAGAGAAAGGGTTGGGGGAGCATATTTAAAGCTCTTTCAGAGAAAAACATGCAGCCAAGGATCCTTTACCCAGCAAGGCTGTCATTCAGAATTGATGGAGAAATAAAGACATTTCAGAATCGCCAGTCACTAACCAATTTTGTAACCACGAAACCAGCCCTACAGGAGATATTACGGGGGGTTCTATAAAAGTAAAAAGGCCCCAAGAGTGATACAGAACAGAAAGTCACAGCCAATACAAACAAAGACTTTACTGGCAACATGGCAACATTAAAATCATATCTCTCAGTAATCAGTCTTAATGTAAATGGTTTGAACCATCCCATAAAATGCTACAGGGTTGCAGATTGGATAAAAGGAAATGACACATCCATTTGCTGTCTACAAGAGACTCAGTTTGAACCCAAAGATACATTCAGACTGAGAGTAAGGGGATGGAGTACCATCTTTCACGCAAATGGACCTCAAAAGAATGCTGGGTTAGCAATTCTCATATCAGATAGATTGTATTTTAAACTAAAGACTATAGTTAGAGACACAGAAGGGCACTATATTATTCTTAAAGGATGTATCCAACAAGTGGATATGACAATTATAAATATATATGCCCCTAACAGGGGAGCAACAAGATACACAAGCCAACTCTTAACCAGAATAAACAGACATATAGATAAAAATACATTAATAATAGGGGACCTCAACACCACACAATCAGAAATAGACAGAACACCCTGGCAAAAACTAAGCAAAGAATCAAAGGCTTTAAATGCCATACTCAATGATTTGGACCTCATAGATATATATAGAATACTACACCCCAGAACCAAAGAATACTCATTCTATTCTAATGCCCATGGAACATTCTCAAGAATAGACCATGCTCTGGGAAACAAAACAGGTCTCAAATGATACCAAAAGATTGAAATTATCCCCTGCATATTCTCAGACCACAACGCTCTGAAATTGGAACTCAACCACAAGGAAAAATTTGGAAGAAACTCAAACACTTGGAGACTAAGAACCATCCTGCTCAGGAATGACTCAATAAACCAGGAAATCAAAAATCAAATTAAACAATTTATGGAGACCAATGAGAATGAAAATACAACAGTCCAAAACCTATGGGATACTGCAAAGGCAGTCCTAAGGGGGAAATACATAGCCATCCAAGCCTCACTCAAAAGAATAGAAAAATCTAAAATGCAGTTTTTATATTCTCACCTAAGAAGCTGGAACACCAAGAGAGGGACAGGCCTAATCCACTCATGAGGAAGCAGTTGACCAAAATTAGAGCTGAAATCAATCAAGCAGAAACCAGAAGTACAGCAGAACAGATCAACAGGACTAGAAGCTGGTTCTTTGAGAGAATCAATAAAATTGACAGACCACTGGCAAGACTTATCCAAAAGAAAAGAGAAAGGACCCAGATTATTAAAATTATGAATGAAAAAGGAGAGGTCACGACGAACACCATTGAAATTGGAAGGATTATTAGAAATTTTTATCAACAGCTATATGCCAATAAACTAAGCAATCTGGAAGAGATGGAATCCTTCCTGGAAACCTATAAACTACCAAGATTGAAACCGGAAGAAATTGATTCCTTAAACAGGCCAATTAATTATGAAGAAATTGAGTCAGTGATAAACAACCTTCCAAATAACAAAACTCCAGGCCCGGACGGTTTTCCTGGGGAATTCTACCAAACATTCAAAGAAGAAATAATACCTATTCTCCTAAAGCTATTTCAAAAAATAGAAACAGAAGGAAAGCTACCAAACTCATTCTATGAGGCCAATATTACCTTGATCCCCAAACCAGGCAAAGACCCCCTCAAAAAGGAGAATTACAGACCGATTTCCCTAATGAATATGGACGCCAAAATCCTCAACAAGATACTTGCTAATAGAATCCAACAGTACATTAAAAGGATTATCCATCACGATCAAGTGGGATTCATACCTGGGATGCAAGCGTGGTTCAATATTCGCAAATCAATCAGCGTGATACATCATATCAACAAGAAAAGACTCAGGAACCATATGATCCTCTCAATCGATGCCGAAAAAGCATTTGACAAAATACAGCATCCTTTCCTGATTAAAACCCTTCAGAGTGTAGGAATAGAAGGTACATTTCTCAATCTCATAAAAGCCATCTATGAAAAGCCTACTGCAAATATTATTCTCAATGGGGAAAAGCTGGAAGCCTTTCCCTTAAGATCAGGAACTCGACAAGGATGCCCACTCTCGCCACTATTATTCAACATAGTACTAGAAGTCCTTGCAACAGCAATCAGACGACAAAAAGGGATCAAAGGTATTCAAATTGGCAAAGAAGAAGTCAAAATGTCTCTCTTTGCAGATGACATGATACTCTATATGGAAAACCCAAAAGAAGCCACTCCCAAACTATTAGAAGTTATAGAGCAATTCAGTAACGTGGCGGGATACAAAATCAATGCTCAGAAATCAGTTGCATTTCTATACACGAATAACGAGACCGAAGAAAGAGAAATTAGGGAATCCATCCCATTTACAATAGCACCAAAAACCATACGTTACCTTGGAATTAACTTAACCAGAGACGTAAAGGACCTATATTCTAGAAACTATAAATCACTCTTGAAAGACATTGAGGAAGACATAAAAAGATGGAAAGATATTCCATGCTCATGGATTGGAAGAATTAACATAGTTAAAATGTCCATGCTACCCAGAGCAATCTACACTTTCAATGCTATCCCGATCAAAATACCGAGGACATTTTTCAAAGAACTGGAACAAATAGTCCTTAAATTTGTATGGAAACAGAAAAGGCCCCGAATCTCCAAGGAACTGTTGAAAAGGAAAAACAAAGCTGGGGGCATCACAATGCCGGATTTCGAGCTGTACTACAAAGCTGTGATCACAAAGACAGCATGGTACTGGCACAAAAACAGACACATAGACCAATGGAACAGAATAGAGAGCCCAGAAATGGACCCTCGGCTCTTTGGGCAACTAATATTTGATAAAGCAGGAAAAAACATCCGGTGGGAAAAAGACAGTCTCTTCAATAAATGGTGCTGGGAAAATTGGACAGCTACATGCAAAAGAATGAAACTTGACCACTCTCTCACACCATACACAAAAATAAACTCCAAATGGATGAAAGACCTCGATGTGAGACAGGAATCCATCAAAATTCTAGAGGAGAACATAGGCAGCAACCTCTACGACATCGGCCAAAGCAACCTTTTTCATGACACATCCCCAAAGGCAAGAGAAACAAAAGATAAAATGAATTTATGGGACTTCATCAAGATTAAAAGTTTCTGCACAGCCAAGGAAACAGTCAGAAAAACTAAGAGGCAGCCCACGGAATGGGAGAATATATTTGCAAATGACACTACAGATAAAGGACTGGTATCCAAGATCTACAAAGAACTTCTCAAACCCAATACACGAGAAACAAATAAACAAATCAAAAAATGGGCAGAAGATATGAACAGACACTTTTCCAATGAAGACATACAAATGGCTAACAGACACATGAAAAAATGTTCAAAATCATTAGCCATCAAGGAAATTCAAATCAAAACCACACTGAGATACCACCTTACGCCAGTTAGAATGGCAAAAATAGACAAGGCAAGAAACAACAATTGTTGGAGAGGATGTGGAGAAAGGGGATCCCTCCTACATTGTTGGTGGGAATGCAAGTTGGTACAGCCACTCTGGAAAACAGTGTGGAGGTCCCTTAAAAAGTTAAAAATTGAGCTACCCTATGATCCAGCCATTGCACTACTGGGTGTTTACCCCAAAGATACAGACGTAGTGAAGAGAAGGGCCATATGCACCCCAATGTTCATAGCAGCAATGTCCACAATAGCTAAATCGTGGAAGGAGCCGAGATGCCCTTCAACAGATGACTGGATTAAGAAGTTGTGGTCCATATATACAATGGAATATTACTCAGCTATCAGAAAGAACGAGTTCTCAACATTTGCTACAACATGGACGGCACTGGAGGAGATAATGCTAAGCGAAATAAGTCAAGCAGAGAAAGACAACTATCATATGATTTCTCTCATCTATGGAACATAAGAACTAGGATGATCGGTAGGGGAAGAAAGGGATAAAGAAAGGGGGGGTAATCAGAAGGGGGAATGAAACATGAGAGACTATGGACTATGAGAAACAAACTGAGGACCTCAGAGGGGAGGGGGGTGAGGGAATGGGATAGACCGGTGATGGGTAGTAAGGAGGGCACATATTGCATGGTGCACTGGGTGTTATACAGAACTAATGAATCATCGAGCCTTACATCGGAAACCGGGGATGTAATGTATGGTGACTAACATAATAATAAAAAAAAATCTATATTTAAAAAAAAAAAAAAAAAGAGTTGGATGCTTAGCCAACTGAGCCACCCAGGCACCACAATAAAGCTGTTTTTTTTTAAAGGTGAAATATAGATATGAAAAAGAGGAAAAAATTAATCAAACACAAACTTCTACAGGAAAGCTAAAAAGTTCTCAAAGTAAAAGGAAAATACCAGTTACAAAACAAGATCTGTTCAAGGAGATGTTTTTCTTATTGATGGCGATTTTCATTTTTTAATTTCCAGGTTTGGATCCATAATAGTGCTATCTAAGTAAGTGACATCACTCTGAATTCAGTCAAAAATTTTTTCCTCACTGTTTCTTTTGACATGATTACCACTGTCAGTATACCGTGTTAGGTAACAGGGAAAAAGTATGAAGAATGACTGTTCCTAACACACCAGCTAAAAATACAGCAGATTAAAGATGGTTGGAAAATGTCACGTAAGAGAAGTTTGTTTCCTATCATCCTAAGTGTGGTTTTGTTACATCTTGATACTCAATGTCCCCCGTGTGAACACATCAGATTTAATAATGCAAGCAGGAAGAAGTTTAACCTTGTAGAATTTAGAAACACTCCATACATATACTGTTTATGTCAAAGAATGTTTATATGCATTTGAAATTTCCAAGAATCTCACCTACTGAAGCCAACAGGGTATGAATTAAAGAATTACATCCGAATAAAATCCTCTCCAACTCGCTGCAAATCACCTACTTTTTCTCCTCACGTAGTCTTTGACAGGATGTAAATAAAATAATAATTTACATATGTTATTGGTGAAAAGTATAACAAAAGGTACAATATTTTTGGAGGTCAATTTGGTACCTCCTATTATCAAGGACACATTCCATTTCAGGGAATTTACCCTATAAATAATACAGTTGCAGGTGTCCCAAAAAACATATGCACAAAGATATTCTCTGCACTAATATTTTTTATATGCTACAAATAATCCAAATATCCATCAAAGGGGTATTGGTTAGATAAGTTATGGTACAACCATGTTATCTAAACATTATATAAAACCACGTTATATAAATCTACATACACTGACATGGAAAGATAATCCATAAGATGTTAAGTGAAAAGGTAGGTTAAATATCAGCTTGTACAATATTTGACTATTTGTAAGAAAGAAAAAAATTGATACCCTATCCCTTCTAGCTGTATATTCACCGAAAAAGACATCATCAGTTTGTTTATAGGAGCTATTTGGGGGATCTGAGGATCCTCAGAGATACTTTTTCCTTCAACCAAATCAGTATTTTTGTTAAAAAGCAAGCACCACTCTTAATAAAAACTTAACTAAGAAATGAAATATCCAAAGGCTAGTTTCTAATAGAGAAGTGACAGAATAGAAATAGTTAAATATAAACCTGGTAATCAGACTCTGAATAAATTAGAAATTGACAGAAATTTAGAAAATACTTAATATTAGATTGTGAACATAAAAAAGCATATCCTTATGGAAAAACAGTCACAATTAAAATATGATGAACTAAAAAATCATTTATCATTCTCTGTCCCATACTCTCTCCTCACATGAGAAGGGAGGTATAATTGTTACAAAATTACTAATCATTCTAAAATGCCGAGTTAGATTAAGCAAACCAGTTTTTCCACAGGCACATCAAAACAAATCAGTAAAACTGGTTTTGAACACAAGGAAAAAGAATGGCTGTCATAGATCTATTTAAAGAAATGAAGTAAGCTTATGAGCATTATTTGCTCTAATATAAAAAAAATCCCACAATTAAAAGCTTAGCTTCTAGACAGTTTGCTCATAAACCAGAGAAATCACAGTCCTGTGTTCCACTGATTCTAGAGAGAATTTTTTCTCTAGATAAGCATGCCCCAATGCCCACCTGGCTAAAAATAAAGGTAACAAAATTACAACTGAAAAATAATCATAAGGAACTTAAAAATAATTACTGGCTCTATATGCCTAAAATTAAGAAGAAACTGGTATCAAAATTAACCAGGGTTAAGAAGGATCACATGGGAATCAGCAGACCTTAATAGAAAGTTTAACCTTTTACTTGAATGAGGCTATAGTTTTATAGTTTTCCCCAGAAAATTAGGACACTTAATAGCTACTTAGAGACAAAGAACTTTGAATTGCATTATAAAAGGATAAGACTATTTCACCAGAGAATTAATTTAATTTACTATGTGAATCTGTTAATTAAAATATGCTATAATGTTAAGAAAAAATAGAATAAACCACAACTCCCAACGCTTAAATCTTCAATAATGAATATAAAACTATAGGAAAGGCTTGCTATTAGCCTTTTCTACAATTCATAAGTGTTTTTTGAGCATACTATTACTGAGTACTGCTCTGGGCACTGGAGCTCCATGGCAAAGACAAGATCTCTGTTCTCATGGAGCTTATATTCTACCATAAAATAAGATACAAAGTGAATAGGAGTAAAGGCTTCTTGGAGGACAGGACATTTGAGTAACCTGAATGACAGCCACATAACACTCTGGGAACGGAACTCCCCAGGTAAAGACAATACACACTATAAGAGTTACTACAAAATTTATTTTATTTTCTTTTTTTTAGGGAGGGGGAGAGAGAGAGATGGGGGGAGGGGCAGATGGAAAGAGAGACTCTTAAGCAGGCTCCATGCCCAACCCAGGGCTTGATCTCACAACCCTGAGGTCATGACCTGGGCTGAAATAAAGGGTCGCATGCTTAACCGAGCCACCCACACACCCCGAATACTATAACAATTTTTAATGGATTATCTCTAAATCAATTTCTTTAATAAAACGCATTATCTATGATTCCTATGTGCACTAGTTTGAAAACCACCAACTGAAAAAAATCCTAAGTGGCAAATAAATGGCATGAAATGATCAGGCCAGGATTAAAATGAGAATAACACCGGGGTGCCCGGCTGGCTCAGGTGGCAGAGCATGAGACTCTCGATCTCAGGGTCAGGAGCTCAAGCCCCACATTGGGCAGAGAGTTTACTTTTTAAAAAAATGAGAATAACATTAGTTCCTGATAAGAATCAGTTTATTGACGCTAACTATATTGTATACACTGCACTAAATTATAGACTCTCACGTTCAGGCTGAAGATATACTGTGAGATACCCACCCCACCTAGAATTAACAATATTGAAACTAATCTTGTGTCAAAAGTGGATGAATAAAGATGGTCTCATCCTTAAATAATAGAGAATTGAAAATATCAAGTTAGTATTTTCCTTACTAGACTTCAAAAAATGTTAACACTCAGAATATCTGAGGTTAGTGAGGGCAAGAGCAAAGGGCTGCTCTCATTTAATATAATTGTGCCATAAACTGGTGTAAACTGGTTTTGATAGCTAACTGTCGCTAGCTGCCAAAATTTATGATGTGCGTATTCTATGAACTTGCCACACAAAGCCCCATACGATAGCACAAAATTACATATAAAGATGTTCATTATGTATTGCTTACCGTAGCAAAAAAACAAAAAACCCCCAGGAAACAGTCCAAGATCCATCGATAAGGGATTAAATAAATAAATCATGAAATACCTACAATGATGTGGTATATTATACACCATTTAAAAAAGTAATGCTGTAGGGGCGCCTGGCTGGCTCAGTCAATGGAGCATGTGACTCTTGATTTTGGGGTTGTGAGTTCAAGTCTCACTTTGGGTGTAGAGATTACTTTAAAAAAATAAAATAATTAAAAAATTAAAAAAAGGTAGGGCGCCTGGGTGGCTCAGCCGTTAACTGCCTGCCCTCAGCTCTCAGGTCATGATCCCAGGGTCCTGGGATCGAGCCCCGCATCGGACTCCCAGCTCGGCGGGTAGCCTGCTTCTTCCTCTCCCACTCCCCTTGCTTGTGCTCCCTCTCTCGCTGTGTCTCTCTCTGTCAAATAAATAAATAAAATCTTCAAAAAAAAAAAAAAAGGTAATGATGTAATTTCATGCACGCTGAAATGAAACATTGTTCAATTCACAATGTAAAAGGAAAACGTCATTTAATGGTTTGTAGGATTTAATTCTTTTTGTATAAAAAAAGTATGCTTATAAATAATGTACAGAAACAAAAATATTTGTACATATAGAGAAAATACCTCAAAGGATTTATACTAAGCTGTTACAGTGGTTTTGTCTCTCATGCCTGGGACTGATGAGGAAGGAAAGAAGACAAAGGGCAAACAGACCCCTTTTAACATTTCAGAACAGGTCTACTTTTTTTCCCCAACAGCAAACATGGATTACTTTAGAGAAAATTAAAAATGTCTTTAAAGGGGTGCCTCGTTGGCTCAGTTGGAGAAGCATGTGACTCTTGATCTTGGGGTCATTGGTTTGACCCCGCATTGGGCACAGAGGTTAGAAAAATAAAACTTTTTTAAAAAACGTGTTTAAAGAGTGAAAATGCATTTTCAGTTTACATAGAGCTTGGATCTGGGATATCTTTCCAGGGCTCTTCATATCACGAAACATAGAAATGGCCTCAAATATTGAGCTACATATTATAATAACACTCCTTAAAAAGAAATTTCATTCGCATTACAATTAATAGAGGGCCATAATACAAAGCTAGTATATTTAGGGTATCTTTAAGCTAAACTTCAGTGACATTCCATCATGTAAAATAAAATCTAACATGGTCTGCAAAGCCTTTCAGGACTGAGTCAACCCTAAGCTTCTCCAAGTTTAATATTCATGTGACTTACCTGTAGTTCCTGTTAAAATATAGATTCAGATCCAGGAGTCTGTGACGGGGCCTTTTCTAAAAGTTCTGCAGACCACACTCTGAGGAGCAAGGATCTAGTCCTGATCCCACACCATTCCCCACACTTTCATTAACTGAATTACTGCTCTTTCACACACACCATGTTCTTCATACCTCTGTCCTTTTTCTATCTTATTCTTCGTCAGAAATGGTTTTCCCCTCACCTCCTCCATTGCGAAAACGTTTATTCTTTGTCACTGTTTTAGTCCAAATGTCACAAATATTTCAGGCACGTGTAGATGCTACTTCTTTTGCATTCTAATACCCCCACGCATCTATGTTCAAATTACCACATTTGTTATTTACATGTCCATCTCCCTATGAGACAATGAGTTTGAGGAGAGAAAATATCTATCTTCAGTACACAGATATTCGATAAATGTTTTCTGAGTCCAAGTCATTAAGGTATCAATGCCACCATCTTTGAAATCATGGTGTCACAATCACTTTAATTCTATAACATTTTCTTTGAAGTAATATTCAGCCAAAAAACTGCCAAATTATTGAAAGTAATCTCTGAAGTATAAAATAACATTCATATTCAAACAAAGTAAAATATAACACTATTTGATGAGATGTTTATGTTAATGGTGGAAGTAAGTCACATTGATTTCACTCTATCTCGGGGTAAAAAGGACAAAACAAAGATTGTACCCTTTGGTATTCTTTTCATGTAAGTACCTGAAGCAAAATAAAAATGGCATCAAATTTCTATACCTAACAGTCCTAATTTATTAGGACTTTTACTACATTTTAAAAATAAATGACAAAATAGCATCTTCAATCAAATGCTTACACACATAGCCCTCTCTTTATCACTCACCTTCCTCATCTATCCATTTCATGGTGAAGAGCTGTTCATTGTCAAAGGAACACATATCTCGAACCTCACTGCAAAGGCCCTCGAAGGAGATCGAAGGTTCAAAATGTGTTATCATGATATCCCTGAAAAAGGAAAAAGAATTTTAAGTTTGAGGATGACTGAAACTAATGACGCTCTGCACACTACTAAGTGCCTGACAGTCTGAAGAACACCGGGGGTTCTGAGAGCACATCAAACATGCATTGGCTCCGGTAAACTCTCTCTGAAAAGTAAAAAAATTTTTAAAAATCCATATTAATAATGTTGAAAAATAAAAATAGTGGAATGTTAGCTAAACTGAATTTAAATTAAAAATTTAAAAATAAATGTAGTGGACGGGGCACCTGGGTGGCTCAGTCGTTAAGCGGCTGCCTTCGGCTCAGGGCATGATCCCAGGGTCCTGGGATTGAGCCCCACACCGGGCTCCCTGCTCGGCGGGAAGCCTGCTTCTCCGTCTCCCACTCTCCCTGCTTGTGTTCCCTCTCTCACTGTCTCTCTGGCAAATAAATAAAATCTTTAAAAATAAAATAAAGAAGTAAATATAGTGGATCTGTGCGAAGCTTTAATTCCATCTCCCTCCTCGTTCAGGAAGCCCACCCTAACTGCTCTGACGGTTCTCCCACTCTGCTTAAGTATTAGTTTTCGGGAGCACACTCTTTTGTGAGGCACTGCACTCCACAGATGAATAGCTCAGTTACTGATTAGCTTCTGCCTTATATTTAACTGAAATCTGCTCCCGTCGCTGGTCCCAGATCTCCCCTCCCTAAGAAGTCTACCCTTCGTCTAAGAGATGACTCTTCAATATTTGACAAAGATCTGTCCCATCCTCTTCCTCAGCCCTCCCTTCCACAGATTAGCCCCCCCCATGAGACTGTCACCAGTTCTTTGTATGGCACGATTTTTAGACCTCACACCTTCATTTTCACCTCTTCCCAAAGAACTCCCATTTGCCACAACTGGTTTTATAATATGACTAATATTTTAAGGTAGATACCCAAAAAACATTGGACAGTATTCAAATAGATCTACCCAGCTGCTACTCACTACAAAACTTAAAATTGCAACAAAATGTTTTAGAGCAGAGGCCTGGGGTTTCCTCCAAGGAGCCACAAGAAGGCGTCCTATGATCTAATCTCTGCCCAGCCAGCCACAGCATCCTTTCAAACACAGACAGACTGAATGACTCTAACACTTACAGAGTGCTCTCTAGGTGTCCGACTGTTCTCACAGTTTTACAAAGATAATGTAGTTCATGTCCTTCCTGTCTTAAACTCTCCCAATGCCTTTCTCTCTCACGCAGAGTAAAATCCGAAGTCCCTGCAGGGTCTACCAGGCCCTGGCTACCTCTCTGACCAACCTCTTAGACTGCTTCAACAGGTAAACCAATGTGCACAGTCTACCATCTACCCCAGCTAGAATGTAAGTTTGGTGAAAGTAGGGATTTTGTTTTGTTCATTATAGTCCTAGTGGCCAACACAGTGCCTAGCACAGAACGGATTCTTGAGAAATACTCACTGAAGAAAGGAACTGTGAACAGACGTGGGTAGCTGGAACACAGAACACAGAGTAGGAAAAAAGGAATTTAGAATTTTAAATCATCTGTAAAAAAAAAAAAAGTTAAAAAACCATAGTCTTTAGGGGTTGTCAAAGGTAAGCAGAGAGCAGAGCATGAAAACTGATCGGCCTTTTCTTGATAATCATTCTAAGCCTCTCATAGCTTTCTGCCCCCCGCCTCTGAGAACCCTCTTGCCTTGGCTGTCGTAATAGCAGGCCACCCTGGCCGTCTGCTTTTTTGAACACTTAAGTCTCCTTCGGCCGTCAACCACAAGACGGTCTTTACACCCTCTCTCATATTCATTCTCTGTCACTCTTTCTCTCTAAACCTAATTCACATTCAATGTTTTAACAACTCTATCTATGTGGGGGTCTCCTAAATCTGTAATTCCAGCTTTCTGTGTGGTATTTAAGTCTCTTGATAATCTGCTTCTATTCTCAACTTGAACCCACCATTCCCAACACAAATACTCTACTACAGACCTCTGGTTTACTCATAACCCCCACACATAAGACCTTGATGATCCGAGTTTTAATTCTGACCTTTCCACAGTTCAAGGCGCAGTTTATAGAGGGAGGTGGGGATCGATTCTTTCACAGGTGCTTCAACATGAAATTCCATTAAACCTTTTTCAACCACACAAGCCCAATGGTCTATACTTCTAAATCTGTCCAACATGTATCTTATGTTCCATCTTCTGTTATTTAACTCATATACTCATAACACATCCTCAACTAAATTGTACGCAACTGGAAGACAAAAATTCTCGGACTTTTTCATAGATTCACATAATTATTAGCATAATAAGGACTTACACATTTCTTAACTGAATGCAGAAGAAATACTCTCTAGGAGAAACCTATCTTCCAGAAAATGCACTTTTGACAAGGAAATATCAAGGTTTATGCTTCCTTTGCCTGTAAGCATTTATAGAATACTGAGTGTGCGCTGAGTGTTTAAACAAACTTTATCTTATGTTACCTTCACAATAACTGTCAAAGTAGACATACTCATCTATTTTACAGATTTAAAAGCAAAGCACAAAGGAATATTTGCCAATTTCTCCTAGTTAAAGAACAGAATATGAATTCAAACCCAAACCTAGTGACACCTCAGTGGACACTGTGATCTGACCCTCTCCCTCCCCATCAAACCTTCTAAAAGCAACACACAGAAGCAACAGATGATTCTGGTTTAATATGGCAGGGGGAACACACAGCTATATCCCTTCATTCTAAGGGCCCACTGAAACAACAGAAAACTGAAATGGCAAATTATCTAAGCTTTAGAAATCAGAAAAGGCACCAGCACCGGACCAGAAAGTAAAAATCCCAGGTAACTGAAAACAGATGGGGTAAAAGTGACTAACATACCAGCCCCGAACAACAAAGTTAAGTAGGACCCTTAAAAGAGAAACGTTTTATTTACACAAGATTACTTTTCCTTCTTCAAGCATCTAATCATACTACTTGACTCTTCAAGTGCTTAACACCTACACAAGCACTCATTATAAATGCTTTCTTTGTTAAGATTTTATTTTTTAAAGAGATTTTATTTATTTGAAAGAGAGTGAGAGAGAGCACCACCAGCTGGGGGTCGGGGAGGAGCAGAGGGACAGGGACAAGCAGACCCCCTGCTGAGCGTGGAGTCCAATGCAGGGCTCGATCCCAGGACCCGGAGATCATGACCTGAGCTAAGGCAGATGCTTAACCAACTGAGTCACCCAGGTGCCCCAGATTTAATTTTTAAGTAATCTCTACACCCAACGTGGGGCTTGAACTCACAACCCTAAGATCAAGAGTTGCATGCTCCAGCAACTGAGCCAGCCAGGTGCCCCATAAATGCTTTTTAAAATTGCTTGAGAACAAAAATTTATAAGTTAAAGAACAGAATAATGTTATAAACTTTTTTTATTTTTCTAAAGATTTTATTTATTTATTTGAGAGAGGGAGAGAGAGAGAGAGAGCAGGAGCAGGAGGAGGGAGAAGCAGACTCCCCACTGAGCAGGGAGCCTAGGCAGGTCTTGATCCCAGGACTCCTAGGACCCTGGGATCATGAACTGAGCCGAAGTTAGATGCTTAACCATCTGAGCCACCCAGGCACCCCTGTTATAAATTTTTAGAATGTAAAAATTACTAAGAAAAATCAAGATGTGGAGAAAGTAAAAGGAAGTATAAATTCAAAATGTTTCTTTCCTAGTGGAGCGTCAATACTCTATCCAAAACTAATAATTTAAAAAATAAAAACAGGGAACAAGAAAAAACCAAATAAGGGCACCTGGGTGGCTCAGTCAGTTAAGTGTCTGCCTTAGTCTCAGGTCATGATCTCAGGGTCCTAGGAGTGAGTCCCACAATGGGCTCCCTGTTCAGCGGGGAGACTGCTTCTCCCCCTCCCTCTGCCCCTCCCCCTGTTCATTCTCTCTCTCTCTAATAAATAGATAAAATCTTTCAAAAAGAAAAAAGCAAATAACCCAAATAAAAGATGGGCAAAGGACTTGAACCAACATTTCTTCAAAAGGATATATGAGTAGCCAACAAGCTTATGGAAAGATGTTCCAACATCACTAATCATTAGGGAGATACAAATCAAAACCATAATGAAATATCACCTCACACCCATTAGGATAACTACTATCAAAAAACCCAAAACAAAACAGAATAACAAGTGCTGGCAAGGAAGTGGAGAAACAGAAGCCTTGTGCACTGTTGGTGGGAATGTAAAACAGTGCAGCAGCTACAGAAACAGAATGGAGGGTCCTCAAAAAGTTAAAAACAGAATTTCCATATGATGCAGTAATTCCACTTCTGGGTACAGGTCCAAAAGAACTGCACGTAGGGACTCCAACAAGTATTTGTACACCCATGTTCATAGTAGCATTACTCACACTAGCCAAAAGGTGGAAGCAACGTAAGTGTCCATTAACAGAGGAACGGATAAACATGACCTGAGCTGATATATAAACACAAAGGAATATTATTCAGCCTTTAAGGAAATTATGGGACACCTGGCTGGCGCAGTCAGAGGAACACGCAACTCTTGATCTCAGGGTCGTGAGTTAGAGCCCCACACTGGGCGCAGAGATAACTTAAATAAATAAATAAAAATAAATAAAAGTAAGGACAGTCTGACACATGGATGAACCTCGAAGACATTATGTTAAGTGAAAGGCGCCAGTCATGAAAAGACAAATACTGTATGATTCCACTTAATTGGAACAGTGGTTCCCAGGGGCTGGGGGGAGAAGGAAATGCGGAGTTGTTCAACGGGTACAGTTGCAGTTTTACAAAATGAACAAGTTCTAGAGATTGGCTGCACAACAATGTGAATATAGTTAACACTACTGACTGTACGCTTTTTTAAGTGTGTACAGTCAGTACATTTTTATGGTTAAGATGTAAATGTAATTTTTTTTTACCACAATTAAAAAGAAAAGCAGAGGAAAGTACGTTACTTAAGTTACAAACATAACCATTAGAAGAACTAAAAACAGGAGAGACGGTGATGAAGAAGTACTAAATTCCTCATCTTTTATATTGATCAATGGATATAATAAAACAAAACAAAATTTTAAAGATTTTTATTTATTTTTTTGAGAGCGTGAGCATAGGGAGGGAGGAAGGGGTAGAAGGAGAGGGAATCTTAAGCAGGTTCCATACCCAGAGTGGAGCCCAAAGCTGGCTCCATCTCAGGACCCTGAGATCGTGACCTCAGCTGAAATCAAGAGTCAGACGCCTAACCAACTAACTCACCCAGGTGCCTCAAAACAAAACAAAATTTTAAAAGCAGTTAACTCTAGGGATTGGGGAGAGATTAGAGATGGAAAGAAGATGTACTTTGTACTTAGACTCTTCTGAATGGTATATAGATTATCATTAATTTCTCTACCATATAAAGATATGATTTTATTATAAAACTTACTTTCCAGTAAAATATATAAATACTTTAAAATTTTTTAATGACTTTTATAAATAAAATTGTTTTAAATATTTTCAAATTTTATTTTTGAAAAAGAAAATAAAAAAATAGCTCCTTCTTCTAACAACATTATAAGAGAATATGCTTACCTTAAAGCAATTTTGGGGGTTTTTTTTATTCAATTTATTTTTTTATATATTTTTTTCTTCCAAGTTTTTATTCAAATTCAAGGTAGTTAACATACAGTGTAGTACTGGTTTCAAGAGTAGAATTTAGTGGGGCGCCTGGGTGGCACAGCGGTTGGGCGTCTGCCTGCGGCTCAGGGCTTGATCCTGGCGTTATGGGATCGAGCCCCACATCGGGCTCCTCCGCTATGAGCCTGCTTCTTCCTCTCCCACTCCCCTGCTTGTGTTCCCTCTCTCGCTGGCTGTCTCTATCTCTGTCGAATAAATAAATAAAATCTTTAAAAAAAAAAAAAGAGTAGAATTTAGTGATTCATCACTTAATAGAACACCCAGTGCTCATCACAAGTGCCCTCCTTAATACCCATCACCCAGTTAGCCCATCCCCCCACCCACCTCCCCAGCAATTTTTCTTTCAAAATACCCTCAAGGTTATTAGTATGAGGGAGTAAGGGTTGAGAGAATGTATTTTAGAATTAAATAAGAGAGGGGCACCTGGGTGGCTCAGATGGTTAAGCGTCTGCCTTTGGCTCAGGTCATGATCTCCAGGTACTGGAATCAAGTCCCACGACAGGAATCCCAGCTCAGCGGGAAGTCTCCCTCTCCCTCTCCCTCTCCCTCTCCCTCTCCCTCTGCCTCTGCCTCTGCCTCTGCCCCTGCCTCTGCCCCTGCCCCTGCCCCTGCTCACACTCGTGCTCTGTCTCTCTCTCTTTCTCTCAAATGAATAAAATCTTTAAAGAAAAAAAAAAAAAGAGACGTAAAGGGTTCCACAGACTTTCTCTGGCAAAGAGCAAGTATGGCACTATGTTTTTTTAATGCAAGGGGAAAAAATTAACATCAGATATCGTCAAAACATGACTTCCTTATTAAGGTCCACATGAAGTTACAATTAACACATATGTAAGCGTGTCTGTAAACAATAGGGATTTTTAAGAAATACTTATTTTTCAAGAGCTAAAAAATATTTATCAGAACAAATATTTTTAAAATAATCCTCAAAAAACATAAGTACAAACATCCTAAAGAGACTCTGTGAAGGAGTCATGCTTTATCAACCGCCACTCCTTAAGTTCCAGGAACTAAAACATTTAAGGGAGTTTTATATAAACATTTCTCTAAGTAATTGAGAAAGCACCATGTTCATACCCTCTACAAACACCAGATCCTTATTATAGCATGAAAGCTAAAAATGAGCTGCAAAATAAAGATATTACATTCTAAAGGTATAAAACGAATTATGCATGAAAGATTTTTTTTTCTGGTTTTAACTTCAGCGTTAGCATAAATTATCTTACCACTGGTCTTTGAGAGAATATAGTCTGCTTCACCACAAAGATTCCCAAAATGGCAAATTTAGATATAGTTTTAGCTGAATTTTTAAAAAAGAAAAAAAAAGCAGTTTAATTCTGCTACTGGGCTTCGGAAGACAAACTACTTTAAGCTTTCATTACGTTCCTATGTTCTAAAATACAGAATCTGAAGTTTTTCCATAGGACTAATTGCTTTTAAAAATAAACCTGAAAAAAGAACCACCAGTTCAGTCCTTCTGCTATCTCAAAATAAGCTTTTCTCCAAAATTAAATGTAGTATAAAGAGAAAAAAGTCTTATTTGTAATCACTGGTATAATAGATTTAGGCAGAATTATCCATGGATGGTAAAATCACTGGGTTAAAGGTTCTGAGGAAAAAGAATATTATACAATCTCATAGTATCACTCCTCAAATTAACTGTTATTCATAAAAAAGTTATAAAGCCATTTCCATTTTTAAATGACCAAGACCATAGATGGGGCCCCCGGGTGGTACAGTTGGTTGAGTGTCCAACTCTTGATTTGGTCTCAGGTCATGGTCTCAAGGTTGTGAGATCGAGGTGAGCCACACACACTCCCCACACACACCCCCATCCCCATCCCCACCCCGAGTCAGGCTCTGAGCTCAGGTAGGAGTCTGCTGGAATTTCTCTTTCCCTCACCCTCTGCCCCTCCTTGCGTGTGCGCGCGCGCTCTCTCTAGTGAATAAAAAATCTTAAAAAAAAAAAAAAGGAAACTGGCTCAGAAAGAACTGTGAAATATGAATTTGACAATAAAGCAAAACAAGTGATTTTTAAAAGCCCCATCAATACAGTAAAAGGAGAAAAAGAAATTTCTCTGAAGGCTAAGACTCAGCTTTGTGCTGTGGCTTACTAAGCTTCAATGTTACCATTCATACAATGCAGATAATGATATCTCACTCTGAATATTGTCTATTGTTGTGAAGATTAAATAAAAATAAGGGCAAAACACTTATAGTTCTTGGAACAACTGGGTACACTTTTACAAAGATTAGTTTCTATGCTCTTTGGCATTCCGCAAAAGGGGAAAAGGAGACTGGGTATCTTTGAAGATAATTTGTGAAATTTTTCTAACTATTGATAATATTTCATTAAAATAAAAGACCACTGCTGGGGTGCCCGGGTGGCTTATCAGTCAAGCGTCCAACTGCTGATTTCAGATCAGATCATGATCCCAGAGTGGTAAGAGGGAGTCCTGCACTGGACTCCATTCTGGGCAAGGATCCTGCTTGAGATTTTCTCTCCCCATCTCTCCCTCTGCCCCTCGGAGCTCCCCCTTTCCCTCTCTAAAAAAAAAAAAAAAAAAAAAAAAAAAAAAAAACAAAAAACATAAAAGAGCACTGTCTAGAAAACCTAGCCAAATAGTTAAGAAAGATAAGTGAGATATATAAAGAAGAGGCAAAATTGTTATTTGCAGATGACATTATCCAGCTATAAATTCTAAGATAGTTAACTAAGAAAGTATTAGAATAAGGTGACCAGTTAAATATTCAAAAATAGGGGCGCCTGGGTGGCACAGCGGTTAAGCATCTGCCTTTGGCTCAGGGCGTGATCCCAGCGTTCTGGGATGGAGCCCCACATCAGGCTCCTCCGCTATGAGCCTGCTTCTTCCTCTCCCACTCCCCCTGCTTGTGTTCCCTCTCTCGCTGGCTGTCTCTCTGTCAAATAAATAAATAAAATCTTTAAAAAAATATATTCAAAAATAGATGGTATAGAATAAACCTATGAAAACAAAAGATCCTATTCACAAAAAGAACAAAATTATAAAACATTTAACAATAAATTTAACAGGAAATGTGTAAGAACTAAGGGACAGGAACCTTAGTGAAAAAAAATCAATAAATAGGTATTATACCTCATACTTACAAGGCAAAGCTCAATATTATAAAACTATCAGTTCTCACATTAACCTATAAATTCAAAGCAATTCCAAATCAAAATACCAGTAAGATTTTCCCCCCCTGGGGGCACCTGGGTGGCTCGGTCAGTTAAGCTTCTGACTCTTGGTTTCAGCTCAGGTCATGATCTCAGGGTCCTGCGATCAAGTCCTGCATCGGGCCCCATGCACAAATGGGAATCTGATTGCCCTCTCCCTCTGCTCCTCCCCTTGCGCTCGCGCGCTCTGTCTCTCTATCTCTGGAATAAATAAAATCTTTTTTAAAAAAATAAAGTAAGATAAAAAAATAAAAATGAAAGTTTTTTTTTTTTTCCCTGAAACCTAGAAAAACCTTCAAAAATTGATCTGGAAGAGAAAATAAATGTACAAGAATAGCCAAGAAAAATTGGAAATAGAAAATAAATGAAATTGCCTTTCCATAGCATATATCAAAACCAACTACAATAACTAAACCAATGGTGGTATGTGCAAAAATAGAGTTCTCCCCAAAATCAACGAAACAAGGGTGCCTGGGTGACTCAGTCAGTTAAGCGTCTGCCTTCGGCTCAGGTCATGATCCCATGGGCCTGGGATAGAGTCCCGCATCAGGCTCCCTACTCAGCAGAGAGTCTGCTTCTCCCTTTCTCTCTCCCTCTCTCCCCCTCTCTCTCAAATAAATAAAATCTTTTTTAAAAAAAAAAATCAATGAAACAGAATACAAAGTATTTATGTTCATCTGAGAAATTAGTATGGAAAAAGTTGTCCTTCAACTCAGTGGTGAAAGAATCTATTCAATAACCATATTAGAATACATTTTTTAAAAATTAAGTTGTATCAGTACACCACAAATAACTAAACCCCCAAATACCAGATTTATTGAAAAGATAATCACTTGAAAAGCTTTACATAATAGATGAAAAAATAAAATATTTTTAGATGAGAAATACACACACCTAAGAGAACCCAGAAGCCATAAGGAGGGGGGTGGGGAAGGATGGATTTGATTAAATAAAAGTGAAAAACTCCAGACGAGCAACAGGTTAGAGAAATGCTGGCAACTTTTTTAACAGACAAAATGTCAATGTCCCTTCAAATAAATTAATAAAAAAAGAGACAGAATCCAAGAGAAAAACTGGGCAAAAGACATGAATAAACAAGCTATAGAGGAACTACAAATGCAGTAATGTATAAAAAAGGCAGCTGTAAAAAAAAAAAGTTAGCATTTGCTGCCTATTGGGAAAATTTTAATTTTTTTCAAGACTATTTATTTTTAGGAGAGAGAGAGCACAAGCAGGGGAAGCAGCAGGCAGAGGGAGAAGCAGGCTTCCACTGAGCAGGGAGCCCGAGGCAGGACTCCATCCCAGGACCCTGGGATCATGCCCTGAGCCGAAGGCAGCGGCTTAACAGCCTGAGCCACCCAAGCGCCCCTATTGGGAAAAATTTTAAAGGCCAATAATGTGCAATGGGAACACAAGGAAAACACTTCATTTGTACACTGTTGTTTGGAACGTAAATTGGTAAGTGTTTGGAGGACAATATCAAGTTTTAAAACAGGCAAATTTGGACCATGTTTGAAGAATATATATTAAATAAAAAGGATGTTCCTTCAGCATAATTTGAAATAGTGATTTAATGAAAGTAATTTTTTATGCTCATCAGGAAAAAGATTAAATTATGGTATAACAATACTATAGAACACTTTATATCAATTATAAAGTAAGCAGATTGCTCTCTATAAATGTATCTCCCTGTCTACCTTAACATGGAAAGATGATCATGAATGAAAACAAATCATGTTGCAGAAACGTGTAGAAATATGAATCTGTTTACTTGAAAAATAAAAGGCTATGTGTGTACACAATACCTATACTTACAGATACATTAATATGATGGAGACTAGCCCCAACTATTAACAATGGCTATCATTAGGAAGTGGGGGTGAGAAGCTACAAGGGGAACTTTCCACTTTACGTACATCTGTATTTTTAAAATTTAGTTTTAATGCCTTGCCTCCGTCATCTGTATTTGGTCACTGGTGGCATTTATCCATCATCATTCTCAGCCACATTCCTACGTAGGTTAGCTGTCAGGTACAGGGCTTGGGACATACAGCAGGCACACAATAAACGACTGTTAATTCTGGGCATTTCCACCTGGATGCCCGCAAAGCATGATGAACTCAAAACCCGGTTGCTTGTTCCAGGTAATGAATTACCTCCTCCCACTAATCTTTTCCTCCTCTATTCCCTATTTTCTCTCAAATAAGAAACCTATTGTTGTCAGACTCCCTCTCTTTCCCACAGGCAATCAATCTGTAATTCCTATTGAGTCTATCCCTTAAAATCACTGTTCAATCCATATCCTCTTGTCCTCCTCTGAATCTCTCAGTGAGACTACTTCTAGAGCCTCCAAATTAGTCTTCATCCACTGCTAATTCATTGCCCATACTGGTTCCAAGAGTGAGCTTTCTAAGATGAAAATCTAAGCGTGAATCTCTCTTACTTAAAACCCTCCCCAATGAAAAAAAGTCCGAAGCCCAAAGTATGATATTTGAGAATCTTCGTGAGCAGTGCTTGTGAGCCCTCTTCTTCGCCACGCTTCTTATCAGCGCGCACTTCACACTTTATGTCCTAATAAGGAATGACTACGGACTAACAACTAAACTGATCTGAATTCCGCAAACATACCACACGCAGTTGTGCAATGCCTGGAATGACCCCCACCCAACATCTTCATCAACCAGGCAAACCTATTTAACCTTTAAAAGCCTCAAACATTTCATCCTCTAGGAAGGTTTCCCAAACCCCAAACACCTCCCCAATACCCATCCCTGCAAGTGCCTTACACACAACCACATACACACTCCTTTATTAACTCTTCTATGCCTTTCCTCCTAGAAGTTTCTCAGTCCCGTGAGGGCAGAGCCTTAGATCACCCATCTCTGCGCCCTCTGTGTCCACCCTAGCACCCTGTGCCTACCTTAGAGTACGCACTAGGCATTCAACAGTATTCATTAAAGTGTGGTTAAACACATTCTCCGTAATATGTGAAATCCTAAGCAAGACTGGAATTTTAAAAATTCAGGTTTTAATTATGCTCATTTCAACCATTAAAAAAAAAGCAAAACTCAAGTTCCCTTAACAAGAGGGTTGGGAGTTGTATTAGAAAGTTATCATGGACCTCCAGGAAGAATTTTTTCTGCAGAAAGCTGCTTCCTTCTCTGCTTTCTCAGACCTGACTTTTGCACATGGTTGGTCTTGGCCTCACTAGCCTCTCCCTTAACTCTTCAGCTCCAGTCTTCACTGCTAACAAGCAATTTATCTCTATATTATCTGATTCAAATTTCTGAGAGAGCTGTTTTGGTTTTTGGCACCAGGCCACCAAGTCCTTTCTTTCTCTGATAAAGCTACTATGATCAGTGGTCCTGTGGTTAGGCACCATGCCAGAAGCTCCAGGACCAGTAACTAACATTCCCCCAACTCCCAACTCAATATACTATTTGTATTTCCTTAGAACATTATAGAGATATACTTTATATTGCTAAAATTATTTTGCAATACTTTTAAAAACAACTCTTGCCAAGACTTGTTCACAGAAAAATCCGGCATACTTCTTCACTGAACCAGCTATACAATCCAAATATACAAGGAGTTAATCTCTTCCTATTTGTAGATGTGCACAGAAAGAATCCTCTAGATTTTATAACTGTTCAACAGCAGTGGTTTAACAAGTTTTACCACCTTTTTGCAAAATTTCCCATACATTTATAATGTAAAATGAAATGAGTAGTCCAGACATTTCCTTGTTAAACTCTATCCCATAATATCAAGTAACTTTAATATAAGGATAAGCACATGCAATAGCAATTTATCACTAACCAACAAAACCTGTTTCTCTTCCTCCTAACACTACTAGGTAATGATTGAAGAAGGAAGGCCATTCACTGACAAGCTCCCATGTCAAGGAAAGAAGGGTCTATAGGCCGTGACACAGTCAGATTCTTCTTTTTTTAAAAATATTTATTTATTTATTTTAGAGAGAAAGCTTGGGTGCGTGCTGGGGGAGGGGCACAGAGACAGGGAGAGAGAATCTCAAGAAGACTCCCCACTGACCGTGGAGCCCCACACTGGGCTCGATCTCACCACCCCAAGATCATGACCTGAGTCAAAATCAAGTCAGACAACTAACTGAGCCACCCAGGCGCTCCAATACAGTCAGATTCTCAATGCTATTAATCTCCTGCTTAAAAACTAGAAAAAAATCTAATTAAATCTGTTATCTAGAGAGACATCACATTTGCACTAAGAACAAATTTAACTGAATGAGAGAACACTACACACATCTTTGAAAGGAGAAGGCAATTTATTCACTAAAAAATTCTGGCTATTCCAAGATTCAGCGTTCACTGGAAAGAAATACTGTTAGAAGGGGATAAGGAGAAAACTTCTCGATAATGGCCTGAAAGAAAAGAATTTTTTTCAAATGCAGATTGTCCTTACATTTCTTGATATAAAGGAAGGATTTTCTATTTTAAAATCAGGTAGGTGTTCTAGTTAGCCAACCTGTTTATTAGCTATCCTCATTGGTGACTCATTTTAGTTTCATCTGTAGTAATGAGCAGCTGACTCTGTAATATCAAAACCACCAGTTTAGACTATTGTTAATAAACATATAATCTTAACAGATCTAATTTCGGGGGACAGAAATTGGTACAATTTAGAGAGTGCTGATGTTGTCTTTAAATGAGGCTTGAAATGAAGGCACTGTTAGAAAAGCTTTCAATGAATAAAAAGCAATAAAGGGCAAGGGCTTTATTCCTTCATTCCTTAGCAAAAATTCATAGATTTTAAAAAACAAAATGTTAACTTGAATAAGTCTTGGAGAAATTTTAGTTAGGCACTAAAAGGGTTATATGTCCTCTTTTATTCTCTTTTGTAAAAATAATTGTAGCAATAAGCCAAGATAATATGACACCTACATTCCTAAAATATAACAGACTTTGATTTCTTTCCAAAGGAGAAGTTTACAATAATTTTGATTTACTAACCAGGCCTATTTACATTTGTCAAACCAATAAAAGCAGGAAGGAAAAACTAATTTCTTCCTCTTCATAGTTAAAATCACTGGAAACTATCTAAATTTAATAAGCCACTAATTTACATTGTTTAAAGTCTTAAATATAAACCAGAGAGCTGAAAATAATAGTTTAACAATCAAAAATTGAGAAGCACCAACCAGGAGAAGGGTAAGCAAAAGTCAGTATTCACCCAATTTCTCATCTTTGAGAGGAAGGAATTAATAGGTATTATCTAAAGTTGAATCATGAAACAAAGCATAACTTTAAAGTAATAAAGGCAACCTCCAGAATAACAGAAATAAACTGTCAACAGTATACCTCTGGGAGTTGGGACGATGGGATGGAAGACACTTATTTTATACCTCTGTACAATCTGCACCTTCCTACCATGTGAGTATATTCATTTAATCCAGTTTTTTTTTAACTGTCAATAATGAGACACCTTAAAAAAAAAAAAGAAAGGAAATACCTACTATATACTTCATTTTCTGGGCCTAATAACTCATGGACTGTCAACTTTATAAAATGGAAAGTAAGGGGCGCTGGGTTGGCTCAGTTGGTTCCGCAGCTGCCTTCAACTCAGGTCGTGGTCCCAGGGTCCTGGGATTGAGCCCCACGTCCCCCCCCTCCCAGCTCAGCGGGAAGCCTGCTTTTCCCTCTCCCTCTGCTGCTCCCCCGTTTGTGCTCTCTCACTGTCAAATAAATAAATAAAATCTTATAAAAAAAAAAAAGCCTATATGACTAATCACCATTCTTAAAAAAAAAAAAGGTAAGTGAAATATCTCATCCATCAAATTAAAGGTAAGGTAAAGGAAGCAAAGCTTTCTCCTTCCGCAGTGCAAAGGTCACAGCTGACCACATTCCAGTCAGCACAGCTCTTACGACCACTACAAACTTCCAAAACACATACACACACTTCTTGGTATTGTTTTAAAATGAAGACCTCCTTGATCGGTTTAAGCAAAAACACTGATACTGTCCAAAATAATTCTTGTAAGCTATTGCTGAATACAGTCAAGCTAATTAACAAGAGGTCAGAGGCTACATGGCAGCAAGTGAACAAGTAAGTCGTTACATCAAATCAATAACACATTTTAGGGCTTCTACTGCCTTTGAAATCAAAACAAGAGAGGCGTTTTGAAAGTTTGCTATCTTCACTGATCCCCTCAGGAATGTAAAAGTATGCATTGCAGTTTCAACCTCCTAGTGCTTGAGTTTTTTTTTAAAGCAATTTACTTCTGCTTGGACAAACAGTAAGACAGGCCAAAGCCATTGGGTTTTCTGTTAACCCTTAGCTTCAAATCTTCATGGTCACACTAACATTTCACCTTTCTAATGCTACTAAATGTAATGATCTCCTCTTTCAAACCACCACAGAATTCAAAGGAAGGGGGATACTTCAGGCCACTGATTATAGAACATGAGTTAAGACAATAATATTAGGACTAGGCTATTCCTGGTAAGCACAGGAGTTATAACTTAGTAACAACAGGAGTAAAGATCACAGATTTTAAAACTGTGCCTCGGCCGGTCCTCTTCTCTCCTTGCAGTATCTCCCCCTATCAAATGGTCTCAAGCAACACTAACAAAGAAGCATTCACAAATTTTTAATTCACACATATACAACCTAATCTTGACGAGACATAAGTACCTAACGCACATCCCTAAAAACGCGTCAACTGTGCTCTTCAATAATAACTCCTATGCCCAATACACAGGCAACCTGACCATAGTCCGGATACACTTTGTGAACTCTTCTAGGCGAGGAAGGTAAACCTGAGTTAGAGAACCAGAGGCTTTAGGCCTTCTGGTAATCAAAAGAGCCAGCAAACTAAAGTAGTCTGTCTTTTCAGCCCCTAGCAAACTTAGTTCACTGAGGCATCACTCCGAATCAACTCTCAATCCCAAACACATTCAGACTTAATGACGTAAAGCCCTTGTAAATCTCTTAGTAAGCCAGTCTCTCTCGAACCCACCAGGTGGACCTACTCTATTCCAAGGCTCCTCCCTCGGACCCTAGTCTGGACCATCAGCCGCGCGACTCCCCGGCGCCGCGCGACTCCCCGGCACCCCGCAACACACCTTGGGGTGCCCCAACGTAGCGCCCCATGCTCCTCCCCCGACCACCTGGTCACCCATCCCGAGTCCCTAGAGTCGCCCGCCCGGACCAATTCGCCCACAACATCTCCAGCCCCTCACCCTCCCCTCCTCCAGTCCAAGTCGAGAGGGCCTTTCCTCTCCCCTCCCACCCCCACCCCTACTCTGGGACACTCACCCGCGATAGTAGGCTTTCACCCGGACCTGATGAGAATGGTCCCCGCTGCCGCCGCCTGCGATCGGGTGAGACATGGTACTGCTGTCCCTCTGGGTCGGCATCTCCTTACTCCCCCGCCTGAACGCCGGAGGCCGAGGGTGCGGGGGGCGCGCCGGGCGCCGTGGGGGACTCCGCTGCCCGAGCCTCTTCCAGAGCCGCGGCTGCCGCTTGCTTACCCGTCCACTCCGCCCGCGGCGCGGACCCAAGGGTCGCCTCGCCGGGGCAGCCGGAACCGCGCGGCTCCTCCCGCCGCCCGGGCCCAGCACGCCTCCCCGCTTCGGTCCCTCCCACCTCGCTCGCTCCAAAGGCCCACATTCCGGGGGAGGGCGGGCGCAACCATCGATCCTTTTCAAGGAGCCTCAGCGCCCGGCTGAACCATTCTTACGGGGGCTAGGAAAAGGGGAGAGACGATGGGAGACGCTGGCTATCACATCAAATAGGCCGGGAGGGAGGCTTTCTTGGACGCTGTGACTGAGAGAATGCCACAGTTCTCCTTAAAAGGCCCCTTTCCTGCAAGGAAAACATTAGGGGACAAAGGCTGCGGCATCTCACCCCTGTTTCCTAACTTGGTGGCGTCCGCGGTCGGCCGACTAGGGACTGAGCTAGATTTGCCCAGCCGGGTTTCTGGGATTTGGAGTCCCGATGGGATTCTGGGACTGGAGGTTCTTTACGTAGAAAACCACCCTCCCCTTCTAGCCGACTGAGGCTGTCTCCAGCTTGCACGCCGCCGGGAGTGTTCGGCTCGGAAATCCTGAATTCAACTTGGGCATCTGAGGTCACTGCAAATGATTGGGCTTCGTCACGATCTACAGTTTGTTGCCTGATGAAGTCTCCCTTCCAATTGCATAAATATCTCAATTATACAGCGCTTTTTTGGGAAGCAAGACTTTGGTTACCAGCTCAGCACAGGCTCTTTTATGGAAAGAATTTAATAACATATGTAACAAATGTAAAAATGAACGTAATAAAGGAGGAAACTCAACCAGAAGGTATGATGAAAGACCGACATTTCTTCCTTTGCAGCCCCCATACCTAGGCCCTTGTATAGTGCCATCGCATGGCACAGGTGCACAGTATTTATCCAATCCATCCAGCAGAAAAAAAAATTTTTTTTGTATTTTTTTCTGCCGCTGCCTAGCCAGAGATAGCAGTATAAAGGATCCGACCTTGTAGCCTAGTCTCTGATCATCCACTGATCTTGGCTCTGTCACATACTGCAATTACAGATACATGAATCCAGCTCCTGCATCAGTCCTGGCACCGACACATGCCAAAAAGGTTGGAATAATCAAGGAAATAACTTTCTCTACTATGATAAAATAGGGTTAGAGGATTGACTCATCAGTTACGTCTGACACTTAGTCTGGCATGATGTCTTTCAAATGCTACAAACTTGGATTATAAACACTTTATTTTTAAGATTTTATTTATTTGACATAGAGCAGCACAAGCAGGGGGAGCAGCAGAGGGAGAGGGAGAAACATGCTTTTTGCTGAGCGGGAGGCCGCGTGGGGGGGGGGGGCAGGGTGTTGTGCTGGATCCCAGGAACCTGGGATCATGACCTGGCTGAAGGCAGATGCATAACCCACGGTGCCACCCAGCGCCCCTGGATTATAAACTCTTAATAAAAAATTCTTGTGGAAAGACTTGGTATCAGAGTATTGAGAATTGGGGACCTGCATCAACATGTTAAATATGAATCAATTAATTTTGAAATATAAGCTATTTCTGAAGTGAGATTGTGAAATTTTAATTGGCTTAATAGAAAATTTAGGATGCTTATGACAAATTTGAAAGATTATATAATGCTCTAGAAAAGGAAATTTACGTTATATGGGAAGTGAGAATTTAGAAACGTATGACATGAAAAGCTTTTTATTTTGGATTCTTATCAGTTTGAAAAATCCTTCATCATTGGCCTAATGCTCTGACGGTAATTACTATTTTCAGAGGAGGCTTATTGCTTACTTTGTCATCAATAAGAATCTGTAAATTGTAAATATGTGTTTCCATGTCTTGGCTATTGTAAATAATGCTTCATGGGGGTGCAGATATCTTTTCAAGGTAGTGCTTCTGTTTTCTTTGGCTAAGTAACCAGAACTGAGATTGCTGCATGTCATCTATTTTTAATTTTTTAAGGAACCTCCATTCTGTTTTCCATAGTGGCTGTGTTAATTTACATTACCATCCTAATCTCATTTTTTGATTATTCATTGCCAGTGTATAGAAAATTAATTTTTCATATATCTTGTATCCTACAACTTGCTGAACTCATTTATTAGTTCTCATAGTGTTTTGGTGGATCCCTTAGAATTTCCTATACACCAGATTATGCCATTTTAGAATACAAATTGATTTACCCCTTTCCAGTTTGGATGCCTTCTATTTCTTTTTCTTGCCTGAATACATTAGCTAGAACTTCTAGTACTATGTTGAATAAAGAGGAGAGTGTGAACATTTTTGTCTTATTGTCAATCTTATGTGGCTAGTTTTCAGTCTTACACCATCAGATGTGATTACTCTAGATTTTTTTTTTTTTTTTGCAGATGCCCTTTTTCAGATTGAGGAACTTCTATTCCTAGTTTGTTGACTTTATTTCTTTCTTTGTTTTTAAAGTAAACTCTGTGCCCAACATAGGGTTTGAACTCAAGACAGGGAGATCAAGAGTCACACGCTCTACGGACTGAGCCAGCCAGGCGCCAGACTATTTTTATTTTGAAAGANAAGAGTGTTGGGATTTGTTTAGCGCCTTTTCTCTATCTATTGAGATAATCCTGTGGTTTTGTCCTTTATTCTATTGATATGGTATGGCACATTAATTGATTTTTGGATGTCAGCCCACCTTGCGTTCCTAGGACAATTCCCAACTGGTTAGGACGCATCATCCTTTTTATATGCGGCTCCATTCGGTTTGCTAGTATTTTGCTGAGGAATCGCGAATCCGCACTCATAAGCATTGTTTCCTTTAGCTCTTTGGACACAATTATGATAGCCGTTCTGAAGTCTTTTCCGCTAAGTCCAACATCTGCATCCTCTCAAGGCCAGTTTCTATGAGCCTGGGTCTCCACTGCCTGTTTGTATGTCTCACTATTTTTTTGTTGCAAACTGTGCATTTCCACTGTAGCAACTCTGGAGACCGATCCAGACTGGCTCCAGGGTTTGTGGTCATTGTCGTTCAAGTCTGTATTTGTTGCGTGACTTGTCCAGACGAGTTCAGTAGGGTTCATTTCCCCCACAGTGTGCAGCTCTGATGTCTCCCCGGGGCTCTGGCATGTGTGCTGACACCCTGACTCCTTCTCCCGCCCCTGGGGATGACAGTGGTTTTAGTCAGGTTCTCTGACTCTTTTCCTTCTCTCCCTATCCAGCTTCTGGTTGGTTTGCCTTTATTGATATTACTCCTAGCTGTTAGCCTCCACTAATTGGCAAATGATTGCCCCAGTGCTTCTGACAATGCCCTGGGCCATAAATGGCTCCATGGTCTGATCCGATGGTCATTTTTTATTTATAATTTTCACCAGTTATGGTTGTTTCACTAGGGAGAATATCTAGGGAGCTCCTCGTGTTTCCATTCTGGAAGTGCTCTGACATTAGTTTTTAAAGTCAATGTGATGCAATTAAAACAGATGTAAGGTACAAAGAGTTATGCATATAGGATGATCGGGTCACAGAAATTATGTTATTTTCAGTAACAGAAAAAACCCTGAAAACTATTGAGCCATCTCTTTAGTTTAAAGAAAAGACGATTCTGTAAAAGGGTTTAAAAGGAACCTGGCATCCCATTAATCATATCTTTAGGAAAATTCTACTTCCTTTCTATAGATTGAGCTGCTCCAACAAGAATAATCAGAAGAGGTTGACCTTTATTTTCAGTCTTAATGAGCCTCACCTGTCTTGCAGTCAGGATCAAATATGAAAACTTGTTTGCCATGTTCTTTATGTCATCTAATAAATCCTGCTACGGTATTTCTGATGCCTTTTCCTCAATTGAGAATCAAATGGTACACAATGGAAAGTCAATGGTAGACACTGTGACCAAGTCTCCCACAGCCCATTTTCTTTCTGTTGGTGCTTACAAACACCCTCAGCTTTGGGTAAGCCTGCTGCCCTTAACCTAGCATCCTTCAGTGGTTACACTGAGCATGGGGTAATGTCATTAAAAGGAGAAAAAAAGCGTTCAAACTGCAAGTCCTGATCATTTGTCGGGGAGAGAGAGGGAACTTTGTGACCTGCAGAGATAAACGTTGAGCACTGGGCTCAATTAACCTGCTTTGGCTCACTGCAATAACTTTAATAGGAAAAATTAATTAACATGCAAATCCACAGGCTTAAAAGATTTAAAATATTTTGGCCAACATTTTCTCATTTTGTGATCACAAGAGTATTGTCCCAATGTGGAGCAAAAATAACCTGCTTGGGGCACCTCGGTGGCTCAGTTGGTTAAGCCTCTGCCTTTGGCTCAGGTCGGGATCCTAGGGTCGTGGAATTGAGCCCCACATCGGGCTCCCTGCTCAGCGGGGAGCCTGCTTCTCCCTCTCCAGCCCCTCGCTTGTGCTCTCTCTCTCTGTGTCAAATAAATAAAATAAAATCTTTTAAAAAATTAAAATAAAAAAAAAACTGCTTGGAAAATGGCAAATGAGATAATAAATAGTAGACCGAATAAATAAATAAAATCTTTAAAAAAATTAAAATTAAAAAACATGTTTGGAAAATGGCAAATGAGATAATAAATAGTAGACATGGGCCTCGTGAGATCATGTCTTAATATCACGTTGTTTTACGTAAGCTTCAAGAGCAGAAGCCTTGACCAAAATTCCTGATTGGAATCCTGACAGCTGAGGTTAGTGAGAGAGTCTGGTTTTTATTATGTTGATTAACCTTGCTGATTTAGAATGGAGAATACCCCCTTGAGTCCTTCTTCCCTCTTCTTCTATGCCCTCTCCCTGCCCCATTGACATGGCCTACTTCATCTCCAAGTCATCTGGGGACTCCCTTCACTCCAGCCTCACACACTTATTCCCATTATGTTTCCCAATCTCACTCCCGCACTACAGATAATGACATACAGCAGTTTTAGCCTTACTTATTTAAATGTCCTCACTTTGGGGCACCTGGCTGGCTCAGTCAGTAGAACATGCGACACTTGATCTTGGGGTTGTGAGTTCAAGGCCCACGTTAGGTGTAGAGATTACTTAAAAATAAAATCTTTAAAAAAATAAAATGTCTTCACTTTGACCTTAAAATAATTTTAAGATTCATGTCATACATTCCCTGACAATCACAGAAAAGGAAGCTCATTTATTTATGCCAATGACAACATAGCCCTGTCTCTTTACCTGTAGTATCCTCTGCTTAGTCTGCATGGTGTCCCAAACTCAGTCCCCACCAGTGGCCGACTCCCACTCTTTCTCTAAGAACCGTTTACAGCCTCTGCTCCACTAGGCCGTTAGGTACGCATTCTCTTCATTTTTCCTCTCTGTTTGTACTCTTGTTCCGCATTCTGTTTATATATCAAACATAGCACATCTCGCACAGTATCATAGTTTATGTTCTTGCATGTTTATAAGGCTGGAACTGTAATTGGTTCATCACTGTGTCCCCTGTACCTAGCCCATATCGGGTTCTCAATAATGTCTGTTGACACTGAACAATACCCCTTTGCTTCATTTTTCTTTCTTTTTTTTTTTTTAAGATTTTATTTATTTATTTGACAGAGAGAGAGAGACAGCCAGTGAGAGAGGGAACACAGCAGGGGGAGTGGGAGAGGAAGAAGCAGGCTCATAGCGGAGGAGCCTGATGTGGGACTCGATCCCATAACGCCGGGATCACGCCCTGAGCCGAAGGCAGATGCTTAACCGCTGTGCCACCCAGGCGCCCCTGCTACATTTTTCTTATCTGTAAGATAGGGAAAGACTTTTTTTTTTTTTTTTTTTTGAGAAGGATGGACCGGACTAATTATTTAAATCTTAAAATATAAAGCAGAACGATGTTAATACAACAACACATGAAAGAAGAGGTTTGTTTTAGTGAGCCATCAGTGGAGAGCTCCATTAAGTGGAGGAGTCAGTAATGCAAAAAATTATACAACATTTACTTAATGAAAGTTGCTGCATACTCCAAGAAGTCTAAGGAATCTCAGCATAATTAACTCCTATAAGGTTAATTGGTGTCAGGCACTGTTGTCTCCTTTTCAAGAAAGGTATGACCCAGGTAGAATGTCAGGACATATACCAATAAAGAGGGGGAAAAAACCCAAAGAGCAAGCTGTGTGCCAAAAAGTGATAAAGAGTAATTGCAACAGCTCACGAACCCTGCCTCGTCTTCTTTGGGAGCCAGAAGAACCCACTGGTGACTGGCTAGATCGAAAGGCACAAAGTTGACTAGTAAAACAAAACATGTTGAAAGAGCCTCCATCAACACATAGAAACTTCGTTTAGAAGTGTCATTGTCTCATGATGTTTGCATACCCAGGATGCTGTCACTAACGGCAATCAACCATTAAATGTAAACTCCCCTCCAATTTGAAAAAGCAAACCTGTTCTTGAGGCTGGCACATTCAATTGAAAATGTAAACTTTATCTAATAAACTCTCGCTGCTCCAGCCGCTCACTCACCCCAGCACTGGCCTTTTCAATGACCCAGTTCTTTCTCACATCCTCTAGAGTCAACCCCTCTCCCCAGCACAGACAACCCCTCTCCCCTGCCACAGACGCCTCACTCATTTTCTCTGCAGCCTCCACCCACTTCCTATTGGACTCAAATACTTTCATATTGAATTTCTGCTGACCTTGAATTAAACCATAGTCTATTTTGGGCCACAGAGAAATCAGAGGAAAAAGCAGGGCTCGCAATGTATAATGATTTCTGGCTGCTTAATCACACATACAATGTCAATGGGAACAGCACTCCAGAGATAAAGCTGACAGTTAGTTCATCTGCACACTGGGCTTATCATCCTGCAACTGGAGCAGGAGATACTTCCCGGAATCGCTATGGCTTCTTCTTCCAGATAATAACAAATTACGCATCGGTCCATAATTAAATCAGCAAAGCGCTCCGGACACAGAGACTTTTACAGCAAAGCTACTATCTTCATTAGGTGCCTTGAGAGCAGGAATCTTACCTTGTAAGTTCTTTTGGCATTTAGAAAATTCTAGGTATTTAACATATATTAAATTATTTAATATTTAAATTTTACATTGGTTCATGTCCACTTAAATACTAACATTAATCTCAGTGAAAGAGGAAGGAAGCTGGCACCACCAAACCAGCAGAGCGAGTCTATTTGCTGTTTGCCTTAAAGCTGTGAAAGCTGTGGCCTAAGAAGTTAGTTCAGCTTGCTGAGCAATCTATTTACTCAAGTCAAACACAGCTTGTAAGGAAGTGACTCTGATTGGAACATGGAACCTTTCAATTCGAGTCGTGGGTTAGGAGAGTTTACTAGCTAGAACTTACTTGTATCATCTAATTCAGTCTTCTGAAACTTTAACAGGCATACAGATTAAAAGGAGTTTTTATTACAGTGCACATTCTGATTTAAAAAGGTATAGAATGGGACCCAGATTCTGCATTTCAAACCAGCTTTCGTGGGATGCTTATGCTGCTGATCCGCTGATGAGTTTGAGGAGCTAAAGGTCTGGGCCTTGTTTTGCAAGTGAAGTCCAGAGAAGTGAGATGACAATGATTTTTATCATTGCTTCGGAGCTTTTCATTCATGAGCATAATTTTAAAATACTGTGAATTTGAAACAGGGAATGAGTGATTTCTGGCAGATGAAGAAAAAAATTACCTTCCCCAAATTCTTAGTTTTGTTTTTTCTTTTTCTTTTTTCTTTGTTTGTTTTCCATGATCTAACCACATGTGAAAATGCTGTTGGGATTTGTTGTAATTAGAGAAACACTTTAACCCACACATAATTTGTTTTTCATCACAATCAATTAATAGGCTCACTGTATTCCCAAAGATGCATGACATTATACTGAGTATCATCTCCCGACATACTCATTCTTTCTCGTTTAGCAACCTTTTATTTAGTCTTAATTTAAAATTTTAAATCAGGTGGGCGCCTGGGTGGCTCAGTTGGTTAAGCATTTGCCTTTGACTCAGGTCAAGATCTCCCAGTCCTGAGATGGAACCTGCATCGGGGCTCCACTGCTCAGTTGGGAATCTGCTTCTCCTTCTCGCTCTGCCCCTCCACCTTCTTGTGCTCTCCCTCTCTCTCTCTCAAACAAACCCATAAAATCTTTAAAAATAAAACAAAATTTTATTTATTTATTTTTTTAAAGATTTTATTTATTTATTTGACAGAGATAGAGACAGCCAGCGAGAGAGGGAACACAAGCAGGGGGAGTGGGAGAGGAAGAAGCAGGCTCATTAGTGGAAGAGCCTGATGTGGGGCTCGATCCCATGATGCCAGGATCACGCCCTGAGCCGAAGGCAGAGGCTTAACCGCTGTGCCACCCAGGCGCCCCATAAAACAAAATTTTAAATTGGGATGCCTGGCTGGCTCAGTCAGTAGAGCATGCAACCCTTGATCTTGGGGTTGTGAGTTCGAGGTCCATTTGGGCATAGAGGTTACCTAAAAAAACAAAATCTTAATAAAATAAAATAAAATAAACCCAAACAGTTGAAAGATTTTTTTTTTTAATTTTATTTATTTATTCGACAGAGATAGACACAGCCAGCGAGAGAGGGAACACAAGCAGGGGGAGTGGGAGAGGAAGAAGCAGGCTCATAGCGGAGGAGCCTGATGTGGGGCTCGATCCCACAACGCCGGGATCACGCCCTGAGCCGAAGGCAGACGCTTAACCGCTGTGCCACCCAGGCGCCCCTGTTGAAAGATTTTGGTTATGTCCTGCAAGTCACTATTCAATATGAGGCTAGATTATTCCATCTTCTTTCTCCATCTCATAACTAGAAAGCAAGTTTGAGATAAGAAGAGAAACAGGATGTCTTTCTCTACTTTCTGACTCAGTACTTTGAAACTACCACTCAGAGTTCCCTTGAGAGTTAGTTTAATTTACTCAGTTCTTGGGGGAATTCTATTTTTTATCATTTTAATAGAATTTTAGAACTTTAATAGTAATATTAAGAAATACTTAAATATATTTATGCACCAATTATTGGGCTGCTAGTCTCTCCATTCCTTCAAGAAAGCAAGTAGAGAGGCACTGGAAAATTTCCAAATAAGAGAAGGTGCTTTTTCCTTAGAGCCTATTACCCTGGCCATCTGAGTAAGCTGCCTTATTATCTGTGGAAGGGGGGGAAACAGAATGACACTTAGGCCAACTAGCTTCTTATTTTAAACATGAGTTATTTAAATGGACGAATAATATCAAGAAACATGTACTGCATGTTCCCTAGACACAAGGCTCTAGATTTCATACAATAACATATAAAATCCAGTTTTGGCCTCTAAGGCGAGTTGGAGCAGACTACTTAGGAAGGTCACACATAAACCTGCGATAAGTAACAATTCAAGATTATGTGACAATCGAAAGCAATAGGGCAGTACAGAAGAAATTGCTAATCTTGTGAAGAGCAAGTCTGATCCATAGAAATCCAGAGAAAGGAGTAATTATGTACAGCGAGGGTGGAGGAATTTTGTTTTCAATCTCTGATAGCAGTTATCTCAGAAGATAAGTGTGGTATAAAACAGAAGCAGTTGTCTTTCATCTGGAAGGGAATTTCTCAAGGACTAACTGAAAAAATGCTTTATCAAGGACTCACTGAAAAAATCCTTTGTTAACTGGTAATAGAATGTAATTTCAAAGGGACCTGAGTCCCTTGGCAAATTTACATAAGATAGGCCACAAGTTGCTATGCAGCCTTTCAAGGCCTGCTTTTTCTTATTGGAAAATGAGGTCCGTGATCTCCAAGACCAGTTCCAGCCTAGAATTGTAGGATTCTGGGATCTCTTGGACCCTTTTGGGTTTGAAAAATTCACTGGACTGTGAACTTTCTTTATGTATTAAATTTCCCCAGCACCCAGCAAAGTCTCTGGCACTTGGTACTTGTTGGTTGACACTAGGAATCTTCAACCAATTTTTCATTCTTTGATTCGTTGCTGAGGGTTTACTATGTCATAGTCCCATGCCAGACATGGAGGTAGGAATACAAAAAAACTTGCTCCCAAGTTCACAGTACAGATATGTGATATGTGTCAACATTTATTTAAAAACATGTGGCAAGGGGGAGTTCCTGGGGGGCTCAGTCGGTTAAGCATCTGCCTTCCGCTCAGGTCATGATCCCAGGGTCCTGGGATTGAGCCCCATATCAGGCTCCCTGCTCAGTGGGGAGTCTGTTTCTCCCTCTCCCACTGCCCTGCCCCTCCTACCCGTACTCTCTCTCTCTGCCTCTCAAATAAATAAAATATTTTTAAAAAAATGTGGTAAGAGCCAAGCCATTTAAATGCAGGGAAATAATTGTTGTTGTTTTTGTTTTTAACAAATGATGCCGGAACAGTTGGATATCCATGTACAAAAAAATGAAGTTGGACCCCTACCCAAACCATTTACAAAAATTAACTTAAAACGGATTAAAGATCTAAATGTAAGAGCTAAACTCTTAGAAGAAAACATAGTAGATCTTTATGACCTAAGATTAGGCAGTGGTTTCTTAGATTGACACCAGAAACACAAATAACAAAAGAAAAAAATAAATTGAACTTCATCAAAATTAAAAACACTGGTCTTTCTTTCTTTCTTTCTTTCTTTCTTTCTTTCTACAGAAAGAGAGGGCACACAAGGGTTGGGGGTGAGGAGGGGAGGGGCGGAGGTAGAGAGAGAGAATCTTAAGCAGACTCCATGCCCAGCACAGAGCCTGATGGGGGGCTTGATCCCACAACCCTAAAATCATGAGTCAGATGCTTAACTGAGCCGGTGCCCCCCAAAATACTGGTATTTCAAAGGACGCCATCAATGGGTGCCTAGGTGGCACAGTCGGTTAAGCAGCTGGCTTCGGGCTGCTGCTCCCTCTGAGCTCCTGTAAGGCTTGTGTTCTTTCTCTCTCTCGCTCACTCTCTCTCTCAAATAAATAAATAAAATCGTAAACAAAAAAACAAAAAACAAAGGATACCATCAAGAAAGTGAAAAATCGTCCCACAGAATGTGAGAATATATTTGCCAATCATGTACCTGATAAGGTGCTAGTATTCAGATTGCTTAATGATCATGGAGTTTCTTTTAGAGTGATGAAAATATTCTGAAATTAGATAGTGGTGATAGTTATACAACATTTTGAATATACACTGAGTTGTACACTTTATTTTAATTATTTTATTTTTTCAAGTAAACTCTACCCCCAACATGGGGCTGGAACTCATGACCCTGAGATCAGGTGTCCCATGCTCTACCATTGGAGCCTGCCAGGGGCCCCATGAGTTATAACTCTAAGCAGATGGATTTTATATTATGTGAATTGTAGCTCAATTAAAAATATAAGTACTCACAGAGGAGTATAAACAGAGTACTACGCAGCTAACTACATCTGAGAGAGGCAGTGTAGGCCAAAGGAAGAAAACGTTGAGGGGAATCTGAAGGATAATGCCAGATGACAACAGTGGATGGAGAGAGTCAGCCATACTGAAAAGGCCAGAACATGGATCTTGGAGTTGGACTTTGGCTCCAAAGCTAGTCCTGCCATACACTAGCTGTGTGACCTTGGACGAGGTTACTTAATCCCGCTAAAATGAATATTCTCATCAGCAAAATGGAGGAACCTATTTCATGGGTTTGTTGTGCAAATTAGATAGGGTACTGTATGCAGAGCACTCAGTAAGTATTCAACAGCATAGCCTTGTCTTTCTCCCCTCAACCTCTTATTGCTATTTTAGGTGGAATTAACGTGGAGGGTAAAGGCAGAGCAGGGAAAAGCCCTACCTTGTATCTGAATGGCAAGAAGTTCAGTGAGGCTTAAGTATAAAGGGAGTTGGAAGCAGAGGAAGGCATTTTTGAGTCAGAAAATAGAGACTGTAAGCCAAAGAAGGCGCCTTGAACTTGGTCCTATGATTTAGTTCTACATCTTGCGGAAGTTTTAGGGAAGAAGAATGTGAAAATGTTGGTTCTTTAGATGAGATCAGAGGGAAGGGTGGCCCAGAGTACACAAGAATGGTCACTCTGGGACCTTAGGAGAGGATGTAGGTTTTTAACTTCATTAAGTGTAAACCAAATGCCTGAATATTAGAAGCACTTTATGTGGCCTATTTACTGATGAATTGTTAATAACGATTTGATGTCAGATTTTCTTTTTTTTTTTTTTTTTAAAGATTTATTTCAGAGAAAGAGAGAATGCAAGCCCGGGTTGGGGAGGGGGCAGAGTTAGAGGGAGAGGGGAAACAGACTCCCCACTGCGCTCTGGTCTGGTGATGGGGGCTCAATTTCCCCGACGGGGAGATTATGACTTGACCTGAAAACCAAGAGTCCAATGGCTTAACCGACTGAGTCACCAGGCGCCCCTTGATGACAGACTTTCTATATTTTAATTGCTTGTTTTGGTTAAGTATTGTGATAAAACCAAATCTTAGATGATTCCAGCAAAAAACGTGCTTATTGTAGGAAGCTACAATCTCCTGAGCAGTACAGGGCAAAACTGAAAGACTTGGCTCTATTTTTGACTCAAGCAGGTTATGTAACTTGCTGTGAATTTATTTCCCTTTCAGAGAATAGATGATGACAACGTTAGCCTGACTGATTTCAAAATATTATGAAAATAAATAAACATTTCAAAGCTCTTTGAAGTTCATTGATGGAAAGTACCCTTCAAATCTGAAATTTCCCTATATAAATAGACAGTGAATTATTATTCTTTTCCTGAATCAATTTTTAGTGTTCCCTCCTCTGATCTTGCCCTTGAACATTTCTACAATTACAACAACAAAAAACCTTCTGAAAAAGTCCCTGCAGTGCATTTCGGTAAGAGTAAATTCTAAACACATGTGCTTAACGCACTGCAGTTACTAAACACTTTTACAAACACAATCACATTTACATTAATTGATTTCTCGCAACAAGCTCATCTGGTAAAGATGACTGTTATCTGTGCTTTACTGTTGATGAACTTGGTGTGCGGAGAGGTTAAATGAATTGCCTAGGAGCACCCAGCTAGACATGAGCAGGACCAGCGCTTAAGACTTAACCAGCTAGGCTCTGCCTATCTTCCTGCATTGAACAAAGACTCTCACAGACGGACAGATAGACACACAAATATTTAATTTCCTACAGAATGTTCCATACCTCTTATGAAGAATAGGCTGCTTCTGGGCTCTTAAATACTATATTGAGACAGAGGTAATTTATTTGTAGATTAAATAGTGTAGTATTGGCTAAGAGAGATTTGTCTGCTTTTAAATGTTTTAATTTATTTCCATAAAACTATTTCAAATAAATAACCCAAGCATTACTCAAAGGAATATGTCAATATTACACAAATTATTTGAATAAACTATATGTATTAAATCATCATAGCAGAAATTATTCTGAAATCAGTGTATATCATAGTATGCTTTGCATAAATATATAGTGTACTTAAAATACCACATAGTAATCAGGGTTTGTAGTTAATCTGAAGAATTTGATCAGGGAATGAATTTCATAATACATAAATTGGAAATGTATTAATCATGCTTTTTATTTTGTGTATTTTGTGAGATTTTGCCATTTTGGTGGCCTTTGTGACAGAGGAGCCCTTCCAGGGCTGGCTAATTCCTAGAGACAGCAGGTGACTCCCCTGCGACTGTGCCTTTCATATGCAAACCAACCCCCCCAAAGTCTATATCCCCAACTACCTCCATTATCTCACTCATATACAAGCCACTATTTCCCCTGCTCTAAACTACTCCAGGGCCAGACATTGGACAAGTGGAGACCACCATTATAGACAAGAGCCTGCCAACACGATTCCAACTATCCAATCCCAAATTTGCTCAAACTTTCTTGTACTGCCTTGTCCATTCCTTCCTGCAGAAACCACAATACATGCTCTGGGCCTTGCTTTCTCTTTCACTCCTTCGGCGTCCCACCTGGCTGGTGCTTCCCACGTGACCGTGCACAGTATGGCATGCCCCCTCCCCGTGGAAACTGTAAAAATAAACTCTTCTTTCAAAGGAGTTGTCTCTGGGTCTGTCACCTTGCCATACCTAATTAAAACAAATCTCAGGTACAAATCAAGACAACTACGGTATTGTTCCTTAACTAAGAGTAAATAAAGACTGGGAAAAAAAAAAAAAAAAGGAAGGCAATGCTCTATCCATCATGTATAGGAAATGAAAGATCAAATATACTTTTTTTTGGTGCATTACTTATATGTTTATTTATTCTTCCAACATTTATTTATTAAGAGCTTACTGTGTATGTGCCTGGCACCGTGTTATGCACCGAATGTCCAGTAAAGAATGAAACAGGTTTAGTCTCTGTCCTTGTGAGAGTCAGTTTGGAGAGAAAAGATAGGCAAGAAAACAAGTGAACAAACGCATAATTACAAACTGTGGGACATGCTCTGAGCAACAGAGATATTGTGTAGTTACAGAGAATAACAGTGGGGAGAACTCTATAAATTCTTCGGGAAAAATTTATCCAAATAAATAGCACTTGTGCAGTGAATTAAAGGGAAACGAGGGACTAGATTTGAAAAGTGTGGGAAAAAATATTCTAGGGTTGTGTGGAAGGTCCCGAGGTAAGCCTAGTTTGGCATGTTTGAGGAACTGGGAGGAAATGAGGCATGCTGACATGGAGATATATCGTGATGCAAAAAAAGTTGCTTCCAGGTACGTATAGTCCAATACCATTTCTGACAAAAGAGATATATACACTTACACGTATGTCAGTGCAGAGAAAATCACAATAAGAATATACAATAGGCTGTTAATAATGATTATTTTGGGGCATAGAAAGCATGGATTTACAGTGGACTTTTACTTTCTACTTCATATATATTTCTGCATTATTTAAATTTTTACCCAATTTGTAGTCCAGATTTACTGAAGATAAATATTAAAATTAAATTTTGCATCTTTGGATGCTTCTGCCACATAACTTTTCCCCAACTTTTCATCCCTGCTCACAAGCTTTGCTTATTCCCTATTATGTATTTTGTTCTGCCTCCTGGGGGTATTTTATATAATTATGAAAGCCTATCTCTCATAAATAGGACATTACAGTTAAGATTTAATGTGAAGGGGCTCAGTCAGTTAAGCGTCTGCCTTCGGCTTGGGTCATGATACCAGGGACCTGGTCTGATTTCTGCATCAGGCTCCCTGCTTCTCCCTCCCTCCCTTCTCCCTCTGCCTGCCACCCCCCTGCTTGCTCTCTCTCTCTCTTTCTCTTTCCCTCTCTCTGTCAAACAAATAAATAAAAATCTTTTTAAAAAAAAGATTGAATATGATGGACGCCTGAGTGTCTGCCTTCGGCTTGGGTCACAATTCCAGGGGCCTGGGATAAGAATCCCACATGGGGCTCCTTGCTTGCAGGTAACCTGCTTCTCCCTTTGCCTGCTGCTCCCCATGCTTGTGCTTGCTCTCTCTCTCTCTGACAAATAAATAGATAAAATATTGAAGAAAATTAAAAAATTAAAAAGAGATTTAAGATGAAATCGATATGACACTGTTTAATACATTAGGAGCATATGGGCAAAAAGCTATTCTCAGATACGAACACTAAATATTTTAAATACAGCTTATGCAAATTAAAAAATGTATAATGCTAACTAACTTTCAAAAGTAAGAACTGCCTCATAATTTTTAAAAATGCATAACCTTTGGAAGTAGGATAGGAAGATTATTTTCCTTTACTTTCAAAATAATAATAGTGTGTGACAAAATAAAAAAGTGAGCAATCATAACAGCTATGCTTAGTGAGCATTTATTATGTGCTACCGTTTATATACATTATTTCATATTTATTTAATTTTTCTTCTTTTAAATATTTTATTTTCAAGTAATCTCTACACCCAATGTGGGGCTGAACTCACAACCCTGAGATCAAGCGTTACATGCTCTACTGACTGAGCCAGCCAGATGCCGTCCCCATTTTTAGTTACCTCCTGCAATAACTTTGGGGTTAATATCCCCATTTTTCAGATCAGGAAACCCATAATTAGAGAGGGTAAGTAATTTCATTCATTTGATAAATATTTATTGAGCACATAATGTTTTAAGAATTAGGAATACAGGGGCGCCTGGGTAGCGCAGTCGTTAGGCGTCTGCCTTCGGCTCAGGGCGTGATCCCGGTGTTCCGGGATCGAGTCCCACATCGGGCTCCTCTGCTGGGAGCCTGCTTCTTCCTCTCCCACTCCCCTGCTGTGTTCCCTTTCTCGCTGGCTGCCTATCTCTATCAAATAAATAAATAAATAATCTTTAAAAAAAAAAGAATTAGGAATACAGCAGGGAACAAAACAATAAAACATGGAGCTTACCACCTGCAAGTTGAGGGGTGTCATAAACAAACAAATGTGTACACAACATCATGTCGGATGCATTCCAGTGTTATGGAGAAAAGTAGGATAAAGGAAAGAAAGTGATGAGAAACATTCCCAGCCGCAGAAGTAGGAAGTGCAAAGGAGGAAAAGCAAAACAAGGAGTCCAGTGTAGCTGGAGCAGAAGAACAAGAGAAAACTCTGGGCTCGCTTGCTTGTTTCCTTCCTCCCTTCCTTCCTTCCTTCCTTCCTTCCCTCCCTCCCTCCTTCCCTCCTTCCTTCCTTCCTTCCTTCCTTCCTTCCTTCCTTCCCTCTTCCTAAGATGTATTTATTTATTTTAGAGAGAGAGAGAGAGTGCAAAGGGAGAGAGAGACAGTCTTAAGCAGACTCATGCTGAGTGTGGAGACTGACATGGGGCTTGAGCTTACTTACCATCCTGAGATCAGGACCCTGAGCCAAAACCAGAAGTTGGACCCTTAACCAACTGTGCCACCCCGGTGACCCTCTTCTTAGTGTGATGTGAAGCCATTGGAGGAATTGAGCAGGGCTGTGACGTGATCTGATGTAAAGTTTTAAAAGCTTACTTACTGTGTGGAAAATAGGCTGTAGAGGAACAAGACTGGAAGCTGGGTGACCTGTCTGGAACCCTATTGCAGTCGTCCAGGAAAGAGATGACGGTGGCGGGGCCTGTGCAGGTAACAGCAGAGGCGGTGACAAGTGTCAGATTCGGTGTGTATCTTGATGATCTCATGCATGTTCATGATGGTGCGGCCAGGGATGAGGTGATATTTTGAAGGTGGAGCTCACAGGATTACAAGAGGTCACACAGCTCGTGAGTGGTGGAGTCATTCTTCAAATCTAAGTTTGTCTGATTGACAGCCATGCTTCTAACGACAATTCTAGGCACTACAGTGCTAAATGACTAAAGTGTAAAGGCAGAATGGAAAGTACATAGTATTTTAAGTGTTTATTGAGCACCTCTATACTTGAAGTAAGGCTTTATGGCACAACACATGAAAACTCTGGACTGGGCTGATGGGAGATCGAGGTTCAAACTCTGCTTTGCCTTTGATTCTTCATCAGCTTGGGTCACATGACGTCTAATGTCCCTTTTAGCTTTATTGCTCTGTTTCCACTACTGAACACCTGGGGAAACACAGCTGACTGGGTATGGTGCTGCCCACAGGTGTACAAGGGAAGATAACATGGATTAGCATATGATTAGCATACTGATTACCGCTAGAGCAGATGAGAGGCTGCAGGACTAGAGACCGTCTTTTCAGTTTCAACACTATTTGGCTTAGTAAAAGTATTTGCTTTTAGGAGATTACTTTCAAAGAAAAGAGAAAGCAGGTCTATATATTGCTGTCATTCTAATTTTCAGGATATACTAGAATTTTACACCTCATTCATCCAAATATTCAAGCATTTATTCCCTCAACAAGCATTTAAAACCTGTTGAGTGTCAGGCATACTCAATAACATTTATTGAGCAAATTTAGGTGAAGGGAGACCACGAGAAAAAGTTAAAAAATAAACAAGAGGACTTTTTTAGACTTTACACTTGGCCTTTTAAGGCTTCACAACAATCTTTTTTTTTTTTTTTTAAGATTTTATTTATTTATTTGAGAGCGAGAGCGAGAGGGAGAGGGAGAGAGCACGAGTGGGGTGAGGGGCAGAGGGAGAAGCAGAGTCCCCACTGAGCAGGAAGCCCAATGTGGGACTCCTGGATCATGACCTGAGCTGAAGGCAGACGCTTAACTGAGCCATCCTGGCGCCCCAAGACTTCACAACAATCTTACAAGGTGCTGTTGCCCCTTTCTTTTCCGTCTGATAAAACTCAAACCTGAAAGAGTGTAATCATTTGCCCAAGGGGGCTCACGTGGTAAGGGAGTGAACCCAGTCTTCAGATCTGGGTCTGCTGGATTTTTTTGTCTCCCCACACGGGATCCTATGAGAGTGATCACGGTCTAGTTGGGCCATGGGACAGTGTGTGAGCTGTACTAACCACCCGGAAAGTGTCCGGCAAGGGGGGGTGTCAGTGATCTACAACAGAGGTCAGCAAACTCTCTCTGTCAAGGGCCACATAGTGAGCAGATTCTTTTTTTTTTTTTTAAGATTTTATTTATTTATTTGACAGAGAGAGAGACAGCCAGTGAGAGAGGGAGCACAAGCAGGGGGAGTGGGAGAGGAAGAAGCAGGCTCATAGCGGAGGAGCCCGATGTGGGGCTCGATCCCATAACGCCGGGATCACTCCCTGAGCCGAAGGCAGACGCTTAACCACTGTGCCACCCAGGTGCCCCTAGTGAGCAGATTCTTATATTGTCTGTTGCAGCCACTCAGTCCTGCCCTTGTAGCACAGAAGCAGCCGCAGACGACAAAACAGAAATGAGTGGGCATGGCTGTGTTCCAACGAGACTCTACTTAATGGAAAATGAAATTTAAATGTCCCGTAATTTTCACTTGTCTCTGCCATTCTTCTTTTGACCCCCCCAATCATGAGAAATGGAAAAACAATTCTCTGCTTGAGAGCCATACAAAAACAAGCGGCAGGCTGAATTTGGCCCATGGGCTTGAGTTGGTGAGTTTGGGCTGTTATAACAGATATCACAGCCTAGGTGGCTCAAACGACACACAATCCTTTCTCACAGTTCTAGAGGCTGTGAAGTCAAAGACCGAGATGCTGGCAGATGTGGTGTCTGCTGAAAGCCTTATTCCTGGTTTGCTAATGGCCACCTCACTGCTATATCCTCACAGGACAGTGAGAGAAATCATCTCTCTCTCCTGTCTCTTCTTATAGGGGCACTAATTCCATTTATGAAGGCTCCACCCTGATGACCTAATTACCTCCCTAATTTGGAGAAGTCTCTAAATACCATCACATTGGGGATTAAGGCTTTAATATATGAAGTTTGCGGGGGGGGGCACATTCACTCCACTGCATTGAATGAGGGGAGCCCTGGCATCTTGAAGAGTTCTGTGCTCACTCTTCTCTGCAGGCCAGACCTTACAGTGGGAACTGCAGTCACTGACTTGGGAAAGTAAATGCAATAGGAGTAATTGGATCCTAAGCAGGCAGGGGCCAAGTGGCAGCACTTAACTGCCAAAGGCTAAGTGGGCATGGTTACCATGATGGACAGCAGAGTCCAAGCAGCAATCAAAAGAGTCTGACTTGTGCAGACCTATGTCATTAGCTAGTTCATCATGGTGTTCCTAGAAGGGAAATAGGAAGCTTACTAAATTCTTACTTGAACTGGATCAGTAGAAAAGTTCTTGGTTAAGGAAACAAAACTTTAACCTGTATCATAAAAAGAGTCATAGCCCCTCAATCAATTCTCAGACTCCAGCCAGTTTACAGACTCCAGAAACCCCTAAATGAAGGGGAGGCCACATCCCCTGGAGGAAGGATGCTGGACACTACCAAATATTTATAGTTAATCTTTCTCTAGCCTTTACCAAATGGACCTACAACCTTCCACTAGAGTAACTGCATTGGGGAAAAGGAAATAATCAGACCCTTTGGGGACTATTGGACAATGGCTCTGAACTAACAGTGATTCCAGAAGACCCAAATGTCACTGTGACCCATTAGTCAGAGGAGGGGCTTACAGAGGTCAGGTGATTGGTGGAGTTTGATCTCAGGGCGGTCTCACCATGGGCCCAGTTGGTCTCCAACTCCATCTCGCGGTTTCTTCTTCAGTTCTGGAATACTTGGAATAGATACACTTGGCAGCCAGCAGAATCCCCACATTATTCCCTGACCTGTGGAGTGAGGGCTGTTATGGTGGAAAAGGGCAAGTGGGAGGCCCTGGAACTGCTTCTACCTAGAAGAACAGTAAGCCAAAAATCAATAGCCCATTCCTGGAGGGACTGCCCAGATACCTGCTACCACATACCCATCCGACTCCCCTAGCTGGCCTGCAGAAGGCAGGAGGATCCTGGAAAATGACAGTGAACTATCATGGGCTTAACCAGGTGGTAACTCCAGTTGCAGCTGTTGTACCAGATGTGGTTTCCTTGCTTAAGCCAATTAACACATACCCTGGTACCTGCTGCATAGCTATTGATCTGGCAAAGGCTTTTTCTTCTTGATACCTGTTAGTAAAGCCCAGCAGAATCAGCTTGCTTTCAGCTGGCAAAGCCATCAATACACTGTCCTACCTTGGGGGTACGTCAGCTCTCCAGCCCTATGTCATAATTTAGCTCCCAGAGATCTTGATCACTTTTCCCTTCCACAAGGTATCACACTGGGTCATTACATTGATGACTTTATGCTGACTGGGCTTAGTAACCAAGGAGTAGCAACTACTCTAGACTTGTTAGGAAGGCATTTGCATGTCACAGGGTGGGAAATAAATCCAAAAAGACCTTTGGGCTTCTACCTAAGTGACATTTCTAGGGGTCAAGTGGTATGGGGCATATCAAGATATCCCTTCCAATGTGAAGGATGAATTGTTGCATCTGGCCTCCTACAAACAAAAATGAGGCACAATGCCTAGTGGGCCTCTTGGATTTTGGAGGCAACATATGCCTCATTTGGGTGTTTTACTCCATCCCATTTACTGAGTGACCTAAAGAGCTGCTACTTTTGTAGGGGGCGAACAAGAGACGGCTCGGTGACAGGTCCAGGCTGCTGTGCAAGCTGTGTTGCCACTTGGGCCATATGATGCAACAGATCCAATGGTGCTTGAAGTGTATGTTGCAGTTGGCGATGCTGTTTGGAGCCTTCGATAGGCCCCTATAGGTGAATCATCATGCAGGCCCTTAGAATTTTGGGGAAAAAAGCCCCATCCTCTGCAGATAACTACTTTTCTTTTGAGAACCAGCTCTTGGCCTGCTATTGGGCCTCCGTAGAGACTGAATGGGTCACCCAGTTACCATGAGACCTGAGCTACCTATCATAAACTGAGTGTTATCTGACTTACCAAGGCATAAAGTTAGGGGATAAGCATTCCCTCATCAAATGGAAAGGGCCCAGCAGACCGTGAAAGCACAAGTGGGTTTCATGAAGAAGTGGCCCAAATGCCTATGGTCCCCATGTCTGTGACACTGTGAGCAAGGGGGCAGCTGTCTGCAAATTGGAGAAAGGTTCTCACTAGACACTGAATCTGCTGGCACCTTGATCTTGGACTTCCCAGCCTCTAGAACTGTGAGAAATAACAGTAGTTTAAGCCACCCAGTCGATGGTATTTGTTGTAAGTGGCCGCAACTGACTAAGGCAGAAAGAGTAGTGTGCCAACCCCTCATCTAGAGTCCAAACTGGCGTTGTCCAGTAGAATTTTCTGTGATGATGGAAATGTTCTATATCTGCACGGCACAATATAGTTGCCACTGGCCACATGTGGCTATTGAGCCCTTGATGTATGACTCATGCAACTAAGGAACTAAAATTTTGATGTAAACCTTTCTTCCACTCCCGTAGCCCTTACCATTTCTCTTAGGATTCATACAGTTTCTCAATTAGTTGCCCTGTGTCCATTTCTATTTTCTTCCAATCCATTCTTCACAAAGCTAGAGGGGTTTTTCTAAAATCAAATAGGATCCTAGCACTTCTCCACGGTAACGGTTCCTGGAAACTTTAGAAAGAAGTTCAACCTGCTAGCATGATATATACATCCTTTCCTGAGGAAACCACAAAGCAGTGAAACACCTTCCTCCGTCTGATCAGGTAAGTGATGATAAATTTCTTAAAAGTAGTCCCTTATCATACTTTTTCTATTCTAACATATCTCACAGTGGCTTGTTGAATGCTGCTGTGAAAAAAAACAACTTGGCTTTGGAGATGGAAAGCTTAAATTAGAACCCTGCGTCTGGTACATTTGAGCAGAGACACCCTGGGTACTTAATCACCTCACTATGGTTCTGTGCTAAGTGGGAATGATGATAATTATATCACAGGGTTGTTGCGAAGGGTAATGAGTTTGTGAAAATCCTCTGCACTTAGTAAAAGACTGTAGAAATGGCTGCTGTTAAAATAACTAATGAATTTGGAAATGTTTCTAAAAAGCAATACTGGTCTGACTTTACCTAACATACATCTGGAGATTTAAAGCCGATCTTCACCAAGTGACAATATAGACCTCGGCCTTAGATGTTCAAGGAAAAGAAGGATGACAGGAACAATTTGCCCCTTTTTTATTTCTTTGAACTCTGCATTTTCCATCTTTAGGTTTAAGACGGCTTTCTTCACTTTTGTTTCTCTAAACACAAATTTCAGCAATACCAATGGACAGTTGATTCTTGAGAGTCAAATGACAATGACATCATACAAGCAGGTCAGAAAAGAAAGAAAAAGTGGTAATATCTTATTTTTAAGTATCTACAGGGACTTTTCAAAGGGGACTCTCTCAGGGAGTTCTCCTAGGAGTAGTAGGAAAGACATTGCTCTCGGAGAGGAAAATAAGGTAAAGAAACCACATTTTCAGAGGTGCCTGGCTGGTTTAGTCAGTATAGGGTGCAACTCCTGATCTAGGGGTTGTGAGTTGAGTCTGTTAGGTGTGGAGATTACTTAAAAAAATAAAGTATTTTAAAAAAACAAAATACCCATGTTCTGGGGTGGGGGAAGAGGTAAACACAATTTAGTTTACATTGGAAGCATTCTTTTCCTTACCCTAGGGAGAGCCTGAAACACAAAATTTCTAAGATTAAGTATAGTTTTCATTAGACCACGTTACACTTTATGATGGATTTATATCAATACTTCATTTCTCAGGTCTTGAAATTAGTGCAGCTCCAACATCTTAAGAAATACCAAAAGAAGACATTGTGATCAGTAAACAACTTCTCCTTCTCCTTCTTCTTCTTCTTCTTCTTCCTCCTCCTGTTAAGGGTAGTAAAGATTGATTGTTCCGTGAACTTAAGGTTTCCAAAGCACTTAATGGATCTGTTTCAGAACATTTATATTGCACAGATATTTCTACAAAACTCTCCCCACTCTCCAGATTAAGACTTCCGGGAAGACAGGGACTTTTTGTACTCATCTTTGTTTGTCTCATTCTGCCTCAGAGTACTTGCCATATTTACTCTAACAGTAAAACATTGTAGCAAAAACTGGTGGCCTTTCCTGCTTACTCTTTCTGGTATTCAAGTTTGCAATCCCTAGGGGGGTGGGGGATTGGGATAGTCCGGTGATGGGTATGAAGGAGGGCAGGTACTGCATGGTGCACTGGGTGTTATACGCAAGTAATGAATCATGGAACTTTACATCAAAAACTAGGGATGTACTGTATGGTGACTAACATAATAAAAAATTATTAGAAAAAAATAAAAAATAAAATATATAGAACAAAAAAAAAGTTTGCAATCCCTACCAAGTGCTCAGTAAATTCAAGTTGTAGTCATGAATGATATTCATAGGGTAATCAGGGTGATTCCTTAATCTCACCAGCGTCTGGAACACTATCTTTGAGCCTGAGAGAGGAACTGCTGTTTGGACCCACAACTCTATTGAGCCCCAGGTAACAAGGCCTGCAGCCACCACAGCATTTTCTTTCCCACTGAAACTTTAAGCATCCAGTCTTCTTCCTATTCTCTTTCATCTCACTCTGCAATTTACACAGGCTTTCGTGTATTTGAGATGTTTAAAAAATTTTTAATTTAACAATCTAAACAGAACTTTTTATATCTTGGTTACAGACCCCTTCTCAAAAGTGAGACCTTAGGCAAGAGAAAGGGAGGGGCTGGAGGGGAAACACCGGTATCTAAATTGGGGGGAAACCTAGTCACTTCCCAGAGCGAGCAAGGCCCCAGGTGGGAGGGGGGATTGGAAGCCGAGGACGCCACGTGACCTCGGGGGCCCCCGGGCTGAGTCGACCCCGCCCCTCCGCTTGCAGCCGGGGGGCGCATGCGCAGCCCGTGTTAGTGATGGAGGAGAGAAGATGGCGGAAGCGGAGTGAGTGACTTGCTGGTGACTGATGTCGTAACCGGGGGGCGAGTGGGACAGCGACATGTCCCCTAAGGGGAAAGCTCAAGGCTCTTTGGCGGGCAGTGCAGGGAAAGGGAGACCCAAGAGCTTCCTTATCGTTGAGATCCCGCTTGGCCCTACCGGGGGGCGGAGGCCAACTGTAAGGGTCTAGTTACCTCCAGGCGGGAGCGCCCCTTCCGCCGTCTGATCCCAAATCGGCGGGGCCCTGCGCGCAGAGTCACCCCAGGGACCCCGATCGCTGGGGTCTTCCGGGAGCTGAGCCCGAGTGGGCTCCTCAGGCGCTGTCATCCCTGCAAGTGGGCCCCGCGGGCAGCCTTGTCACGGATGCTCGCGCCAGGGGCCCGCGGAGGCTGGGGAGGGTTGGGCGGGCATTGCCAGGCCTCCTTCGCGCTCCTCTCCTTCCCGCGCCGGCGTCACCCCACTCCTCCTTAGTAGGAGAACCCGAGACGAGTTTGCTCACCGCCCTCCCCCGGGAGGCGTGGAGAAGGTGTCCCAGCGCGGGCCTTAGAGCGGAGGGTGGAGTGTGTGTGTGTGGGGGGGTTTGTTCCTGCGGGTCTGGACGGGCAGAAACACCCCAGAAAGAAGGACCTTATTTCCCTTGTATCTCTGGCTGCAGTGTTGATGCCTCCTTAGAGGGCCGTATTCTTGTGTGGCGGTGTGGTGTGATGGTATCCTTAGCTAGCTACTCAAACTTAGTGTTTCCTGGGTAGGCCTCTTGTGCACCAGGACTGCCAGCTGTATTTTGCAGACAGTACTACGCACAGACGGTGGAGTTAGCAAAATTGCTCATTTGTGCCAGGTCTCCAAATGCAGTACAATGGTTTGGCCAGTTCTACTCACTGATGTTTAGATTTGTGCCTAGAATTTGGATTATCTGTGACCATTTTGGTTTGTTACTGAACAAACCTACCATGGGGTTTGAGTTTGAGGACATGATTGCGTAGAAGAGCACTCTAAGAGGACTGGAATTTAAACTGGCTTTTTGTATATCACTGCTACATGTTTCAGAAGTGTTATGACAACCAGTAATTTGGTATAAAGTTTACCTTATCTACTACTAAATCTGAATGATGTTGAATAGTTACCATATGATGCTGTGATTTGATGATTGAAAGGCAGTTTGAGAAACTATAAAAAAAAACCCCAAAAACCAGAGAAGTATAAAGATGTGTGAGTCATTTACTAATCAGAAAAGTGAAGTCAGCTGTTTTCCTCCACTGTATTGCTTTCACTTTTCCTTTTATTAAATTGAGGTTTTTTTTTTACTTTTAATTTCTTGAAGAGCATATAAATACTATTTACATAAATGATATAAAGAACAAAGAATATTTGTACATAAAAGGACACCATATGGGAATAGCATATGCATGCACAATTAGTGCCAAATTCCTTTGTCTTTTCATGAAGTAGAAAGTGTTCTTGTTAACATTCTTGTCAATGATGCTGATGTGATGTGTGTCAGATTTTGTTTCTCAGAAGAAAAGAGGGGTAAGAAAGGCAGATAAGACCAGTGTATTCTCAAGTGTGCTTTTTCACCATTCTGGTGCATTTCTAACGCTACAAAAACTATTGTAGTTTTACGTTCTAACAATATTGAGGCCTTCAGAATTGACTTAAAATACAATGTTGTTTGAATGTATTCAAGTATAGATTCAGGGTTAAGTGGAAGTTTATATCACAATAATGAAGTGAATTTGCAATATTGGAGGGGAGGGAATCAGAAAGTCTGGTACAAAAATGTACTTTATGAACTTTACTGTTCATACCTGAGGAAGGTGACATAATTGTGCTGTTTTCAGAATTTGGAGCAATTCTTTGTGAAAAGAGGTTTTGGTAAGGAAGTGGGAAAATTGTTGTCAGCTGCTTCTCTGATTTCCCGGAGTGATCTGCTTATAAGCATAACCAGAGTTATTAGATGTAGTAAGGACAGTGTTGTAGACTAATTAGGGAAAAGCCAGTGTGAGTGAATAAAAAAATTACTATTTTTTTTTTAATGTCAGTTCTGTGCTCAACATTGGGCTTAAACTTACGACGACCCTGAGATCAAGAGTCACATGCCCTACCCACTGAGCCAGCCAGGCGCCCCTTAGAGCCCCATGTTAGGTGTGGCGATTACTTAAAAAATAAAATCTTTAAAAAATTATTTTTTAAATTAACTTATTTAATAGGAGAATATGTTTTTAAAGCAGAGTGCATATGATAACCAGAAGTAAGCTAATCAACACAAGTCCTTAGGCATGTTATTTTAATGTATAGATAAGAATTAATTTGTAATTAGTGTGGGCAAAAGAATGTAAAGAAATATTTTGAAGTACTCTGATGCTGCTTAAGTATTTTTCAGGTAGTTTAGTATTCTCTTATAAACCTGTTTTGGTTTCACTTACCTTTCAATAACAGAAAGATAAAGTTTAGGCCAGGATTTATTTAAGTTGCATACCCTGAATCATTTGAACACAAATTTAGTAGGTATCAACTATCAAATATGCTACATATTTGTGAAGTACTTTTCCTTTCTAAGTGGTTATGGTGGCTGTGTGCGATCTATGCCATTTTGCGAGGGTCTTCTTAAAAATTTAGATCGTTGTTGATTATTTCTTTGAAATAATTAAATATTCTTTAAAGCCCATGAAATAATGCTTTTGCCAATGCAAATCCTTTGTGTTATCTGACAGATTCAAGGACCACAATACAGCTATGGATAGTGAACCAAACCCTGGCACATCTTCTGTGTCGACAACAACCAGCAGCACCACTACCACCACCATCACCACTTCCTCCTCTCGAATGCAGCAGCCACAGATCTCTGTCTACAGTGGCTCAGACCGACATGCTGTACAGGTATTTCAGTTAGAATGAGGGGGGAGACTGAGACTTAGAATGTCATTACTTTCCTCTTAAGCTAGATGAAGCTATTGTTTCACATCCTCAAATAAGTCACTCGATAGTCTCTAAATAAGTACAGTTAGAATTGTTAACATTTGGAACAATCAAAGAGTTATTTAATAGTCATTCTTTTGAGAGGGCTTATATTTGTCAGCATGTGGCTTATAAAACCATCTGTCAGGAAAATTATAATTGGAAGGTCTCTAGGTGCTGCTGCAACGTGGAGACATTCAACCTACAGCCTTAATATGCAGAATGGCTCTCGGTTTTTCTGGGTTCTTTTGTATTTGAACCCAAAATATACACTTAGGAAGATCTATTCAGGTCTGTAGATGTGTTAAGAGGTTCATTTTAAACTCAAGTGGCCTAACAACTTAAGTAGGAGGATCCATTTAAAGCTCCTAGGGGCAGAGGGGGAAGGGAATGTTTAACTAGGAAAAGTTTTAGGTATTCGCTTGATTGAGAAAATTAATCTTTGTAATAATGGAGGTTGAGACAGTATGGTATTGCATAAAGAGGGCACGGGCTGTGCAGTCTGATAGGGTCTTTGTTTGAGTTCCATTTTCTTAACCGTTAGTAGCTATGTAGTGTTGGCTGAGGGGCGTGATCTCTGCGCATCAGGAAACTAAAATGAGGATGAGACTACCTAGTTCCTTAGTTACTGTGAGGAATTTTTAAAAAGATTCTCTTTATTTTGGAGAGAGAGCGTGAGTGCATGAGCTCAAGTGAGGGGAGGGGCAGAGGGGGAGGAGGGGAGAGTGAGAGAGAGAGAGAGAGAATCCCAAGCAGACTCCCGGCTTTGTGCAGAGCTGGTCATGGGGGCTTAATCTCAGATCATGATCTGAGCTGAAACCAAGAATCAGAGGCTTAATCGACTGAGCCACCCTTTGCCCCAGTTATGAGGATTAAAGGAAGCATTAGAGCTGTGTGGGGCACAATATATATGCCCAGTCAATAATAATAGCTAATATTTATTGAACAGTTGCTGTGTGCCAAGCATTTGATGAATGCTTTACATGGATTATCTCTTTTAATCCTCACCACACCTCTATGAAATAGGTACTATTATTATCTCCATTTTACAGGTGGGAAAACCGATGTTTTAAGTGGGTTAAATAACTTTTCCTAAATTCACATAGCTAGTAGGTTGTCTGGTTTTAGAGTTGTGCCTTTAACCACTCTGAGTTTTATTTTTTTCGTTATACCTGCTTATTCTCTCTATAATCTCCATAATTTCATTCTACTCTGAAAATAACTTACTTGTTTGCAACATATTCCTCTCTCCACTCCATTGCTATTTAACTGTTCTGTTGTTTAGGATTCTGAAGTTACCATGGGGTGGAATCAGAATTGTTGGAGACTGAGTCAGTTCAGCAAAAGTTCAAACTGGAATGAGGAGTGTTTTTAATTTTCTTCACCTTTCTTTGAGGCGAAGGGTATAAGAGAGAGTATCCAGATCTTTGAACACACAGATGATGTGGTATTTTAATGTGCCATTTTGATCTCTAGTTCTTACCTAAGCTTGGATGTGTTAATAAAAAATAAAGTGTTCCGGGATATGTATACATATACATGTATCTCAGAAATAGCACTAACGCTAGTTCTCATGAAGTCATATAATTGCTTCCCCTTAAATGTAACCAAATCAATATTTATTGAATTACCTAAGGAGTTCTTTAATACCTTCCAGCATTCTTTTTCAGTCCTATGAATCCCCTTGCCCTCTTCATTTCTTTAGAGGAATAATATAAGAACAGTGTGTTGTATTTTAACTCGTATTTATACAAGAGTCTCTCTCCCATGAGTGTATGGTTGAATGGATGAAAGACTATGCTGACAATAGAAGAAATGACTACACTCTGGCAAAAATGTGTCAAATAGATTATTCATTTGTTGTTTCAGTGTGATTTTAGTTTTGTTATGTAATTTAAAGAACATATATAGATTTACCTGACCAAAAAGACACACTGTTGTAATTTTAAATCACTTAGTGCTAGTCTATAGTCTTCTACAACTGGAGGTCAGAAGCCTACATTGATTTTGTGACAAGAGTCTGTAGCAGGTTTAGCAATCTATAGTTGGAGAGACGAGATAAGAATACATGAAAGTAAACACAAGGAAATATATTTTCTTGGAATTTGGATAAAGAGATTCATTGCTTTGTGGTTCATGGTGTCCTGACTCAGACCTCAAGCTGTAGGATTATGGCTCTATTACTCCCTTAGCTCTGAAAACTCTGTGGTTTGATGCTGAGATTAGGGTTCTGTGCTGTTTCAGAGTCACTGTGGGCTCGATGTGACTTTGGGACATGGTTGCAGAGGACTGGCGTAGTCTGACTTACGGGTTTGGACAGATAAAGGATTTTTCTCTGTTTTTAGAATACTTGACTTTACATTTATCTTTTTGTGAAGTTTCAGGCTCAGATTTTATATTTCATTAACAAATATTCACAGTAACACTTTTTCAGGAATTTTTTTTTTTTAGTTAGAATAGTTTTATTCCATGTTGAAAGAAATCTGACGTTTATTTATTTATTTTTTTAAAAATTTTATTTATTTATTTGAGAGAGAGAGAGAGAGCCAGTGAAAGAGGGAACACAAGCAGGGGGAGTGGGAGAGGAAGAGGCAGGCTCGCAGCGGAGGAGCCTGATGCCGGGCTCGATCCCAGAACACTGGGATCATGCCCTGAGCCGAAGGCAGACGCTTAACGACTGAGGCACCCAGGCGCCCCAGGAATCTGACATTTAAAAAAAATTTAAGAAAGTAGTTATTTATTTATTTTTTTAAAAAAAGATTTTATTTATTTATTTATTTGACAGAGATAGAGACAGCCAGCGAGAGAGGGAACACAAGCAGGGGGAGTGGGAGAGGAAGAAGCAGGCTCATAGCAGAGGAGCCTGATGTGGGGCTCGATCCCAGAACGCTGGGATCACGCCCTGAGCCAAAGGCAGACGCTTAACCGCTGTGCCACCCAGGCGCCCCAAGAAAGTAGTTAATAATTTAAAACATGAAACAGCCTTATAATTTTATGTGATTATTAATATAATACTACTCAGATTTTTTTCAGACATTTAAAGAAAAGTACAAATGAGAAGGTAAAAATCACTTCAAATCTAGTTATCTATTGGTAGTCTTTTAATGTTTTTCTGAATATTCTTCAAATATTTTAATATAAAAATGGTATCTTACTCTATACACTATTTAGTAATCTGCTTTTTTCACCTAATGATATATTGGGGAATTTTTGTTGTTGATAAATGTAGATATGTCTGTGTTCAATACACAGTAGCTCCTAGGTACATGTGGCTATTAAGTTTTAGTAGAATTAAAAACTGATTTCTTAGTTGCATTAGCTACATTTGTAAGTATTCAGGAGACGCGTGTGGCTAGTGGCTGTTATATTGGACAGCATTGATCTACAATAATTTTTTTTTTTTTTTTTTTTGAGAGAGAGAAAGAGAGCTGTGGGGAGGAGATGGGGGAGAGGGAGAAAGAATCTTAAGCAGGCTCAATGCCCAGTGCGGAGCCCCACACAGGGCTCAATCTCACGACCCTGAGATCATGAAATCAAGACCTGACCTGAGCTGAAGTCAAGAGTCAGACCTTCAACTGACTGAGCCACCCAGGCACCTCTGTGTTACCATTTGTAACAACTGCAGGGTTATGCATATTCTTCTTTACACCCAAGCCCCGAATTCTAAGTTTTATCTAAAATAGTTATATCAATTTACATTTTTACTAACACTATGTGGGGGTATCTGTTTTGACATTTAGTGGTAATACTCTTTTAAATCTTTACTCATCTGAAAGTTGGAAAATAGTCTCTTGTTTTAATTTGTAAATTTTGTCTACTAATGAGATTGAAGATCTTTTCAAGTGCTTATTTGGTTCTTTTTTTCTTTTGTGAATTGCCTCTTCTGGGTGGTTTAATTTGTATAAATAAGTGAGTCTCAGTGATATGTAACTAGGAGAGAACTATGTTAATAAACTTGACATTGAATATTAAAGTAGTGAAATTTTAAACTGCCAGTGTTTTTATACTTTATTTTATAGTTAAGATTAATGTTAAGATCATGGTTTGACCTTAGTTCAATTGACTCATCACAGGTCATTCAGCAGGCCTTGCATCGCCCGCCCAGCTCCGCGGCTCAGTACCTTCAGCAGATGTACGCGGCTCAGCAGCAGCACCTGATGCTGCACACCGCGGCTCTTCAGCAGCAGCACCTGAGCAGCTCCCAGCTGCAGAGCCTTGCTGCTGTTCAGGTGAGACTTCAGTAAATGAAGACTTCATGAAGCTCGAGTTGACATAAAGTTGACATTATTTGCAGATAATTACTGAAAATAAAAGCATTGGGTATTATTTCAGAATTCTCAAATGTCCTGTGATAATTTTTTCTTAAAGAAATTAATAGGTGGCCAAATACAAGTTAATTAAAAAAATATGGATTTGTTGTATATGGTACTTCGTCGCTAGCCACTGCTTTTTATCTGCATTGCAGAAATACTATGCTAGGGTAATGAATTTGTGTATAAAATTGTGTACAACAGTGAATCCTTTGGGTTGCATGAATTGTATTTTCATTTCAATGAAAAAAGGTTTTTATTTAATGTAAGTAATTTACATTCATTAAAAAAATGGAACTGTATAAAATTGTTTGTAAGAGGCAAAGTGGGGGTGTTCCTTTTCCAGACTCACTGCTGTTTTTCATTCTTCAGAGGTGGCCGCTGCTTAATACGTATCATTCCAGAAATTTTCTATCTAATATATGTATCCATGCACCTTTCTAATATCTGCATACTTTTCCTACTGATAACAGGATAATTTTATGATTAAATGCTTTTTTAAAAAGATTTTCTTTATTCTGTTTGTTTAAATAAAACTATATGTGAGATTTAAGTCTTCTTACTAGAGGATCATCTCAGTTGACTAAACCTGAAAAAGAGTTACTTCTGTTAGAAACACATCCCCAGCTGTTGCTTCTTCATAGTGTAATTTTCAATAAGCTCATGTTCATGATACAAGTTAGGAAACTGAAACCCACTGGCAGTTGATGTAGCTCCAATTTCTTTTTCATAATGTTGGAATGGTGGTTCCCCTTCAAAGAAGACAGAGAGCTGATGAGTAAAACTGACAATGAGTGCAGCTATTGAAATAAGATTAGCCTTTGGATCCTCTGTTTTCATCGTTCAGCTTTTTCTTTTCTTCATACTCTGGCCAAAGCTTAATCTATGTTGACTGTGAAATGGATTGGTTTATAATGTAGATGTTTTGACTTTTATCGTGGTTTTGTGGTATCCTGGTACCAAAAGCTTTTAACTTCAGATTCTTATAGATCTATTATAAAGGTCTTATTATTTTAGGCAAGTTTGTCCAGTGGAAGACCATCTACATCCCCCACAGGAAGTGTCACACAACAGTCAAGTATGTCGCAGACATCTGTAAGTGCCCTAGTTTTTTTCCTGGATTTAAAAATTTTAACTACTGTTTTCTAAAAGTAAACTGTTAATATTTACAAAGTTGCTGTTGTGATTTGTTGATTGCTAATTAAGTAATAAGTGCCTAGAAATAGAAATGTTAAGTTTCAAGATTTCAGAACTAATGTGAAGCTTCTGAAAATCCGAGTCTTAAAAAAAGTGTTTTTTATTATTTCTTATACATGTTTTCCCACTGATTTTGTTCAGATCTTATGTGATTCAAAATGATTGCAGTTTTCAGTGTGTATTGAAAGCCTGAAATATCCAGTGCAAGGGATATTAGGCCGTGCATTTACTGTGATATACTATGATATACTAAAGAATGTTAACTCTTGGTAGACATCTAAATGTTTCTAGCTTTTTCTAGGCACCTCCCATTTTAGAAATTAATACTTTTCAGTTATGCTTACTTATCTCGACCAAATTTACAAGTATCTATTCATGATAATGTAATTTATTTTGAGAAAGGAGTAAATCTGATTTGCTATATTAAACATATATACTGGGAAATTGTGCAAAGTTTCTCAGTTAAAAGAAATTTATGGGCATGGTAATACTTGCTTAACTTTTTATTTTGATTTAGTTTCAAATTGGAAGAATAATAGACATTTCTGTACATTCTTTACTCAGATTCACCAGTTGTTAGCATTTGGCTCATTGCTTTATCATTCATTCTTTCTCTCTACATATATACACATAGATATATCTTTTTCTGAACCATTTGCAGATAAGTTGTGACATGTTCCTTTACTTCTAAATACTTTGATATATATTTCCTAGGAACAAAGTTGTTCTTTTACAGAGCGACATGAAAACGATAAGATTCAGGAAATTTAACATTGATGCAGTGTAGTCCATTTTCACATTTCATCACTTGTTCCAGATTTCTCTCCCTCATCACTGTAGATGTTATAGACCAGATAATTCTTTGTTGTGGGGGGGACTATACTGTGCATTATAGGATGCTTAGCAGCATTCCTAGCTTCTGCCCCTAGATACTAGTAGGCTGTGGCTCTCCTGCTTGCCATAGTGTGACAACCAAAAAAGTCTCTAGACCCTGGCAAATGTTCTCTGGAGGGCACACCTGCCTCTGGTTGAGATCCATTAAGTTAACCTAATCATATCCTTACTATCTATTTTTTCCTGATCCAGGAGGATAATACTTTGATACTTTGTAAAATTGACTCCAGTAGAATTTAGTTTGTAGATTGCCAAGAAATTGAAGATGAACTTGTGTTGTATTTCTTTAGCTAGGGGTTTGGTCTTTGCTGAATATATATATGCCTATGGTTATTTTTCTGGAAGTCGATCTTTTTTTTTTTTTTTTTTTTTTTTTTTTTTTTAAGAGAGGGTGAGAGAAAGGCAGGGGAGGGGCAGGGGAGAGAGAGAGACTCTTGAGTGGCTCTACACCCTGTGCTGAGCCTGTTGTGGGGCTCGATCTCACAACCCTGAGATCATGATCTGAGCCAAAATCAGGTGTTGGACGCTTAACTGACTGAGCCATGACATTTTTTTTTTTTTAATGATTTTTTATTATATTATGTTAGTCACCATACAGTACATCCCCGGTTTCCGATGTAAGAGCCATGACGTTTTTAATTAAAAAATTCTATTCTTTTTTAGCATGGAAGTATCCTGGAACATAAATAAAATTAGTGAAGAAATTATTTATGACTTGAAAATGTTAGACTGAAGAAAATGAAAAATTTAAGTAGTGTAATCTAGCCCTAAGCATTAATACTACAATTATGGTTATTGATGTCATGTCTGTCTTTAATATGTTGGTAGTTAAGGCAAGCACTGATAAACATTTGTGGTCTGGTTAAAAAAATTACAGACAATTGTTTTATTCTATGAAATACTGGAATAACATTAGGGTCTATATGTATAAAGAGAGGTATTTTTGAATTTTTTCAAATTATTAAAAGAGATCCGTTAAACTATTTTTCTCTCATTATGATTTTTATGTATGTGACTTTCACAGAAATTATAATTCCAGTGATTGTGTTTATTTTTTATGATGTTAGTGCTGCTTGTCATAAACCAGGCAGCCTTGTATGATAAAGTATGCCAGAACCTGTGAGTGGTTGGTGGGGGAAGGAGAACAGATGTCCAGGAAAAAAAAAAAGGAATAGTGCATTGCATTTGCTTCATTTTCTATCCCAGCTGAATAATAATAGCTCAAGTGAGTTGACTAGGTGTCCAAATTATGATACCAAGGTATCTTAGTGAATATGGGTCAGTCTCCAAAAGAGTGGCAGGACGTGGTAGCAGAAATCTCTAGGTAATAATAATAATGACCCATGTTAGGTGGCAGTCTAGAAATTTTCAGAATTTTGGTTATTTCGAGGTGGGGTTCCAGATTAACAGTGAAAGCCCGTGGGGAAGGGTCCAGCCTCCAGTAGAAAAAAGGACTAGAAAGTAGGTGGTCAAGTCATCAGCCAGGTAAACTTGGGTTTAGAGTAGGAGTGGGATCCCAGTGGGGAAAATGGAGTATGATTAAACAGTGTAATCATAAGTCCAACCATTATGACCTGGGGAAACTGGAGAAGGCTTTTGTTAATTGAATATATAGGTAAATAGTGAGTGCCAGCATCCTCCTCTTTCCTCTCATCAAAACAGAAAGACTAATTCTAGACACTGATTAGTAGTGAGAGTGGTGGTTTTATGATTGTTTGGCTCTAAAACTAGTTGGGACTGAGTGTTTAGGTTGATGTCTCTGTACTTTTACTGAACAGGACTTAGATTTAGTCAAATCTGATTTGTCAAAATGAAATCTAAACCATTTTAAAGCATCAATAAAGTTAAAAAACATATTTGAAAATATATTTTACATTAGGGTGCACTCTTGGTGTTGTATTAATCTGTGCATTTGTATATACCCCTATTTTTTACAGAAATGTATTCAAACTGTGTTTAAAATGCCCTCTTGAAATTATTTTCAGGGAGTCTTTAGCAGCCAATTCATTGTAAATTCTCAATGTTTCATTGCTCAATAAAGAAGTTCCATTGCAAAAAAAAGAAAAGAAAAAATATTTGTACCTTGTAGGTCAACCAGCTTATATTTGTGGAATAACGAAGGCTCTTTTATAGTGGTGAGATAAACAATGATTCACAAAAGACCTGCACTGGTAATTTTCAAAAGAAAGACTATTTCTGGCTTTTAAACATGTGGAAATGTATTTGCCGTATTAGTAATAAAGAAATGTATGTAGAAATAACAATGACATCTTTCAAATTAGAAAACAGGGAAAAACACTGAGCCAGTACCTGTTCTTGGCAAGGATATGAGAAAGTAGATACACTCATGCACAATCAGTGGGAATATATTTTGGTACAACTTTTCTGGAGGATTATTTGACAATGGGTATAAAAATTTAAACTGTGCATTCCCTTTCACTTATCACTGTTATTTTTAGTGATGTCATTTACTAAAAATGGTAGATAATTATGACAGATAATCATGTAAAAATGACATAATTATGCAAATATGCATGGTTTATAATAGTGAAAAATCATAAACAATATAAATAAGTGCCCATTAATCGAAGATTAAATTATAGTTAATTCATACAGAGGAATACTATAGCTAATAAAAAATGCTGTATGAGTGTATACAGAGAGACTTAGATTTTCATTAGGTATTAAGTAAAAAAAGCAAAAATATATGATCTCATAAGTTATTTAGGTTCTATTTTCAGTTCTAAAATTTCCATTTGGTTCTTATTTATATCTTCTATTTGCTGAGAGATTTTGCTTTTTCATTCAAGTGGGCTCATGTTGCTTGTTCAAAGCATTTTTATGATGACTGCTTTAAAATCTGTTTGAATTATCGTATCTCTTTCATCTTGGTGTTGGCATCTACTTATTGATTGTCTTTTTTATTCAGCGTTGGTCTTTCTGGTTCTTGGTATGAGTGATTTTTGATTGAAACCTCAACATTTTGAGTGTTATGAGACTATGGATCGTATTTAAACTTTGTGTTTTGGCTGGCTTCTGAAAGGGAATGTGTTCCAACTCCTTAATACTCTCTGAGGGTAGAAGTCCAGGTTAACCATTTGGTCTCCATTGACACCTGAGAGGGTGCTTCTCCTAAGTGCTGAGGGGGGAGTGGTGAGAGGTCTGGCTCCTCACTAGACCTTCATGGATGCATCCCTGGCTGGAGGGGGTGGGGGGAGGGAATAAGAATGCCATGTTATGGCTCCCCACTTGGTCTCCACTGATACCTTAGGGATGGGGTGGGTTGGTAGGGGTAGTCTATTCCTGCATGGCTGGGATGAAAGTCCTGGCTCTCTACCTCACCTTCTTGGATGCTTATCCGTTGGAGGGATTAGGGGAATTGGGGTGCCTTGTTACAACCTGGTATAGGTGGAAGTCTTTACTGGTGTGGGTGGGGCCATAGTGTTTTCTGTGGTGTTTGGCTGGAGTAGAGCACTTGTCTAAAAGTTTTCTATGTTGCTAGGAAGTCTCTTTCTTGTTCCTTTGGCTAGAAAGAGCAGGCTTCTTTTGGGTCTTTATTTGTTTGTTTGCACCCATTTGTATTTCTGGGTTACAGACTTTTTCAGCTCTAAGTTTGGCTTAGATAAGACAAAAGGAAAACCCAGGGAGCTCACAACCACATGGTTCTGTATGTTCTGAGGTCCCTAGCCAGTCCGCTTTTCTCCATCTTGCGGGATCTTCTTACGCTTATTATATATGTTACATTCAGGGTTTTTAGTTGTATTTAGGGGAAAGAGTAGGGAAAAGTATGTCTGTTTCTGGAAACAGAATTCCTAAAATTTAACTTTTTAAAAAATTATCTAATTTTTCAAGAAGAAAATCTGTAATACACAACAAATTGTTAATCAGTGGTTATCTCTGAGGAAGTAGGTTGAAGAGCTTTATTTTGTTAAATTTTTATAAAGATTTTATTTATCTGAGAGAGAGTGAGAGAGCATGAGCGAGCATGGGAGGGGGGAGGGGGGAGGGGGGGACGCAGGCTCCCCGCTCAGCAGGGAGCCCAATGTGAGGCTCCCTCCCAGGTTGCAGGGATCATGACGTGAGCCAAAAGCAGATGCTCAACTGACTGGCGCCCCTATTTTGTTAATTTTTATATTGCCTAAATAAAACATGAATATACTCTTGTTGTCTAAGGGACAGACACTAAAAATGTGTAGAGTAAAAGGGACATCCCTTTTCAGTAGTCCCTTTTGCCGTGAAAAAGTTTTGTGTGAAGCTTTTCTATTTTATTACTGTTTCTATACCTAAATGTAAATAGATAGGCCTGTGGTTAATTTTATTTGTTTTAATATAAGTGAAGTTCTATCATTCTCTATACTTTTGCTTCATTGAGTATTTTCAGCTGGAAAGGATTATGTAGCTGAAAATTGCAGTCATAAGTCTCTAAATGACTCAAGGGCTGTTTGTATCCCATTCCCTTTCTCTTTCTTTGTTGTTTTTTGGTCCCGGAATCTACATTAATCCCAGATGTTTTGACTTTAATTCACTGCACTATTTAGTCAGAAAGGGAAAAAAAACGTTGTTTGTGATAGCTTTCTAGTTATGGTGCTAGACAAGATGAGCTTTTGAAGCCGGGTTAGTTTTATGGTTTTTTTCATTCATACATTCACTCGTTCATACAACAAATATTTATTGAGCATTTAATATGTGCCAAAACCCTTTAGGTACTGGGAGCACAGCAACACAACAGACAAACTCTCAGCTCTTAATGGTGCTAGGGATAGACAGATGGTAAACTGGTATATAATATGTCAGATGGTAAGTGCTGTAAAGAAAGCAAGAAAGGGGAATGGGATGAGGGAATTTGCTGCTTTAACTAGGGTGGTCAGGGAAGGCATTGCTAATAAAGATGGTATTTGAAGGAGAGAGTGAAGGAGGCAAAAATGCTTAAGGAACAGAAAGGAGGGTATTGTGACTGGAGTAGAATGAGAGAGTGGGAGTGTGGATAGAGATGACATTAGAGAGGTAATTGTAATCCAATCATGAGGAGATTATGAAACTCGAGTTGGGAAGCTATTGGAAAGCTGTTTCAGTAGGGAAGCCACGTGATCTCAGGTTTTAACTTAGTGACACTGTTAGGCTCTAGGGGCAAAGATGGAAGCAGGGAGAGCAGGTAAGTGATTCTTGTAGTAATCTAAGAGAGTTTGGTGGCTTGCACTGTGATGGTGACAGTAGATGTGGTGAAAAGCGGTTGGCCAGATTCTAGGTATTTTTTTTTTCACCAATATTTTATTACAGAAATTCGTATATGTTTTAAAAGCAGAGCTAATAGGGTATAATGATGGATTGAATCACAGGTGTGAGGAAAGGTGAGTAGTCAAGGATAACTGTAGTATTTTGGCTTGCACATCTGGAAGGATCTGACAAAGCAGATGTTGGAGAAGAAAATCAGGAGTTCAGTTTTGGGCCTTCTGACTTTGTGGTGGATGTAGAATAAACATTGGATATATGAGTTTGGAGTTCATGTGGAGGTCTGGTGATCAGTGATGTCTTGTGAATCTCATTGAAAATTGAAGTCACAAGAAAGAGTACATGATGACTTTATTACCAATTCTGGGTTATCATGAAACATTGGTAGAACAGAAGAGATGAGGGACATCGGTTCTAGTCCTCATTCTGTGACTGACTGGTGGTGTGACTTAGGGCCAGTCATTTAGACTCCTTAGTCATTTATATATACCCAGTTTTCTTCTGTGTACAATTCAGTTGTCTAATTACATGGTTTTTATTACTCTTCTCATCCAGATAACCCTGGGTCTAGATCAAGGAGGAGGTTCAGCGGAGGGTGTTTTACGCTGAATTGCATCTCCCCAGAGTTCATGTGTTGAAGCCCCTAAACCCCACGTGACTGTGTTAGAAATTTTGCTATTACAAGTAAACCTGCATTGGATATTCTGTTTTGTATACATATTTAGTTATTTGTTTTTAAAAAATTTCTTTTTTTTTTTTTTTTTAAGATTTTATTTATTTATTCGACAGAGATAGAGACAGCCAGTGAGAGAGGGAACACAAGCAGGGGGAGTGGGAGAGGAAGAAGCAGGCTCATAGCAGAAGAGCCTGATGTGGGGCTCGATCCCATAACGCCGGGATCACGCCCTGAGCCGAAGGCAGACGCCTAACCGCTGTGCCACCCAGGCGCCCCTAAAAAATTTCTTAAGAGTACACTTATTGTGTCAGTGAGATTGTTTTTTTAAGTCAAGAAACTTAAAAATGTTTACTTTTCTCTAAAAATGTCTAAATCAGATCAATAACATATCAAATGAACCCATTTAAGTTTCTTCTGAGAGATTACTTGCTTATAACCAGTCATTCTCAGTGGTCTATTGCTAATGTCCTCATCCTCTTACCTATTTTAGGGGGTACTTTAATCAAGGATTTTTAAAAATATAATTTCAGGTGATTGAGTTTAGAAATCTATTCCAAAACTTAATACTACCTTAAAGTAAAACTGTAGCCTGAAGTTTGTATGGTCATGAGCAGCTTTAGTTCATTCTTGTAAAATATTCCAATAGTACAGAAAAAGTGAGAAAGTGTTAAGTCCCCTTCAGCCTTCTTTCAGTCCTCTTCAGTCCTTCTGACTCCTCAGTTTGCTGGATATCCCTCCATATCTTTACCCATGTGTTATGGACATATATAGCATGAAGAAATGTATGTATATGTAACACACTTTTTTTTTTATACACTGGAAACACAGTATTCTGCATTTCGTTTTTTACACCCAGCAGTGTTGAGATCTTTATGTATTAGCACACAAAGCTCAGTCTCACTTAGTCAAGCTGTTGCATGGTGTTGCACGGTATGGATGCACTTTATTTTATGTGACCATCTCTGTTGCTGAACACTTTATTTCCAGCATTTTAATTGTCTCAGCATTGCGACTTTTTAAAGATGTCTAAATCTGAAAGCAAATGGGAAATTACGAGGTTTCTTGTTTGTTTTGCTGGTGTGTGTGTGTGTGTTTAAAGATTTTATTTATTTGTCAGAGAGAGGGAGGGAGAGGGAGAGCACAGCAGCGGGAGGAGTTGGCAGAGGGAGAAGCAGGCTCCCCACTGAGCAAGGAGCTCTGTATGGGACTTGATCCCATCCTGGGATCATGACCTGAGCCGAAGGCAGACCCTCAACTGACCGAGCCACCCCGGCGTCCCTGCTATTGTGTTTATAGCTTGTATTGCAAATAGTAGAAATAATGGTTTTCTGTAATAAATAGGATTCATATTTTGTTTCATATTATTATTAAAAGAATACAGTCTTTAAAGGAAATCCTTCATGGGTAGATATTACTATTTGAAATTTTAATATAGCATTTTACACTTCTAGATACTTGAATTACTCATATACAAATCCCCACTGAATTATGAAGCAAGTAAATGTATACACTGCTTTGAAGTGGTAAAAACAAACAGTGTACTAAAGTAAACATTAGGGAAAAAAAAGGAAAGTAGTATTTCCTGTCTGATTCTAAAGTTAATACCGACACAGAAAAGACATAAAAGGTAAAAGAAAGCACACATCATCCCAAATTTTACCCCTAGTAGGCATTATTCACCTTTACATTTTGGTGATTATTCTTCCAGAGTGGTGTGTGTATGCCTACATATCTATATCAAATTTAATCGTACACAGCTTTATGAGTGTGCATTATTGTTTTTCTCTCAACATATTTTTCACGTGTGGTATGTATGTATACATGAATACATTTTTATGTAATTATATAAACGGGATTTTACTGTGTATGTTATTCTGTAGTTTTTTTCATTCAGCAGTGGGTTATAAAGATATTTTCATGTCATTGAATAATACAGGTATACATTATCCTTTTAATGTCTGTGTACTATGTTTCTATAGATATACCTGATGGCTTCTGATCAAATGGCAGCAGTGGTTCTCAAATGGGCTTTGGTTCTAGGGAGTACTCTGGGCCAGAAATCCTATGTAACCTCGTTTTGGAGGGACACCAAGATGTGGTTGTGAGTTAAATGGCTTTTCTTTGTAGACAAGGTTTTCTCTGGTGACTCTTGGAATTAGTACTTCCAACTGGGGAGAGAGCTTCCAGTAGTAAGGGCTCAAGGAGTGCGTTCCTTTATGGAGTCTGGGGCTTGAGGTATGAAGTGACAGGATTGACCAAGGCTTTAAAGTGAAAAGGAACTAGGAATGGTGGGATGGAATTGACAGAGAATGTAACGCAAACAGTTAAGGCCTCGGATGCAGGTCAGCAGAGCACAGCAGAAAGTAGAGGAGAGCCTTATCAGTTGTGGAAAAGAAGGGAAGTTTTTTTTTAGTTAGGCCAGTTGTGGAGATGGACTTCTTGCAGAAATATAATTGCCCTTATTCACAGGTTGGGCGTTTGTTAGTAGACACTACCTGAAATGTTACTTGCTATATGGAACTTAAAAATAAACATGATATTGGCTTTTTGATCTCATAACTTAGAGAAAATGGAATGCAGGTGGTTAGGAAGTTACTATTTCGTTTTCTTACTTCCTTTTTTTCTTTTTTAAGAAAAAGAAAAGCATTCTGTTTGTACTTTGTGTTCTGCTTCCTTAAAGAGCACTCTCTCAGGCATTTTAGCTACCAACCAGTCATTTTTTTTTTTTTTAAAGATTTTATTTATTTATTTGACAGAGATAGAGACAGCCAGCGAGAGAGGGAACACAAGCAGGGGGAGTGGGAGAGGAAGAGCAGGCTCCCAGCAGAGGAGCCTGATGTGGGGCTCGATCCCATAACGCTGGGATCACGCCCTGAGCCGAAGGCAGGCGCTTAACCGCTGTGCCACCCAGGCGCCCCCCAACCAGTCATTTTTTAAAAAGACTTTTATTGTGTTTGTTTAAAGACTATGTGATCTGTCCTTACTAGAGTTCCTTCCTTCTTTCCCTCCTTCCCTCCCTTCTTCTCTTCCTTCCACTGACTGAAAAAAAGTGCCATTGCACTATTATTGCAGTGACCCAAATTCACAAGCTATCAGGGTGTAGGAACCACTCTGAATGCCAAAATACATGAGTCAGAAAACCTGGGTCCAGTTTTATCCTCCTAAGTGATTTAATCTTTGTAGCAAGGCTTTATACAAAATGTCCATTTGTAGAGGTGTAGGAAAATAGAAAGTTTTTGGGGGGCTTACTGATAATTTATTATTGTAGCACATCAAAAATAGGGTTGAACTAATATCACCACACTGTCTCTTCATTTTTACTCTGCTTTGTTAGAGACTACACCAAAATGGTTTTTTTTTTATAGACACACACTGTATGATGAGCTTATATATTACATTAAAACTATGAAGTATGCCTTAAAATAACATGGCATTCGTTAACTTAAACATTGAATGAAAGTACTTTTGTAGATATTGGGTATATGAAGATGAATAGTTCATGATCCCTACCCTTAACAGAAATTATTGTTTAGAAGGGTGAGGTAGAAGTATATGGATGATAACAAGAAAAAAGGAAGGGAAATATTTCGTTTGGGGGATGTAGGGATGCCTGAAAAAGCTTTTTAGAGCAGATGATTTTTGGGAGAGGGTTGTTCACTACATAGGTGCAGATGGGGTGGGACATGGGGCTAGGGGGATGCCAGACCAATCCAGAGCATTGTTACTAGGACCACAGAGGCCTGGAACGTTATGCTATTGCAAATAGCTTCATAGAGCTAATGTGGAGGGTGTATATGGAGGAGTGGGAAGAGATGATGCTAGAGGGCTAGTCAGGGGAGGTCGAATGTTATCCAGATTTTTAAATGGTTAATTAATTAAATCAGGGAAAGATTATCTGGCAAGTAGGAGGAAACAAGATTTCAGGCAGGGAGGTCAGTTTACAGCTGTTAAAGTAATCTAGCTGGAAGTGCCATAGGCCCAGACTCTCAAACTAAGTGAGTAAAACAAAAATGAAGAAAATCAAGGTGTATAAACAGTACGATGTGACTGATTTTGTATGTGTGGTAAAGGAGAAGGAAGAATCAGGATGACTTCCAGATAATCTGTTTTGTAGGATTTTAGGAGATGCCAGTGACTATTGGAGGAGAAGCTGGTTTAAGAAGGAATAATAATGAGTTTGGTGTTTGAACATATTGAATATGAGTTGATAAGAGATATCCAGGAAGATGTGTTCTGTAGGTATGTGGATCTGGAGCTCAGAATGAGTTTATAATTAAGGATTCAGAGTCATCAGGTTTGAGTATTTTGAAACTGTGGGAGTATGGATGTGATAATCTGGGAGTTCAAGAAGAAAAATGTGGGGTTGAACATTTTGGAGGTGGGCCTGAAAGAAGAGCTGGTAAAGAAGGTTGAGAGGGAATGGTCTTAAAAGATCTATTGAATTTGTCAGATGGAAGGTGTTGGTGATTGTTGCTAATGTGACTTTAGTGGTGGTGTGCTAGGAGTAAAAACCATACTGCAGAATAATTATATGTATTCATTGCCTTTATACACTGAATTATAGAATTAAGTACAATGTATTTTATTAAAATTAAAAATACTTCTACAGATAAGTTTAGAGAATTAGCTAACCAACTCTTGTGTACTCCCTATACAGTTGTTTTCAGTTTTAAAAAACTAAATTTTTAAATAATTATAGACTTACAGGAAGTTATGCAAAACCAGCACAGAGAGGTCCTCCAGTATAGCCTTCACTTCCTTCCTCCAGGCACTTGTACAGTTTAACAAATGTCCTGGACTGGTTTAAATGCTGATGTTTTGGGATGGGTTATGAAATTGCAGATAGTGTAAATTTGGATATTGTACCCCACCACATGGCACAAGCCTGGCGTTTTGATTCTCATAGGAGCCTTTCTCCTTCCACTGGGGGCAAGGCAGATGGCAAGCTTCCTTGCTGGTTCTTAGGGCATGAGTGGAGCTTTTCCTGCTCCGTTCTCACATACTGAGCACCCCTTTTGAAGATCTTGGTTCAAAATAGGGGTTTTACCTCCAGCTCTTGCCTGAAATAGGCTCAAAATCAGGTCTTCTGTCTCTAGACCAGTGTCCCCTCAGTCTGCCTTGGTGCTTGGTGTCAAGCTGGAGTTTCTTCCTTCCTGGAACCTGGGAATTTCCCTCCCCCCTCCCCTTTTATGAGTTCAGTTGTGTTCTAGTAATTCATGTTGATTTGTCATTTCAGTGAGAATATTTGGGCACATGGATGTATTAGTCCAGGCTACCTTGTTGCTTGAATCAAAAGTCTAATAAACTATTTATAACTTCTTACTGAATACTTTGTCCACAAAAAGTACTTGTGGTCAGGTTACATTACTCATTAAAATATTTATTTTTAAAATGGACAACACATAAAAATGAAGAAAAAAACCAAATAGAAGAATGAAACACACACACAAAAAAAAGAAGGAAAAAAGGATAATATATGCATGTGGTGTGGTGTGAAATTTGCCTCAGCCAGTTTGCCTTCATAGATAAGAACCATTTATGAGGTTCTCATGTAGCCTAGAGATAGTCTCTGAACTGGTTTTCTTTTTTCTGACAGCAGTTTTAACTTTAAAGTCGTGCTTATAATTTAATTTTGTAACCAGAATTCAGGATTTTTCCATCTATTTGACAAGTAGCAATTCTATTTTCTTCTTTGAGAGCTTTTGAGTGAGAACGTTATACTAATTATATGTTACATGTATGTTTATATATATGTGAATGGATTATCTGTGTTTTAATTTTTGTTCACTTGAGAAACCCCTCAAAATGTGACAGAATCTGACAAAATAGTATAAACTGTTGATTCAGACTTTTTAAGTTAGTATGTGGAATATTAAAATAGTGGAACATTAACCCTAATTTTTGGGAGGTAGTGGAAATGATATTTTAAGATAGTGGAATCTTACTGAGTGAAGCACCTTGAGGATATCCTTAAAAATTATCCTAATTATTAATCAGTACATACTTTTATTTGCATATGTGCAAATAATTGCCCAAAGAAGTGAGGGAGGCTCTGTCAAAGATGAAGCCCTCTCTTTTAGGTTCCTTAGCCATAGTTTATACCATTGATTGCCTAACTGCAGCGTGGTGAAATTCACTGGCATGGAAGCAAGAAATGGAAGCCTATGACCTATATGTTTTCTTCCTTAGATCAACCTCTCCACTTCTCCTACACCTGCACAGTTAATAAGCCGTTCCCAGGCTTCCAGTTCTACCAGCGGCAGTATTACCCAACAGACTATGTTACTAGGGAGTACCTCCCCTACCCTAACGGCAAGCCAAGCTCAAATGTATCTCCGAGCTCAAATGGTAAGATATGAGCTACCAAATTTTTTCAGTGTTTAAGGACTTGAGAGAGATCGAAATGTTTCTTGATTTGATGCAATAAGAGGCATTTTTAATATTTAAGAAATGTTTAACAAATTTTTTATGTATGTGTGCTTAGCTCTTATACATTTATGTCATGAAAAATTCTGCTTTTAATTGGTAGGCCTTCTTGGTGTATCAAATAGTAGCAACATTGGGAAGCTAACAGATTCTGTACCATGGAGTGACTATTTTTTTAATAACAAAATTTATGGATTTCAGGCCTTTTTCACATCTTAACGTCTCTGAAAGTTGAGATGCATTTATAATTGATGATATCTTACAGTTATAATTAATATTTTCAGTGAGATATATATATCAAGTCATTGTATATCTTTGACATCTTAAATTTGATGAAATAGTTAGCAGTGTTAAAAAGTTGGTGGTTAAGTATAAGTTAGAATTTATACCGTGGGATCTTCTTAAATCTGGATTTGAGTTCCTGGTAATTTACCAAATGATTTTTAGCTTTGGTTATTCCCATCTCAAAATTAGCAAGGTATTTGTGTTCTTATTTTCACTTTGATCTTTTGTTAATACAGGAATGTTAATTTGGCTGTTCTATATTTGAGTACCTACTGATTTCCTAATGTAACTGTTGAGCTTCTTTAAGGAGTTGGTTGGCATTTACTTTATTTGATGTCTTTACAGGTAGCTAGACACGAGCTTTGGTCTACTATATATTTACGTATATTCTTTTTTGTCCAATGAACTGAGAATATATATCTGGATCCCCAGTTCTCTACTAAAATTATAAAGAAAGTTTTCCATCATATTTCTAACAGGAAACAGTGACATGACCCACCTTTTATTTACAGATTATTCAGTGGACATTACCATATTTCTGGATTTTTTTCTCCAGGAGATCTTAATTAATAATATGCTTTAAAATTGGGCTAAATCATTTGAAATGACCACTTTTGACCTCTATAAAACTTGCAGTTTCGTTTGGTTCAAGCTAAGTAGAACAAACATCTTCTCTTTATTTTGAGTGCTTTCAACTGTTTGTTCTGGCAGTTACCTTCTTGTGAAAGTTATACTTTGTTCTTTAATTCACTTAAATTTAGTATTATAAAGAACTGAAATTTAAAAGATCTTTTAGTCAGTACTTCTAATTTCAACAGGAACGGTTCAAGGAACTGAATAACTCCTAATGCAATTTTGAAAGAGTATTTACACATTGTTGGAAATGACTGTCATAATTTACTAAATTGGATAATCTCTGAGTGGATTGTAGTGCCTTTTTAAAATAATGGCATTCTGTTTCAGTATTGAAAAATAACATTTGAAGAGATGGTGATAAGTAAATAAATCGAGTATGTCTTTTCTTCCTTCTTTATTTGATGTGAAGCTTTTTTGCAGGCAGTTTTGTTGTTGCATTTTGACATGTTGTGGCATTTACATTTGGAATGAATATTTCTTTATGAATAGTTTTAAAATCAAGAGCAACCTAGGTTTGTACTATGGATCCCATGTAGCTGAGTGAAATAGTGTAGTATGGGGTATAGTTATCTTTTGTGATAAAGAAGACCGAAAAGACTTTTGTGTTTCTTTTCAGGTTTCTCACTGAAATTTGTATTCAAGAGTAGTGACTATGGTTGTCTATTAAAAATAACTTCCATTTTAGGAATCCTGCCATAGTAGTTTTGAGCTGGGAAAAGTTTGAGTGTAATAATAGCTTATTTGGGGCAAAATTTGGTATGAGGATTTCACATTACCAAAATACATTTTCTTTTTTGAGCACTGATTTATTTTTCTACTCATCAGAATCATGAGCTGTTTCAAAATGTTTATGCTTTTTTTTTTTTTTTTTTTTTGAGTTCTCTATTAGAAACTTCTCTTTGTCACGTAAAACCTTTTGCTTAGGAGACAATCCTAAACTGCATTGTCTTTCTGTCACAAATTTCAGTCTCTCTTGCCTGCTATACATTGTGTGTGGGACACGTTCTTTTGTCTTAGGGTATTTTTTTGGTTTTTCTGTCTGTACAGCTGATTTTCACACCCGCTACCACTGTGGCTGCTGTACAGTCTGACATTCCTGTTGTCTCGTCGTCATCGTCATCTTCCTGTCAGTCTGCAGCTACTCAGGTGAGCTTGTCTGCTTCATAATGTGGTACTTGAGGTCTGGATCTTCAGGTTAAAGATAAACATACATTGTGTTTAAGTTACTGATAATTTCAGTGCTCTTTGTCCTACATTTCGGATTGGAATTTAATGAAATTCTGTGAGAACTTCAGGAAAGTTTTTTGGCTATCTAGAAATTACATTTCCATTGAGCACAGATATTTAGGTTATTTGACATTAGTGAAAGTTAATGAGTTTTTGCTATAACATTGTTTAGTTTTTTTATAAAGCAGGCTTATTTTTCTTACTTTGTGAGTTGTATTCTTTTGTATAGATTCCTTTGCAAGCAGTTGTGTAATAACTAAGTCAAGATAGATTTTAAATTTAAAAATGAATTGGGGAAATTTTTAACTTTGAAAATGGAATAGAGTATTATTTTGTTTGGTACTATGAAAGAAACCTTAATTTTCTCCTCACACCATTCACAAAAATGAGCTAGAAGTAGAATATAGATTTAAAGGTAAAAGCCTAAACTATAAAACCTCTAGAAGAAAACATAAGGATTATCTTTAGAACTCTAGGGTAGGCAAAGCTTTCTGATGAGATTGGGTGCGTTCAGGGTGGTATGGCCATAGACTAGGCAAAGCTTTCTTAGGACACAAAAAGCACTAACCATAAAAGAAAATAATAACAAATCAGAATTCATCAAAATTAAAATCTTCAAAAGACATTGTTACAAAAGTGAGGAGGCAAGCCACAGACTGAGGGGGAAAATATTCATAATACATGTATCTGACAAAAGACTTGTATCCAGAATATACAAAGTAATGCTTACAACTCAGTAAGATCATGAGCAGTTGACTTAAAAATGGGCCAAAGATTTAACATTTCACAAAGGAAGATACACAAAAGGCCAATAAGCTCATGAAAACATGTTCAACATCATTAATCCTTGCAGAAATTAAAATCAAAACCACAATGAGTATCACTGCACACTCACTAAAGTGGTTGAAATGAAGGAGACTCATAATAACCACATGTTGGTGAGAACTTGGAGCAACCATAATTTCATAATATTGCTGGTTGAGAATGTGAAATGGTACAACAGCTTTGGAAAACAGTTTGTCAGTTCTTTATAAAGTTAAACATACACTTAACATGTGACCTAGCAAATCTGCTTATAGTTGTTTACTCTGAGAGGTTTGGAAATGTATATCCATATAAAGACATGTAAATGAATATTTGTAGCAGCTCTATTCAGAATAGCCCCAGACTGGAAACAACCAATGTCTTTTAACAGGTGAATGGATAAACAAATTGTGGAATATTACTCAGGAATAAAAAAGGACACTCCCCTGATGCATCTCAGAAACATTGTAATAGCAAAAGAAGGCAGATACCAGAGAGTACCTACCCTGTGATTTTTAAAAAATATTTATTTATTTACTTGAGAGAGAGAGAGAGAGAGCGAGAGAGTGCACAGGTGGGAGGGGGAGGGGGAGAGAGAATCCCAAGCAGTCTCCAGGTTGAGCATGGAGCCTGAAGTGGGGCTGGATCTCATAATGCTGAGATTACAACCTGAGCCGTAACCAAGAGTCAGGCACTCAACTGACTGCACCACCCATGAGCCCTTCCTGTGATTCTTTTTATATGAAATTCCAGAACAGGCACAGCTAATTTATAGTGAAAAAAATTGGATTGGTGGTACCTGGATTAGAAGGTGGGAGAGATTGACTGGGGACGGGCATGGGTGATAGAAATGTTCCATATTTTCATAAGGTGGTAGTAACATGGTGTTTACATATATCAAAACTCATTGAACTGGTTCATTCATCTTATTGTATGTAAGTTACACCTCAGTAAAGTTGATTAAAGTGAATTAAATACATTCTAATTTTTTAATTAATTTTTTTTTTTTAAGATTTTATTTTTTTTCAAGTAATCTCTACACACAGGGCTCCAACTCACAACCCTGAGATGAAGAGTTTCATGCTCTACTGACTGAGCCAGCCAGGCACCCTGAATAAATTTTAAATTAAATAATTGAGTAGAAGGGGCACCTGGGTGGTGCAGTCAGTTGAGCATCTGACTGTTAGTTTCGGTTCAGATCGTGATCTTGGTCTCATGGGATTGAGCCCTGCTTGGGGATCTGTGCTCAGCACGGAGTCTGCTTGAGATTCTCTCTCTCTCTTACACACACACACACACACACACACACTCTCTCTCTCTCTCAAATAAACATACCTTTAAAAAAAAAACAACTCAATCGAGTAGGATATTACTTTGTATGATACTGTTTTGGTATTTTTTCCATAGCTAATGTTTTAGACTACATATGGCAGAAATAGATATAACTTAGAGTCATCCTTGGCTTTTATTTTTAATTTAATCTCAATTTTTTGGTATAAGGTAAAAATGAGAGAGTAGTTATATTCTTTGGTAGTTTTCCTAGAACCTCTTTATTATTTTATTTAATAATAAAGGCCAGTTTTCATATATCAGCATATAAAGATGGTGATCAGTTAAACTGAGGTTTCTAATGTGCTCTGCGACCATCCACAATTCCTTAACTTTTTTGTTTTTTAGTTTCCATATTTACAGAAGTTTCCATATTTACAAAATGAGACCTTTTTACCTTTAAGGTTCTTTGAGGTCTAAACCTTTTTGATATCTCTTTGTGGAGTGATTTGTTGAAGTAATGATCTTCCTGTTTTCTTTTGGTTTTATAAAACCTAATAAAGATAGACCATTATCAACCTTCAAAACATGTTAAATTTTATTTTATTTATTCTTGACTTTGTTCCAACTAAGATTTTAATTGATAACAAGCATATAATAAAACAAGATAAAATAAATTGAAAACATGCATGAAAAAAGCAGAAATAAAAATAGAAAAGTGGCATAGAGTTAGGAGTGAGGTTCCTTTTCAAATTACATTCATGAGGTCCTCCTTGGATTTAATTTCAGCTCCCACTTCAATTATTTATTAGTTGCATGACTTTAGCCAAGTTATCAAACATTTTTATCATATATATGTATATAGTCATACATACTTGTAAGTTGAAGAATGAATAATAGATGTGTTTAGTGTCTAGAACATTACAGGTACTCAGTACTTTTTTTGCAAAGGGAGGAATTGAAAGACTTGGGTTGAAATTCTGACTTCAGCAACAACTGCCAGCTATGTCGCTTGCTAGTTGATTGATTTTGGACAAGGTGATAGTGTAGCATACTGTTAAAATTTGAACTCTAGAGCTAGACTCTCCTGGTTCAAGTACATGCTCTGCCACTTTTTCATTGTAATCATTGATCTCTCCCCTCAGTTTCAACAATATAAAATAGATATTTATAAAATACTTCATTGGCTGGAGTGAGGATTAAATATATTAATAATTGAAAAATAAGGGGCGCTTGGGTGGCACAGTCAGTTAAGCGTCCGATTGTTGGTTTCAGCTCAGGTGGTGATTGATCTCAGGGGTCCTGAGATGGAGCCCTGTGTTGGGCTCCACACTCAGCGGGGAGTCTGCTTGAGATTCTCTCTCCCTCTGCTCTTCCCACCGCGCTCTTTCATGCACGTTCTCTCTCTCTCTCAAATAAATGAATACATCCTTAAAAAATAATTGAAAAATAGAACAGTATCTAATACTTAGCACTTACTAGATGTTAGTTGTTTTTATTACCTATGTTTTTCTTTTTTTAAAGTAATCTCTACACCCAGTGTAGGGCTTGAACGCATGACCCTGAGATCAAGAGTCCACATGCTCTAGCAACTGAGCCAGCCAGGTGCTCTGAGCCTCAGTTTCTTTTTTCTTTTCTTTTTTCTTTTTTTTGGACATTTAAAAGCTTCTATTAAAGTATAATATACATCCAGAACATATCTTAAATGTTCAACAATCCCTACCAGAATACACTTATGTCCCAAGCACCCAGATCAAGAGGGAGAACCTTATTAGGACCAAAAGAAGCCTCCCTGATGGCCTGTTTTGGTCCTGCCATTACTGCCCCTCAAGGATCACACTATCCTGACCTATGTTAGTTTTGCCTGTTTTTTAAACTGTGTTCAAATGAAATTATGTTGGATATAATTTCTTGAGCCTCAGTTTCTTCACTGTGAACTAGAATAGCTCAGAGTTGTGAAAAGGAATAAATGAGACAATACTCAAAGTATTTAGCATAGCACCTGGCACATATCACAAGCCACTAATCACTGATCATTTTGTTATATATTGTCTAAAGATAAGTCATGAATTTAGTTCTTAGCTTTCAAGTAGCTAATAGTGAAGAGAGAAAGACAGCCATTTAAATGATTCACAGTTTCCAAGATAAAATAAACCAGTTGTTAGAAAAACAACATGCTCTCTAGAGAGTGCTCTAGAGTCTGTCTTGTGGGTTCTCATGGAGAAAACATCTTAGAGTGTCTTTAGTAGTACCTTTAATGTGAGCATAGTCGAAGTAATTTATAAAAGTGGCTCTTTGGGGTCCAGTTTGATGTGATGTAGGTATATAGCTCTGTGATAATCTGGCTTAATTCAGGGATAGACTTTGAGAAATTAAAGGGTTGGATTGACCTTTAGGAATTTATCTTCAAATGTTTTTTCTTTTCTGTGCTTTTGAAATGGCAGTAAATGAAGCTGGCAGTGGTAGGGGATGCTAATACCTTGCATATTCTAGTGGTAACTTTCCTCAAATTCGGGGCTGTTAGTTTTGAAAAAATTTGTGCTCCACTTTGTTAACTTTTAAACTTACATGAAATATTTTAAAACAATGAATTTGTAATTGAGAGATGCCAAAGTTGACATTTTATTTTAATGCTCTTTTACAGAAGTCATATAACAGTTAATTTTTCCTTAGTATTAAAATTCATTTGTAGCATACTGTCCAAAAATAAGAAATTTGGAACATCTTACCCTTATTTACTATTTTAAATGCTCTATACCTTCTCCCCACCATGACTAAGAAAATAAAAATAAGTAAAAATATGACTTTCAGAAAGACGTAGGACTAAAAGTAACAAATCTTACTAACAAAGGCTATCTGGGGAATGCATTTAGAATTGAGAAGAAAATAGCCCTTTGGATTTAAAAGCTAGAAACTGAGCTCTACAGCTGGCAGTGTGACATTAAATCTTAGTTTCCTGATCTGCAAAAAAGGGATGCTACACAGTAATTCACACAGTATTTGTTAGAACCAAATTAAATGATAGATGTGAGAGTATTTGAGTAATCCATTATAAAAATGTAATGTGTGAAATTAGCCGAAATAAGTCATGTGCAACCTAGACTTTTTCAAAAGTTAGAATGTTTCCATAATTTGATCTTAGGAAAAGTTCAGATGAAATGAAAGTTGGACATGAGAGAACTATTCTGTATCTGGAAAGGGTGGGTTCTTCTGAAAAGGGAAGGTCTGTCAAGGACATCTGAATATGTGATCTCTCTACTAACAGCTAAATTAGCTCTAACATACTTTAGGAGTATGGTTGACATGTTTGAAATTTGTTATGAATATGTAAGCCAAGATGACCATAGCTATTATAGCCATGTTCCAAAATTTATTCATATAAGTAATGTATATAAAATATATAATAAGCACACACACATTTTCTTTCAGAATTTCAGAGAACAAAATTAGAAGAAAAAGTATATTATTCTATAGAAATGAACTGCTGCAGGTTTAAGGTTCATTGTGTGAAATCCTCATTTACTGTGAATATGCTTTTTATTTGAAAGAAAGTTTTCAAGATTTTCAGATTATAATTTAGCCTTTGGATATCATTATGATTTGGTTCCCTTTGTAGATCATTTATGGCAGATGTTAAATTTTATGCTATTTTCCCCTTTCTTCCTGAAAGATTTTAATGTGCCTCCACATTATTTTTTTTGTTGAGATTTTTTTGGTTAAATATGAACAGATTTTACCGCTTGCCTAAAAAAACCATAAGTAGAACTAAACACTTAGCAAAAAAAAAAAAAAAAAAGTCAGTTAATATATATTCTAAAATCAGGTATATGAGAATATCTCAGACTAGTGGAGTTTATGTTATGTCTGTAGCATTCAACTGTGGGAAGTACAAAAATGAATGTCAGAGATGAGAGCCTGCCAGTGAGTGTCTCAGCATTTCATAGACACATTAGTAATTCTAAAATAAGCTAGACATTTGTCAGTGCTGTAGGCCAGTATGATCGAAATTCTGTGGGAAAGGCATTGTAGAGGGGAGGAGAAATTTCTAACCAGGGGAAAGGTTTCTTTGGGGGAGAGTGGGATTTTTACTGGGCCTTGAAAGGATTGGGCTTTAGGAGACAGCTATGAGGAAGAATGACATTTTAGGCGAGAGAAACTTGAGCAAGGCCTCTAAATGGAGGAAGTACAAGGTGTGTTTGGAGAAGGGTGAGCAGAACAGTTTGGCTAGAATGTGAATATTGTGGATTGAAGTAGTGGAAGGTGGGGCTTGAAGTGGTTTGGGGCTAGACTGTGGAGGGCTTTGAGTGGCAAGCTGAGAAACCTGGATTTTAGCACATTTTCTTTTGTATTAAATTTCAGCAATACAACAATTATTAGTCCCCTTACATTGCTATGAAATGTTTGACAAAAATCCGAGAGCATGCTCCATATGGTCTTAGAAAATTCTTTCAGTAGCTTAGAATAGACTGATTCAAGCCTCACCTGCTCTGAAGTGAACATTTGTTTAGCACCTGCTGTTGGCTGCCCGCTGCATTTGGCACTTGGGAAGAGAAGGTTTAGCCTGTGAATATCAGTTAATGATATAGTTGTAGAGACAGAAGACACATGAAACTGAAGAAAGTTCATAAAGCAGCAGTATCTCATTTGCCTTGTTAATTTAGAATCTTGCTTCAGTTTCCTTCTCGGGTCATTGTTAGCATAAATGTATTTAATGCATTCATTCCATATAGGTAAAAGGTTAGGCAGCTATTAGAAGGCATTTTCTGCCTTATCATTTGGAAATGTTATAAACCTCAGGTGAGAGTCATTGGGATGATTCTGCCATCATCTGGACTGGTGGTGTGTTCAGAATAGCCGCGAGTGTAGACAGGAGCCATGATGTAAGCCATTTCGAGGCCATGCACAGCGTATGTGCTCTAGTTCTCAAAGCCAAGTGAGCATTCCATAACAACAACAGGACTTTAAAGAGGAGTTGATGGGAAATGCTTTTCATAATTAACACAATGGGTAGGTGATTTGATGAATGACTTTTCTAACTTACAAGATGAGTGTTCCCTTATAATCTCTGTAGAATGGGTAGCTTTTTTTTTTGGAGTTCTCTCTTTCTGATCTTTATGAGGATGACAGTATTGTATATGCATACTCCTAACTGTGTGTAGTAACATCCCACAGGGTATGAAGCACTTGTAACCTTAATGTTTCACACTCCTGGCCTGGAGAAGTCAGAGCAAAGTTGAAGGAATTGCTCCTTCCCTTATGCACCTTGAGCTTTTCTGCCTCTGCAGCTTTGCTCAAGTTTTCCTTTTTATCTGGAGTACCCTTCTCTCTCCTTCCCTTTGGCTGTCTCTGAGCTGGTAACTTCAAAATGCCGTATGTTGCAGAGTGATTTCCTCATACTCATAGTTGATTTGAGATACATATATATACTGTTTTCATTTTGTTCTTAATGATTCCCTTAATGTTTTCTAAAAAATTTTTTATTTAATATTTAAGGTATGATTGCTTAGAATAAGTTCCCTTTCCTTTAGGATTAATCAGTTGTTTCAAATGCTTGAAACTTGATATGTAAAAAACAATATAAATGTATTGTTGTTATAATCGTAATGATTATCACATCTCAATTAATACCATCTGTTTCATCCTTATTTTTTGTTGTGTGGTTCTTAGGTTCAGAATTTAACATTACGCAGCCAGAAGTTGGGTGTATTATCTAGCTCACAGAATGGTCCGCCAAAAAGCACTAGTCAAACTCAGTCATTGACCATTTGTCATAACAAAACAACAGTGACCAGTTCTAAAATCAGCCAACGAGATCCTTCTCCAGAAAGTAATAAGAAGGGAGAAAGCCCAAGTCTGGAATCACGAAGCACAGCTGTCACCCGGACATCAAGTATTCACCAGTTAATAGCACCAGGTGGGATAAACTTGTTGAAAATAGTTGCATTATTCACTTTACTAGCAGGCAGAGCAAAACAGAAGATGTCTATTACTTGAACAAGAACAATACTTTTAAAACATTTTAAAATGTGAATTTCATGAGTTTAAAAAAAAATCAGTATTGTAACTTGAAAAAAGAGAAATCAAAGAGCCCAACAGCTAAAATAAATAATAGTAATAAAATAAATTTTTTTGGTTAATTGACATTTGATTAACATCTTCATTATGTGCTGGTCTTTCATTGTATTGGTAAAACCGATAGCTTTTATTTTTTATTGATTTACTTAATGATTTACTTTAATGATTTACTTAAAAAAAATTTTAACTCCCGTATAGTTAATGTATGGTGTTACATTAGTTTCAGGTGCACAATATAGTGATTCAGCAATTCTGTATATCACTCCGTGCCTATCAAAAAAAAGGGTGCCCTTAGGGGCGCCTGGGTGGCGCAGTTGTTACGCGTCTGCCTTCAGCTCAGGGAGTGATCCCGGTGTTATGGGATCGAGCCCCACATCGGGCTCCTCCGCTATGAGCCTGCTTCTTCCTCTCCCACTCCCCCTGCTTGTGTTCCCTCTCTCGCTGGCTGTCTCTATCTCTATCAAATAAATACATAAAATCTTAAAAAAAAAAAAAAGAGTTCTCTTAATCCTCATCACCCCCCCATTTCACCTGTTTCTTCCTCCCCCGCCTCTCCCTCACCAATCCTCTCCCCTCTGGTAACCATCTGCTTGTTCTCTATAGATAAGAGTCTGTTTTTTGGTTTGTCTCTTACTTTTTTTCCTTTGTTCATTTGTTTGTTAAATTCCATACATGAGTGAAGTCATATGGTATTTATCTTTCTCTGACTTATTTCACTTAGTGTTATACTCTCTAGCTCTATGTTGTTGCAAATGACAAGATTTCATTCTTTTGTATGGCTGAATAATATTTCTGTGTGTCTGTGTGTGTGTGTGTGTGTGTGTGTGTATTACATCTTTATCCATTCAGCTGTTGATGGACACTTGGGCTGCTTCCATAGTTTGGCTGTTGTAAATAATGCTGCAATAAACAGTGTTGCATATATCCTTTCAAATTAGTGTTTTTATATTCTTTGGGTAAATACCCAGTAGTGTGATTACTGGATTGTAGGGCAGCTCTGTTTTTAATTTTTTGAGGAACCTCTATACTGTCTTCCACAGTGGCTGCACCAGTTTGCGTTCCCACCAACTGTGCCAGAAGGTTCCTTTTTCTCCACATCCTCGTCAACACTTGTTTCTTATAAAACCTTTTAGTTAAAAAAAAATAATAATAATAAGATTTGCCTATAGTTTATTTAGTATGCTTTAGTGGAACAAAACTAAAAGCTCTTAAAGCACGTTTATTTTTTGCTTAAAGTTGTCATTAGTGAGTGGAGTTTACCACTTTCCAAAAATAATGATTTTGTATAATTATTTTTTTTACCATGTTGCTTTTTTTCCATCTCTGATTTCATCTCTGAGAGGAAGAGGTCAGGCAGTTAACTAAGTCGTTTCCATTCTCATCCACCTTTGAATCCCACATGTGTTCCCTCTGCTATCCACAAGATAAGATCCTCTGCTTCATGGTTCTCATGCTGAAAATGTTGGGGCCATCCAGAGTGAGTTCCTTATCACCTCTTCTGTTCATCTCACAATTACTCAGTGTTGAGCTTTCTTCACTTCTAATAAGATAAGGAGTTATTCGTTTTCTACTTTAACGTTAATACTGTTTGTGTCATTGATTGCATCTTTTTTTACCAGCTCCTAACCTTCTCTTGTAGTTGTTATAGGATCTTTTGTCTCCCTTGTGCTGGATCCCTTCCTTTGCTTCTCAAGCATACTTGGATCTCTTCTATTTGTAATATATCTGCATATGTTTTTATTCTAGTCCAACTATTGTTTATTGAAAGTATGTGTGTGTGTCATGCACTGGGCTAGACACCACATGTTTAATTAAAAAAAAAAAAATCCTTCCTTGATTCAGCTTCCTCAAATAAGCACCTTCCTTCTGTCTTTTTATAACTCTATATTACTTTTTTTTTTTTAAAGATTTTATTTATTTATTTGACAGAGAGAGACAGCCAGTGAGAGAGGGAACACAGCAGGGGGAGTGGGAGAGGAAGAAGCAGGCTCCTAGCGGAGGAGCCTGATGTGGGGCTCGATCCCAGAACGCTGGGATCACGCCCTGAGCCGAAGGCAGACGCTTAACAACTACGCCACCCAGGCGCCTCTCTATATTACTTTTTAAAAATACATTTTATACTACTGAAGTCTGCTTTTTCTCTACCTAAACCTATTTCTCTTGCATGTTTCCTCTGTGCTAATATTGCTTGCATTCTCTGTAGTACCCAATCTCAGTGTCTTGGAATTGTTTGATTCCCCTAGTTAGAAATATCTCATCACTTTGAACTTGTATAGCGTTTTTATGCTTCTTTGTGGTCCTTTTTCTTTTATAGTTATTTATATACTTACTGATCTTAGCTTTTCTACTGTATAGTAAGCTCTTTGAGAGTAGGATTATAATAATGAGCACTTACATGTCAGGTACTTTACAATTATTAACTTTTTAATCCTTTTTCAGTTTCACCTTTTCATCCTTTTATTTTGACAGCACTAAGTTGTGCCTTATATGTACTTACCTACAATAGGTGGATAGTAAATATTTGTTGGATTAACAGTTGATCTTTTTTCTATTAGAATTTTGGAAATTACAGTACAATTTTTTTCATTCATACCGATTGGGTATCACTGCTTGGAATTCTTAAATCTGAATCTTTAGAAAAGTGCAGTCTTTGTTGTAATATATAAATTAATAAATCCATTCATAGTATAGTGTGATGTGAATTCTTTTTGCTAAACATCTGTGTGCCTAGGTCCTGCTCTCTGTATGGCTTGATAACAGGATTTTTGTACTGTACTGTCCAGAGTATTTTCAGCCTCAAACCAGCCTCTGGCCAGCTTTGATAGGAGTCATTGTGGAGCAGTAGTGACCCACTGCACTTGATACGACTGCTCGGGACAATTTTTAGTGATTCTTATAGTTTTGATAGATTATAATGGAGGGTAGGTTAATTTCTTTCCAAAGAGAATGCTACCTTCAGATAAAGCTAGGACCTCTTGCAGGGTTAGTTCAAACAAGATCTACTTTTAGATTTTCAGTTCTCCTGAACTCCCAGTACCTGGTTCTAAGTCGACAATTTTTCCCTTTTCTTTCACTGATAGTGTGATAGGATCCCTATAGCTGCCTTCATCTGATGGCCAATATTTTAGGTAGGTATGGAGGAGACCAGTAAGCTAAAACCATCAGACTCTCAGGACAATTGGAATTCCAAATTTAGATCTCTTAAGTGTATTAACCAAACTCCAGTTTCCCATGGTGTTGTTGATTAGAAATAAAACCAAATGAAATACCCTAAGCCACAAAAACCTTTGCAGTTACCAAACTTATAAATTCACTCAAGCCTTACACTGCAGTTATTCAAAGCAGTTTGTATCTTCTGGCTAGGCAATAGCTGGATTTTTCCACTCAGTTTTTCTGCTTTTGTTGGTGAGAAATTAGTCTGAAGCAAAGTTTTTTTTTTGGTTTTTTTTTTTTTTGATTTTTTTTTTTTTTTGAGATTCTTGAATTGGTAATTTATCCTATTCCTCAGTTAGAAAAATGCCTATTTATATAGGTCGCTCTCAAATATTAAAAAATCTACTGGTGTTCTGTAGTATAGATAATGGGTATGGTTATTGTTTCCTTAAATTTGTTTCTAGGGTGCTAAAATCATTTGGTTTTCTTCATTTCTTCTTGAATGTGTAGCTCTCATTTTATAGTTAATCTATTTTTAATATATAAAATAATGGTGAATTTTAACCATATGACTGGAAATTATCATGAACTGTATTTGAGTTCAGGTTTTTATAGCAGTTTTTAGGGCTTTTATGAAATTTGTTGGAAAAAAAATATACCACTTTTTGTAGACATTAATTTAATATGTAGTGAAAAGCCTATGCTAGTCTGCTCAGGCTGCCATAAAGGATATCATAGACTAGGTGGCTTAAACAGTAGAATATTATTTTCTCACCGTTCTGGAGGCTGAAAACCCAAGATCAAGGTCTGGCAGTGTTTGGTTTTTGGTGAGAGCTCTCTTCGAAGCTTGCAGATGGCTGTCTTCTTGCTGTGTCCTCAGGTGGCCTTTCATCTACGTGCCAGAGAGAGCTTTCTGATATATCTTCTTGTAAGGTCCCCACCCTTCTGACCTCATTTAACCTTAATTACTTCCATAGAGACCCCATTACCAAATACAGTCACATTAGGTTTAGGGTTTCAACATGTGCTTTTTGGGGGACTCAAACATTCAGTCTTTAATAGGAACCCAGACTCAGCTGGGACTATGTGTTCTTTTACACCCAGGGCTGCCCCTCAATAGCCAGGTGATTTCAGGCAATGCACTTAACTGCCTAGTTTCCTCTACAGTAATATATTGGACTAATGTAGCACCCTGTCTACCTCATGGGGTTGTTGTAACTACTTAGTAAAATAATGTGTTTAATAATTTACAATAATATATAATTATTTAATAATGTATTTAATTGTAAGTAATTATATAAAGAGTTCTATGTATGTCGGAGATGATGCCAATCATAAATTCTCCAAATAAAGGCCATCCTGACAATAATAAAGGGTTTATTAAAATCAGAGAAGTTAACAAACATGGTATCATTCTCCAGAGCACTAGGACTTTTCTTATACAGGAAGTATTGTTTCAGATATCCTCACAATTATTCTCTAATATATGCTTGTCAGTCGGGCTTAGGGACTAATAATACAAAACATATAGATTCACTTTGGTTTCTCATCAAAGAAAAATTTAATTTAGGTGAAAGAGTATTAATTGAATACTATTGAATTATCAGCTCTAGAATATAAAAAAAGATTGCTTACTAACTAGAGCTGAGAAAGAAATTTTATTCCCATAAATATACCCATTGTACATCAAGAATATGGTATTTTAATTATAACTTAAAAATTGAATTAAATTGGGCTTTTGCTGTTATGCTGGCAAAACCTATATTTCCCTATATGTAAAAGAAGAAAAATAATACCTACCTACTCCACAGGCATTTTGTGAGAACAAAATGAGAGAAATGTGAAAGCATCTTGTGCCCTTTGGAGGAAAGACACTCTAGGATTCTAAGATTTTGTTGAATGCTCTATAATATAGAGTCTTTATCAACACATTTATAAAGTGCTGACATAAAATTTTCAGCCTTCGTTTGAAGTGCTAGTTTAGTTATGCGAAACTTACTTTGTTAGGTGAAATTTTAGACCTAATCTCTTTTTTTTTTTTAAATAAAATTTGTGGATATTTGTTGAGCCTTCTAAATGCTTCTCTTTTGAGATGTTAATCAGATGTTAATTTCCTTAAAGGATCTCCAGAATTTTAAATGATAACCAACCAAAAGCAAGAATGTTAAAAAAAAAAAAAGTTATGTTTTTTATAGGGCCTTTGTCACAAATGTGGTTAACTATAAAAATAGATGCAAGATGTTATAGCTTTTATTTTAATATTCTGAGATTAAGAAAAAAATTTTGCCCTCTCTTTAGACCTATTTTAAATGCATATAGCGTTTGTATGATATTAAGCAATCTTTTCACTTTATCTTCTTGTGAGCCCCATTTTCATTTTTATTTAGAGAGGATTTCACCAGCATCTCCCTCTGTGTAAACATACGCACTAGTATGCAGAAGAGGCATAATAATGGGACAACTATTTACTACTTGATTTTGCTAATTCTTGTAAATATTATCCCTGTTGTGAGTGACTCCTCTGTGGAAAAAACGGATACTGTCATTTGTAGATTACTGTAGAGTTTTTTTATTGTTTTTGTTGTTGTTTTTTTTTTGGGGGGGTGGGTCAGGGGGAAAAGTAAAACAAGATCCGATTGCCTCATTCTCTCTGCAAGCAAAACTAGTGTAGTGCTCTCCTGAATTTGGAATGGCCCCTGAAATTGTATTTCTTAGTTACAATAATTATTAAACAGTGCTATAGAATTCACACATGTGTTTTGCTTAGCTGAATTAACTTGTTATATAAGACATTTTCTCTTCCTGGGTCAAATAATACCAACTTTTCATCTTGGCTCAAATTTGGGAAAATAATTACATTGACTGTTAGTTGGAAGACTATTTAGACATAGATTAGAAAGTTATGAGACCTTTATTTTATGAATTTTGATATTGCATTTTTATGATTTTGAAGTTGTTTTTATAGATCTTATATTTGTTCAGGGATACTCCTCTTCTCCCCAAAGGAGGAATTCAGATGGATATACTTTGTTAAAAGTTAATGCAGATATTCTGGTGACCTCTAAAATTTAATAAGAATAAATCGTGTATATTTCAGGTTTATGAATCAATCGTTTTAGGCCGTTTTTCCTTTTGGAGCTTATCATAGTACAGTTTATTTCAGGAAGTCTTTATAGTTTTCCAAGGAAAAGTCGTTTGTCATTACATTTTCAGATCACTCTTATCTGGAAGACTTGTAAAAGATTTCTGGTGATTATAACTTTCTGATGTGAAGACTTTCCTCTTTTAGATTTGTTTATAAATTTCTATGCTATTTTTGGAAAAAATACTAATTGTCATTTTTTTCTCTCACAGCTTCATATCCTCCAATTCAGCCTCATCCTCTAATAAAACATCAGCAGATTCCTCTTCATTCACCACCTCCCAAGGTTTCCCATCATCAGCTGATATTACAGCAGCAGCAACAGCAAATTCAGCCAATCACACTTCAAAATCCGACTCAAGACCCACCCCCATCCCAGCACTGTATGCCACTCCAAAACCATGGCCTTCCTCCAGCTCCTAGTAATGCCCAGTCACAGCATTGTTCACCAATTCAGAGCCATCCCCCTCCTTTAACAATGTCTCCTAGCCAGTCACAGTCAGCACAGCAGTCTGTAGTGGTGTCTCCGCCACCGCCTCATTCACCAAGTCAGTCTCCTACTATAATTATCCATCCACAAGCACTTATTCAGCCACACCCTCTTGTGTCATCTGCTCTCCAGCCAGGGCCAAACCTGCAGCAATCCACTGCTAACCAGGTGCAGCCTACAGCACAGCTGAATCTTCCATCCCATCTTCCACTTCCACCTTCCCCTGTTGTACACATTGGCCCAGTTCAGCAGTCCGCTTTGGTGTCCCCAGGTCAGCAGATTGTGTCTCCAACATCACACCAGCAATATTCAACCCTGCAGTCCTCTCCAATCCCAATTGCAACCCCTCCGCAGATGTCGGCATCTCCTCCAGCTCAGATTCCACCACTGCCCTTGCAGTCTATGCAGTCTTTACAAGTGCAGCCTGAAATTCTATCCCAGGGCCAGGTTTTGGTGCAGAATGCTTTGGTGTCAGAAGAGGAGCTTCCTGCTGCAGAAGCTTTGGTCCAGTTGCCATTTCAGACTCTTCCTCCTCCACAGACTGTTGCGGTAAACCTACAAGTACAACCACCAGCACCTGTTGATCCACCAGTGGTAAGCCCTTGGAAGCTCTTTGACTTTCTTGCTGAACTGAGAGTAAAAACGATTTTCTCCCACATTATGTTATATCGCTAGATCTAAATGCCTATGAATTTAAAAAGCTTGAAATTTCCATCTGTCAGTGTCTGACAAACATGCTGTATGGGCAAAAAAAAATAATGCCATTTGTTGTAGTATGGTTGCATGCTTGATAATTTGTGATGGTTATTAAAGTCCCTCGTTAATTTTATTACTATTTAAACAAATCCATCTGCTATCTTTACAGAGTTGATTTTTTTTCCCCAAGGGAATGCATTTGAACCAGTGTCATCTGCACAAAGTTTTTTCTCTTAAGGTGATTATCCTTCATAGATCCCTTCTGTTGGCTTGTATGTTCTTAAACGTATGGTTTATCTACCTAACCCTTTTGGTTGTGTGCATTCTGAAGTCCTGGGCCTTTAGGGGCTTTGGTTTTAAGGTGGAGGTATGCTTGTATGATGTAATTTTGGGGTAAGATTATATTTTGTAATTAAATTTTGTAAAAAAAGACATTTACTCTAGGAAAGAATCCAACTTTGCAAAAAACATTAACTGTAGCCCATCTTTTAGAATTATTAAAACTTATGATTTTTAAATTTCTTTGAAGAGAAAATATATACTTTAAATATTTCTCATTTAAAAAGCTAAAAAAACTGAGTGCATGAATTGAATACTGAGGATGAAAAAATCCATTGGCAGGAATAAAAGTTTTGAATAATTGAGATTATGGAGAAATTTATCAGAATAAACCTCTAGCAATGGTACATGTTGCCTAGAAAAGAAAATTAGCTTAAGGAATGTTTTTTAAAACGTTCTCTAAAAGACTTTTTAAATTTGTAAAATAATTTACAATAAAAATTGAAGTAAGTCTCTAAATGTTTAGGCAGAATGATCAAATTAATAATTAATTTATAACTGGGGAAAGCAGTCTTCCCAAAGCAGGTTTCATATCAGATTTCACTGAAGGGATTTTATCACTTAAAGATTAATAACCATTAACTCAGGAAGGAAAGGAGTTTCAAAGTCTGTTCTTTAATGGGAAACATTTTGGTTTTTAGGATGCAAATTTGTAGATTCTTTATTCTTGTCCTCATTGATGTTAATAGACATAAAGAGATTGAGTTCCACTTCTAATTTACTTTTATTAAAACAGCCTGATAGAAAAAACAATGGGCTTCTAGAAATAAGTTTGTCATTCAATTCTTATGTCTCTATATCTTCTTTTAGATTTTTGAAGAACTCACAGTGGAAATTGTAACATAAAAACACAGGCTTCAAAGTGTACAGTAATTTCAAAGAATCAAATTTAAATTTATATTCGTTCTAGTTCAGTGAATTGGGTTTTAATAAGTAAAAAATAAAATTTCTTTGTATGTCTTCTAATTTTCTAATTGTTTTTGTCAGGGGAAACTTTGGAGGAACGTATTTGGGATAGAAATATCAACATAAAAGCTAAAAAATTTAAGGTCTTGTTTGTTCTTGCTGTCCTCTCTTAAAAAAAAAGATTTAAAAAAAATTTATATTATCTCATTCTTGGAAGTTTTTGTTTTCCCCCATGAAAACAGTAACTTTTTCTGTTGTCACAGGTGTGGTCATACTTGCTATAGATGTTCCTGTGTTATCTTTCTTACCTTTTTCTTTGAGTACCATAGCCTATTTATTAAGTTACTGTGTTTTTCTTTTATTACCTTTGATCACATCTTATTTTTTTATCAAATCATGTTTCTTCATGAATTGCACATTTCTTCACAATTACTTGTTTGTTTCAAATATTTAAAGATAGCAGTATCTGTTTAACTTCTTAAGAATTGTGAAATTTTAAAAGATTAAGTGTGAATTATCAAAGTGTATTTTTAAAAAAATATATTTATAAAAGATACATTTATAAAACTAAAATTTTTCATTGACATTTGGGTATGATAAGATACGTGAGAGTAGATAATTTAGAGCTAATAAATGTTCTACAGTTTGTTTAGGAAAGGGGGACAGATGGGACTAATGTGTTTTATTGAGGTAAGTTTGGCAGTCATTGCCAGTGTTAGAATAGTTGTAGTTGTGAGCTAAACAGAAATTGTGTTGTACAGTCTCCTAATGATCTTGTGAGTAAAACCTCCATTTCTTTGCTTTATTCAATATTTTAGTTGTTGCACTTAGATTTTTTTATGCTGATGGTGCCAGATGTCTGTGACAGGTCTGTTTTTGCCTACTTCTTTTATTAACTTATTTTGCCTTTACATAGCAGATTTGAAAGAAAGTGTGTGTAGTTAGGCTTACCTATAAAGAATGACAAGTATTTTATAATATTCTTTGATGGATTATTTCAGAATATGCTGCTAATGTTATTATAACTCTTATCCTTTAAAACTCTTTCGTTATTTTTTAAAAACCAGAATTCTGTGCACGATCAAACTTTGATTCCTTAAAAGCTACTATAGTAGGTGCTTGAAAAACTTGTGACAGCATTAATGTTACAGAGAGAATTTCAACATTTTGAGAAAAGATAATATCTAATAAGGGAATGTTACACAGATACAGTTGAACTGGTTGATAAAACCATACTTGTCTAATTACCTCTGAATCAACATCCCTACCACTGCCAAATTAAGGTAATCACCATGACAGCAGATGTCCCTCACTAGAAAAAAATTTTTTTTTTTTCCTTTAACCCCCAGGACATTTCTTTTGGATGACTTTCCCTGTATTGGACATTATTGCCATTTAAAAAAGTTATCATGTGAACAGATACTAGCAGCTATCATGGTTGTGCTGTACGATATGTACAATAATAAGCAACTGTTTTTACTTCAGGGGATCCAAACATGAGGCAGGGAATCTCTTGGTGAAACAGATTTCCAGATGCAGGGTTCGGAGCAAATAACTTTTAAAAATGTAGTCTACTCAGTTATCAGATCACAGTTCTGGATATTATATTTGGTATAAAATTATCAGTAACTGGAAGATTCTTAAAATTTTTTTTTTTTTTTTAGGATTTCTAAATTTTTAAAAAGACAAAGGAAAAGACTGTTTTTTTTTAAAGATATTTTATTTTTAATAGAGGCTTGGAAAGTTTGGTTTTTAAAAAACTGTATCACTGTTGCTAGATTTATGTCTTTGTAGGTGAAACTTGATATCCTTTTTATAACACATGGTTTATGCTGGTTTTAATAATCTTGACCATTTTTATATTTAATTTTATATACTTCAAATCATCAAACTTTAATAATTTGATTAAAAATACAATATTATATATCATAGAGTTTTTTGTGAATATTGTTGAGAGATTTTTGTTTTAACGTTTATTAGAAATATTAATCAGTTTAGGTGAAACTCATGGCCTTTGTAAATTTTAGTAGTAAGTTTGTATATAAAAGGAAGGAAGGGAACTGCTTTGTGGCTTTGTTTTTAGTAACCTATCATTTTTCAAAAATAATGTTTAAATAATGACCACAAAATAGTCTAAAAGTGGCCTTTGAAAACAGCCGTAAGTTTAATGAAAAAATTAATGAGTTATTTTTAGTTACATATTACCTTCTCAGATTGAGTCCATGTTTTCTTCTTACAGTATGCTCTTTAGCATTAGATAACAAGGTTGTTAAGTTGTTAAGTTAAAAACTTAAAAACTTTATAAGTATGGAACGATATTAAAGAACTAAAAATTTGTCAAATGGCTTAGGAGGGGTATGTGTGTGTGTATTATTTCAAGGACATATATTTTCTGTTTACCTGGTACTAGCTTATAAAAATTCATTAGATTGCGTAGATCAGAAGATTAAAGAATTAAAGATATAATTGCGTACCTTTTTTGTATGTTTTTAAGCATTACTTTTTATGATTTAATCTTCAGTTCACATAAATAAAAGAAGAGCCTGGGGTGTCATCCTTTAAGCAGTTCCTGATGTATGTCATTTTGGAGAATTACTTAGTGTGCTTGTGAAAAATACTAGTATTTATTTTGATTCATGACAGTTGAAGTTAATAGAAACGGTAGTGAATTCCCCAAGTAGTTATATGAGTGTATAAAATCAAAACTTTTTTTTATTCTCAAAATTAAAAATATGTTCTGACTTGACTTTCACCTTTTTGAAACTTTTGTAATTTGTAGCTTAGATATTGATGCACAACTTGCTTTTATTTATTTATTTATTTTTTTTTTTTTAAGATTTTATTTATTTATTTGACAGAGATAGAGACAGCCAGCGAGAGAGGGAACACAGGCAGGGGGAGTGGGAGAGGAAGAAGCAGGCTCATAGCGGAGGAGCCTGACGTGGGGCTCGATCCCAGAACGCCGGGATCACGCCCTGAGCCGAAGGCAGACGCGTAACCACTGTGCCACCCAGGCGCCCCTGATGCACAACTTGCTTTTAGTGAAATATTGTCAAGCATTATGAAAAACCTCATTTGAGCTGTTTTAAAGGTTCCTTTCAGCCTGTCAAATAATTATTCTGCCTTTTAAAAATTTAAAACACTTAGAATTTATTTTTTTTCAGTTAAGTTAGGAACACCTTAGTAAATGTATTTTGAGAAACATTTTAAGGCAGTGTGGTTGTCGTTGCAGGTTTATCAAGTAGAAGACGTGTGTGAAGAAGAAATGCCAGAAGAGTCTGATGAGTGTGTCCGGACGGACAGAACCCCACCACCACCCACACTGTCTCCAGCAGCTGTAACTGTCGGGAGAGAAGATTTGACTTCGGAACATCCTTTGTTAGGTAAGGAAATACTGAAATGTTGGGGAATTTTCTATTAGGTAAATGATAGCAACAAAGTTTAGTAAAGTTAGTGAAGTTTAATAACTGGAGATGGTATTAAGCTATTATATAATTGCAGCCAAATATAAATAGAATTCAAGATTTTTTTTAAATGGGGAACAATTAAAACAGTTGATGAGGAACCACCCAAATAAAAAACATTCTTTAGCTTTCAAATTTTCAGTGGTTTGCACAGATATATTTTATATGCCCATTCAGATTCATGTGTCAAGCTATTTCTAAGCTTGAAAAATTAGAATAAATCGAGTTCTATTAAAAGATTTCAGTTATGCTTTCCAGAAATCACAAAGCATTCTGAGTCATATCTGACATTCCTCATAATTGCTTTTGATCCAGGCTGTGAGTATGTTTTTAAAAGTGTTCTTTCCCAGACAGTTCTTAAATTAAACCTCACTAATTCTTACTAACGACATGGATTAAAAAATCAAAAAATCGTTGGCCTTAAGCATTTAAATTTTTATTCACTACTTTAGTGCTACTCATGAGATCAAGTAAATCTTTTGTATGCTCCTTCTCCTCCTCACAATATTAAAGTGACTGAATCCTGAGTGTTTTACTAAAACATTAGTATGACCTAGAGCCCAGTGTCTAAGTACTAAAAAAGACATAGTCCATGTTAGATTTTTATTTTTATTTATTTAATAAAAGCTTTTCTTTTTTTCCCCTTTAAATGTGGGGCTCGAACTCATAACCCTGAGATCAAGAGCTGCATGCTGTACTGACTGTTAGATTTTTTAAAAATTTATGAATAATTTATTTAGATTGGGGTTGGCGGACTATAGCTCATGCTTTAAATCTTTCTTGCTGCCTGTTTTTTTGCATGACCCATGAGCTGAGGATGGTTTTAAAAATTTTAAATGGTTGAAAAAAAAAATAAAAGAGTAATATTTCATGCCACGTGAAAATTATGCCAAATTCAAATTTCATTGTCCATAAATAAAATTCTGTATAACACAGCTGCCTTCACTTATTCAAATATTATCTTTGTTTACTTTTGTATTACTGTGGCAAAGAAGAGTAGTTGCAGAGCCCATATGGCTGGCTCTTCATGGAAAGCTTGCTGACCCTTGACCCAGCTAATCTTGAGTCAGTCTTTCTTGTAAGGATTCAGTTCTCTTGAACATCTCTTGGCCCTCGTGATTATTTACAGTAAACAAGAACCACGATCACTTACAGGCAAACAAATTGTAACAGGACACTGACTTTGCTACCAAAGCTTGCCCTCCCTCTCTTTTTTTCAACTGCTACCAAAGCCTTGCCCTCCCTCTCTTTTTTTCAACTGCTACCAAAGCCTTGCCCTCCCTCTCTTTTTTTCAACTGCTACCAAAGCCTTGCCCTCCCTCTCTTTTTTTCAACTGTGCCAGCACTCTAACCCTTTCCTTCTCTCTGATATTCTCCCTTACTATACTATCAGTGTGAATCTTCGGAAAGCACAGAAGGGGGGAAAATCAGTGTTCTTCAATATTTTCTCCCTCCCAAGAAATAGAAAATGTTTAGTCAATGAAATGATATAAAATATTTAAGACAAGTTTAATGGTATTGCCTGTGTTTATTCATAATAATACCTCAAAAGATAGATTTAGGAAAATCTATAGTATTAAATCTTTGTAGTTTCTCTGAACTGAAAATGGATTTAACGTTGCTGCAGATTTCCTGGAGTTTGATTTAAAGGCAGAAATAAAAGTTTAATTGGATACTAAGCTTGCATTGTGACTGTGATTTAATTACCTAAAAAGCATTACTAATGGTAACGCAAAGAAAATTTAAACACTTCTGAAATATTGGAACACAATAACATCTTCACATTTTTTCCCTCAAGAATGCAGGGCAAGATCCTGTCAAGCAAATCCCTCTGGCTAAGTTGTCTGAGTACAATGTAGACTTCTGAATCTTCCTATAATTCATTCTTACTACTTTGCGTGTGAGGGGGAAAAGCAAGCACAAGTTGATTTTTAGAATAACTCTCATCAAATCATGAAATAAACTGACCTGCAGAAATAGAGGGATTTGTTTCCATCCAATATTCAGTTTTCATAAATCTCTAAAAATTCTTTAGAAGTGAAAAACATCCATAAAAAAGGGTGGAAGAAGCTCATAGATCTTGCGCAGAAAATGAGACTGTGAATAGGCAGAGAGTACCCTGTGGCAAAGTTCTGTCAGTTGTGTTTTCTCTCACAGTTACCTTAAATCTAAAGAGTGTGATAATTGTGGTTTTGTTCTACTGTAATACATCAGTGTTTCTCATATGTTTTATTTTAACAGCTGATTGTACACTGACAAGTAATAGCAATTAGCTTCTTCAAAAAGTCAGTAGTAACTTACAGCTCTAGTTTTAACAACACTTAGGATGTTAAAAGATGGGTACATATGATCTAAAAATTAATTAGAACATACACCAAGCAATATTTTCTTAACAAACCATATTATACTTAATGCAGCTTTATATATATATATATTTTAAAGCTTTAAAGCTTTTATTTATTTGTTTTAGAGAGAGGGAGGGAGAGCAGTAGCAGTGGGGGGTGGGGCGGCGGTGAGGGAGAGAGAATGTCAAGCAGACTCTGCATGAGCTGGGAGCCTGACATGGGGCTCGATCTCATAACCCTGAGATCATGATCTGAGCCAAAACCAAGAGTCAAATGCTTAACCGATTGAGCCACCCAGGTGCCCCAAGGCAGCTTTATATTTCTAAAGTAACAAAGTATCTTTAAATCTGTAAGGGACATTAAAATTTTATCTTATTTTTCAGTACCCCATAGATTTATACTTTCCTTCAGACAGGGAAAAATACCTTTCAGTCCCACTTTAGAATTTTATAATTTTTATCCCTTTTCCTCTAGGAGTAAATGTGAAGATTTGGTATGTAGGATAGGATTTTCCTGGAGTTTCTCAGTTTGGTAATGCATGTGTACAATACTGTGTGTGTTCCTGAAATCAGCAAACTAGCATTTTCTGTTGACTTTCTTGTTTAGTTTTTAATAAGGGATTGTGTAATTTTAAGGTGTTTTTCCTGTGCAGTTTATCTTGGTGGATTATTTGATGCCTTATCATAGCGCAGTGATAAGCTATATTATATTAATCACAATTTCTGAGTGTGAATTATTAGAGCTTTTCCATATCTGAGATTATACAGATGATCACTACACTATTTTCTTAGCTGAAATTTTTATTCTGTAGGGATTCCTGTTCTTTCTTTTTCACCTAACTGGGCTTTGTTTCGAGCATCTTTGATAGTGGTGTCAACCCTTTTCATACTAGTGGAGAGGAGTTAACCACAGCAGTTAAGAACATTGTCTCAGGAACTGATCCCAGCTCCATTACTTAATAGTTGTGTGCCCTCGGGCAAGTTACTTTATCTTTCTGTTTCCGCACTACGAGATGGAGATAACACCAGTACCTACTCTTGGGCTAGTTTTGAGGGTTAAATGGTTACAGCATGTGAGGCATTTACACAGTACCTGGCATGTTAGTACTCGGTAAGTTGTAGCATTATCTTTACACTTGTGCTCTTTTGCGCTATTTTTCTAAGACATCTGTACTCACTGATGTTTTTAGCTGCCAGCTGGTTCCATCTTCCCACTTTAGTACAGTGAGTAAAGGTTTGGTGCTATCGTATGGGTAGGTAAAGTCTGTCATAGGCTGTGGGGTCTATCTTATTGTGGTCTTCAGAGTTCGAAGGGGAGGGATCACAGTGATCCAACCCAATATTTTGCAATTGCCGGGCACTAAAGTGTTCCCCCAAATTGACATACACAGTGTCACTGAAGAATTGTTAAAAAAAAAAATTGTGCATGGATTTGGATTAACCTTACTACTTGAAATAAAGGTGATGCTGTGTAATCCTTTAAAAATCTCTACTTATTCTGTGGATTTTATGATCCTTTTTTATTTAAGTGTACTTTCTTTCTTTCTTTTTTTTTTTTTAAGATTTTATTTATTTATTTGACAGAGAGAGAGACAGCCAGCAAGAGAGGGAACACAAGCAGGGGGAGTGGGAGAGGGAGAAGCAGGCTCCCAGCGGAGGAGCCTGATGTGGGGCTCGATCCCAGAACGTCAGGATCACGCCCTGAGCCGGAGGCAGACGCTTAACGACTGAGCCACCCAGGCGCCCCTATTTAAGTGTACTTTCAAAGTACTTTTTCCGCCATGCCATCTGGAGTACATAAATAGGAACATAGGGAATTTAATATCTGTGTAGCTTGAAATTTTTTAAAAAAGCAACAGTATTCATAATTATTCTTAAATTGACACTCTAAAACACTTTTCATATCTTATGGGACAGTTCTTTTTAACCAGGGTTGGAATGATCACTTTTAGCTAGTTATCCCCTTCTGTAAAGTGGGGATAATAGTAGCTTCTATCTCATAAGATTAAATGAGATTAAATATAAAGTTCTTAGAATGGTGTTTTAAAGCACCAGGTGTGGACTGTTAATAAATGTTTATTCTTGAATTTTGTTTCTTATTTGCCTGCACAGAATGCTAAAGATAAAAAAATGACTTTTTTTCCAGAGCAAGTGGAATTACCTGCTGTGGCATCAGTCAGTGCTTCAGTAATTAAATCTCCATCAGATCCTTCACATATTTCTGTTCCTCCACCTCCACTTTTACTTCCAGCTGCTACCACGAGGAGTAATAGTACATCCGTGCCCAGTAGCATTCCCAGTATAGAAAACAAACCTCCACAGGCTATTGTTAAACCACAGATCTTAACCCATGTTATTGAAGGCTTTGTAATTCAGGAGGGATTGGAGCCATTTCCTGTAAGTAGTAAGCAAATTTGTATTTTTTTAATTATTCATGTAGCATTATCTTTAAATGTAGTGTGTTGTTCTTTAATAAAATACTTACAATTTTATTTCAAAAAGTTGTCGATCCCTTGTCTAGAATTTCTCTATATATTCTTTATTTATTTCCAAATATATTTCTAGAATTTTTATGCTAGCTATTGTATAAACTAAGGGAAAAAATTTCAGGATATTAAGGATACCAGTTTTAAAATTTTTAGAGAAAGATAATGGGAAGTTTACTCCAGTGAAATAAATCTTTCTTTTTTCTGTTTAAGGGCGTGAAATGACACCTAAAGTGCATTATTTTTTTAAAATGGTGTTTCTTATATAATGTGATACTTTGTGATCTTTAACTTGAGTGCATAAAATAATAACTGCCCAATGACCTGATACTTCTGAAGTTACCCAGTTGATGGTTTATAATTAGCAAATAGATTTTCTCATTCTTAAATCTCAGCCTTTAGCCATATTTTAAAAATGCCTTAAAATATTCACATTGGAGGTGCTATTTCTGTCACTGAAAGTCTTATAAGTTGAGACTAGCTATACATAATTTATATGCTAATATCTAGAGATGAACGTCCATTTTTCCTTAGAAAATAAAGACAAGTGGCCAAAGTCAAAGCCAAAATCTAAGACAACAAAAGCATTCATTTCAAAAGCCTTTGAATTATATCCGGTGTTTTAGATTCATGGTGGTGAAGATCTTGCATTGTGATAGTGGGTTGCCTCATCATTTGCCTTGGCTTCAGTTAACTGTGTGTTTCAAATTTGGATCTCCTGTAAGAATTCTGATAGTGGAGCAGTATTTTTTCCCTGCTCCTCAGGGTTTGGATCTTTCAGTGCTGCATAAAGTCACTCAAACTTTTTGATCTTAATTTTTGCTCATCTGACAAATGGAGATGATACTTGGCTCTGAGGGTTGTTGTGAGGATTAAATGTGCACATGTTGTTCTGTGCAGTTCCTGGCACTTAATACCCATAGTTGCTGCTATTAATAATCACTAGTGACAATGACAACTTTTTTTTCTGATTACAAAATTAATAATGTATTATCGTAAATGGAAAATATGGGAAATGTACAGAGCAAATAATCCCCAAGCAATACCACAATGTGTATTTTTTTAGGTATATATTTCATATGATCAAGAATATATATATGTAGTCCTTCTGTCAGTATATTTAGTTTTTGTTTTCTCATATGCTTAATAGTACTTTGGAAACATTTTGAAAGGTTACATAATACTCCACTTTATGGAAAACCATAATTTATGTAATCCTTGCATTATTATTGGACATTTTAGGTTTCCATATTTAGTAATTTCTTTAGCACAAATTTCTAAAAGTACAGATACTGAATCACATTACATATATATTCATAAGGCTCATGATATATATTGCCAAATTATTTTCTGGAAAGATTGATTATTTATTTGCTTTATTTTTATTTTTAAAGATTTTATTTTTAAGTTATCTCTACACCCAGTGTGGGATTCAAACTCACAACCCCAAGATCAAGAGTCACATGCTTTTCTGACTGAGTTAACCAGGCGCTCCTGGAAAGATTATTTAAATATATTCACACACTAGAAGTGTGAACTCTTAGCAGCACTGAGTATTAGTTTCTTCAGCAATACCCTTTGTAAATTTTACTTGAGGTATATTAAATATACTAACTGAAATGAACAAAATTTGAAAGTTCATGGGTGCTTTATTCTCTAAAGTTAAATGTAGAAATTTACAATAAGCTATCATTCACCATCTGGCAGATATTGGAGACTTAACCAGCATTCTTAAAGGAGGTTCTATATCAGATTAGCTAAAGGTTCACTCGTAAATCGGTAAATATTTTTGGTCTGGATTGTTTTTGCTGAGAACATTTCTAAAATAAGTAGTATTTATGTCTTAACCAAGTATATTGAACATAAGCGAATATTTTGTTATTGATTTTCATGCTAACGTTTGAGGATTTTTCCATTTCTTTTTGTGATCATAGTGGATTAGGTTGCTGAACTAGGTAGGAGTCAGGAGACTGAGTTCTAGTCCTGATTCTGCTTTTGTAAAGAAATCACCTAAACACTTAGAACATTATTAGTTCATTCATCTTTAAAATACATACAATAATGATCTATCCTGAGGAGACCAACCCTATGAGTAAAAAGGCTTATACATGAAAAATAAATCTTAAAAGTTGTTGCAGAAACAAAATTAAGGATACTGGTTAATCAAAATTTATAACCGATTTTTATTATTTATTTATTTTTAAAAAGATTTATTCACTTATTTCAGAGAGAAAGCATGAGCAAGCATGGGGAATGGGAGGAAGGGGTCAGGGGAGAGGGAAAGAGAGTCATAGGCAGACTCCGTACTGGGTGTGGAGCCCAGTGCAGGGTTTAATCTGATCTCACGACCCTGACATCACTACCTGAGCCAAAACTAAGAGTCATGCCTAACTGACTGCACCACACAGGTGCCCCTATTACTGCCTTTTAAGGACATTTTTTAACTACTTGCCTAAACCAGGACACTAGGTTCTGTTTGACAGAGACTTTGAAGCATCCATACTGCTGATGATTTGAAATACAAACTGTTGATGTCCAGATTGCCTAAAATGTTCTTAAGGAATAAAGCACTTAGCGAATCAGTTCAACTGATCAGTTGAACAAGTAAATTAGCACAGATGCTGTTCATTTCAAGAGGTTTTTTAACCAAGTTATTTCTGAAAAGCCTTTTAAAAGATTATTTTATTCTCTCTTCTAAAGGTGAGTCGTTCATCTTTGCTAATAGAACAGCCTGTGAAAAAAAGGCCTCTTTTGGATAATCAGGTGATAAATTCTGTATGTGTTCAGCCAGAGCTACAGAATAATACGAAGCATGCAGATAATTCATCTGACACAGAGATGGAAGACATGATTGCTGAAGGTTTGTGGATTTTACTTAAGATACTGTTTAACTTTGACCTTTACCATTTGAAACAGGATATGGATTTTTATTCTACACATATTTTCACACACTAGGAAGCTATTCACTTTTATTCTTATATAATGCATTATTTAACTGACGTAAATGGAAAGCTAATCAGACTTTTAATGGATAAATAATTCAAATAAAAAGATTGATGTTTAATTTGCATAATGTCAATTTGATTTTTGAAGGCGTGTGGGAGGGAAAGTTCCATTGTATATGAAAGTAATTTAGAATTTTAGCATCAAAGCAACCGGTTCTCTGTCTTTTTTTTCTAAGCAGACTTAACTAAGTGACTGTTTTGCTGAGTTTGCTTAAAAATTTAAAGCTCCTGGGTTGTTTGGTTTTAGACTTTCCATATCCTGATGTTTGATGTCGGGTAGGTGTTAACAATTGTAGTAAGGATGTACTTGTCAATCAAGAGGTGATTAAATTTGTTCAAAGAAGAAAATATCACTAAATCTTCTTAATGTCAGAGATTCCTTCTTTATAGATTTTAGTCTAATAGTGAAATATTACAGAAAAGTCAGTCATATACAAATTTACTATAGGAAAACAAACACAAATAAATGCAGAAGTTATATATTTTATTTTTTATTGATTCTGATCATGGTCCTGTAATTGTGATACAGTTTAATCAAATAGCATTTAGTGTAGTCAGGGCTCTACAGTAGTGATTTAATTAACATCTGTGTCTAAGTAATTGTCCTTAATATCTTAGTATATTTCATCTAAAATTAATTAACATTCACATGTTTATTGAGCACGTATTATGTGTGCCTATACTTTGGTAAATTAAGCAAAATAGCATGCTGGTAAACAAAATAGTCTTCGCCCACGGTTTTCCTGTTTGTTCGGAGGAAGGCACCTGTGTCATTGTTAGTAGGTTATAAACTGTTGAAATGTATTATTTGAACAGCAAAGAGTATGCTAGTGGTATAAAATTTGGTTTTTACTGCTAACTTAATATATTGAGATCGGTTTGATTTTTTTTCACTTTAAAAGAATGTTAACAATGAAAAATTTCAAACATACATAGATTAGAATTGTATAATGAATCCTCACTCACCCAGACTCAGCATTGTTACCCAATTTCAAACATTATTTTTGCCATACCAGCTTCATCTATCCCTTTTGTTTTCCTCCCTCCATTCCCCCTCTTTCTCTGTTGCCTTTCTCTTTCTCTTCTTTTCTTCCCTCCTTTCTGTTTAAAAAAAAAAAAATCATAGTCCTCATTTCATTTCACTGGTATATAACTCATTGTGCATTTCTAAAAAACATGCATTTTCTTATGTAACTATAGTGCTATATCACACAAAACAATATTAATAGTAATTCTTTGGGGTCATCTAGTACCTAGTTCATATTAAGATTTCCTCAATTGTATAATTGTATAAATTGTTATAAATATCCTTTTATAGTTATTTTTCAAATCAGAATCCAGACAGGTCTACATTTTGCCTTTTGTTATGAACTTAATTTCATTTAATTCCTGAATACTTTTATCTGAGAAAATGTTTCATTTGAGATGAAGAGTAGTAAAGATGAATATACAGGGTTTTTTTTTCTTCTTTTTTTCTTTTTTTTGAGGGGGGAGGGGCAAAGGGAGAGAGAATCTCAAGCAGGCTCCATGCCCAGCGCGGGGTGGGGGAGGGCTGCTATGTGAGGCTTGATCTCACAGCCCCAGGAGCATGACCTGAGCCAAAATCAGGAGTCGGATACTTAACCGACTGAGCCACCCAGGTACCCTGCAGGGATTCTTTTTCTTGCCTTGAACTACAAGAAGTGTATAAATGAAAGTTCTAGGCTACAAAAAATATATATTGTGCCCTGTTGTGTGTACACATTGGAGAAAAATGGAAAACTGCTTAGGAAGCTTCACAGCATATGTCATGATACTCGTGGTTTATAATAGACATACAGCATATGTTAGACTGTGGTAGAATCTGAGAGGAACTTTTGATCTAGTAGGAACTAGTGAATTTAAGATAACTAAGGAGTAACGTAAATTTTAAATGAATTGTATAGATGGTAAGAATTTGGGACTTTAAAACTGATTTTAAAACCAGTTGAGATAAACCACACTGTGGTTTTGGAACTGAAATGAGGTATCACCTCGCACTGGTCAGAATGGCTAGTATCCAAAAGATAAGAGACAAGAAATAGCAAGTGTTGGAGAGGATGTGGAGGAAAGAGAACCCTCATGCACAGTTGGTGGGAATGTAAATTGGTGCAGCCACTCTGGAGAATAGTATGGTGGTGCCTCAGAAAACAAAAAAAGATGTACCATATGATCCAGTAATTCCACTTCTGGGTATTTACCCAAAGGAAATGAAAACACTAATTTAAAAAGATACATGCACTCCTATGTTTATTGCAGCATTATTTACAATAGCCAAGATAAGGAAGCAGCCTAGGTGTCCGTCATCAATAGATGAATGAATAAAGAAGATGTGGTATGTATACACAATGGAGTATTTCTCAGCCATAAAAAAGAATGAAATCTTGCCATCTGTGACAACATGGATGAATCTATAGGGTTTAATGCTAAATGAGATAAGCCAGATTGAGAAAGACAAATACCCTATGATTTCACTCATATGTGGAATCTAAAAAATAAAACAAGCAAACAAATAACAATAGAAAGAAACAGACTTATAAATATGGAGAACAAACTGGTGGTTGCCAAAGGAGATAGGGTTGGAGGATGGGTGAAATTGATGAAGGCGATTAGAAGGTACAAACTTCCAGTTATAAAATAAATAAGTCACAGGGCTGAAAAGTGTACAGAATAGGGAATATAGTGACTAATATTGTAATACACTTGTAGCAAGTATTTCATGAGTATAATTGCTGAATGACTGTTGTGCACCTGAAACTAATTTAATATTACATGTAAATTATATTTGCAATTAAAAAAAACCTGGGTGATGGAATGTTCTGAATATGTCTATTAAATCCATCTGGTCCAGTGTTTCATTCAAAACCACTGTTTCCTTGTTGATTTTCTGTTTGAATGATCTGTCCATAGTGGAAATGGGGTGTTAAAGTCCTCCACTATTATTGTATTACTGTCGATTATGTCCTTTATGTTTGTTAGTAACTGTTTTATGTATTTGGGTCCTCCTGTGTTGGGTGCATAAATAATTACAATTGTTATGTCTTCTTGTTGAATTGTCCCCTTTATTAGTGTCCTTTGTCTCCTCTTACAGTCTTTGTTTTGAAGTCTGTTTTGTCTGATTGCTGTCCCAGTTTTCTTTCGCCATTCATTTGCATGATAAATGTTTCTCCATCCCCTCGCTTTAAATCTACAGGTGTCTTTCTGTCAGAAATGAGTCTGTTGTAGGCAGCATATAAATGGATCTTGTTTTTTTATCCATGCTGTCACCCTATCTTTTGATTGGAGCGTTTAGTCCAGTTATGTTCAAAGTAATTATTAGATATGTACTTATTGCCGTTTTGTTACTTGTTTTATGGTTATTTCTGTACAACACTTGAAAAGAATGCAAACTGGTACAGCCACCATGGAAAACTGTATGGAGGTTCCTCAAAATATTAAAAATAGAACTACTCTGTAGTTCTACTCTACTCTATAATCCAGTGATAGCACTATATACCCCCCAAAAACAAAAACACTAATTCAGAGGGATATATGCACCCCTGTGTTTATTGCATCATTATTTACAACAGCCAAACTATGAAAGCAGCCCAAGTATCCATCGATGGATGAATGGATAAAGAAGATGTGGTATATACATACAAAGGAATATTACTCAGCCAAAAAGAAGAATGAAATTTTGCCATAACAACAACATGGATAGAGCTAGGGAATATAATGCTAAGTAAAATAAGTCCGAGAAAGACAGCTAACCATATGATCTCACTCATGTAGAATTTAAGAAACAAATGATCAAAGGAAAAAAAAGAGACCAAGGAACAGACTCTTAACTGTAGAGAACAAACTGGCTTCCAGAGGGGAGGTAGGTGAAGTAGGTGATGGGGATTGAAGAATATGCTTATCATGATGGAAAACAACAACAAACGTGGCTGAGATTATTGCCAGTTTGGTAAGTTTTCTGTAGAGATGGGATTTGACCTGGGTCTTGGACGATAAAACATAGATAACAAACAGGAAGAGCCTTTCAGATTGGAACCATGAATAAATGTACAAAGGATGTTCACATAACTTCAGGAGGGGGCAGTGAGGAGTGGACTGTGGGCTTAGAGAAATAGTGAGAAGTAAGGGGCGCCTGGGTGGCTCAGTCGTTAAGCGTCTGCCTTCAGCCCGGGGTGTGATCCCAGGGTCCTGGGATTGAGCCCCATATCGTGCTCCTTGCTCAATGGGAAGCCTGCTTCTTTCTCTCACACTCCCCCTGCCTGTGTTCCCTCTCTCGCTGGCTGTCTCTGTCAAATAAATAAAATCTTAAAAAAAAAAAAAAAAAAAGAAATAGTGAGAAGACTGGCAGAATCAGATTCTAGAGTATTTTGGATAGTTGACCAAGTCGTTAGGAGTTGTCTTCTTGTCAAGAGGATGCTTACTGAAGATTTTTAGGTAGGTTACATGAAAGGGGTGTTTTTAGAGCTGCTGGTCATCTGTAGGATGAGTGTAGGTTTGGTCTGTAATTGATACTTGTAGTTATAGTGGGAAGAGGAAGGAAAGGATTTATGGAAGACAAGGCAAAGGGTAGTTTAACAGGAGAAGTTACCAGAGTAAAGAAAAGGAAGATTTAAAGATGATTGATCTATGCATTGAGTAGTAAATAAGCCATAGAGATCTAATGCATAGTATAACAAATATAGACAACAGTATTCCTTAGAGACTAAAACTTAAGTATTCCAGTCACTAAAAAGGATAACTATGTAAAGTGATAGAGGGTGATGGAGGTGCTAAATATTGCTACAACAACAACCATAATATATAAATGTATCAAATTAACACATTGTACACTTAAATGTGCACAGTGTTATAAGGTAAATATAGTTAAAAAAGATTAATCTGTTTCATAGTGGAGCTTTATTTACATAAAATATGCCAAATTTTTAAATACTTCATAATTTAATTTCCCAAGGTAATTTTATAAAGTGTTTCTATAACTGTGTACTTCAGTACTATAGAGTGAAATGAAGTCATTTATTTACTGGCTTTAGTACTATATACAGTGTAATTCAGTACTTAAAAACTTAGTGTGAGGATTATTGTCTTTTTAGAGGATAATCTCTGTTTCTGGTTCTGTAATATCTCCAACCAGTAGACTGTGATTTACCAAAATATCTTGTGGCTTCCCTGGTAAATCATCATATCATGATTTCTGGCTCACTGCCTCTCTCTTTCGCTTCTTATCGTTAAGGGATCTCAAGTTTTCTGGAAAACGAAAAAGTACTCCTCACAAAAAAGGGGACATCTCTTAGTTAGGGTATATATTTGGCCACTCCATTAGAAACCCAGAATAATTTTTTTTTTTTTTTAAGATTTTATTTATTTATTTGACAGAGATAGAGACAGCCAGCAAGAGAGGGAACACAAGCAGGGGGAGTGGGAGAGGAAGAAACAGGCTCATAGCGGAGGAGCCTGATGTGGGGCTCGATCCCGTAACGCCGGGATCACGCCCTGAGCCGAAGGCAGACGCTTTAACCGCTGTGCCACCCAGGCGCCCCCCCAGAATAATTTTTGATTAAATAAGGTAGAAGTTTAATTTTTGCCCCAATGCAAGCAGGTGCTGGGCACCCAAGCTGCCAGCTGCCAGTGTGTTATGGCTCTCTCGTCCCTAGAATGCTGCTTTCGTTTCCAAGATGGCTAATTTTCATTTTCACATTCTAATCAGTGAAGTGAGATGGGGGAAAAGGATACCACCTGGTATTTGCAAGCATTTCCATTCACATGTCATGGATGGCCACACCTAGGGCAGAAACCGTAGTTTATTTTCAGAGCCCATATAACCTTGCTGAAAATTAGGATTTTGTTACTGTGGGAAAAAAGTGAAGAATGGATGTTGGAGAATTACCAGCTGTTTATGCCATAGACTTCCATCTTTATTAACTAAAGCAACAATTTTTGAACTCATTTGGCTCTGTAATTTTTTATTCACAAATGTGAAAAAGTAGCCTTGGTAATACCAAATCTGTTAAAATTCTGACAAACATGAGAACAGGGATTTTTGAAGGTTAATGTTCCTCTCTTCGTTATGAGAAATAAAACCGATGTTCATTTTTTGTTAGGTTGTCTTGCCTTAGACCATACCTGTTTGGATCTCCCCTCTCTCACCAGCAAAAACATGTCTTCTCCTTTATAACGGATTCTAACCCATTATCAGGTGTTATATATTGCTACATTAATGAATACAAGCTTTTTAAAGCTTTCAGTGTAGTCTGGAAATGGAACAACTTGACTAGATTCTTTGGGGCCAGATTGGTGGCAGTGGTGGTGGAATGAGAGGTTCTGTCTCCTGTCAGACCAGGTTACAAGCATGACAAAGTGAAAACAATACTGGAAGTTATGACATCAGTTCCCAGGAATGTGTTGTTGAGCCACAGTTGTGTAAAAGCCATTTCTAGGTCATTGGAAGGAGCAATTTTTATTTTACTTGTTTTGAGACTCTTTCTCATTGCTACTCACCGGATGACTTGCTTATGAAGGTCGTCCTGAAAATTTTTTTACAATGAACTCTTGCTGGTTCATGATTTGATCAGTCATGTTTATATATTTGGATGTCCCTTGGAACTTTAGATATTTCACAGTATGTTTTTTAGTAGTTCTTGCAGTCTTATCTTGATTTAGCACTTTGCTGTTTGCTGCTTCAGTAACACTAAGATAATGTGACTGCTTAAATTTTCTGAGTACGTGTCATCCATGTCTACGTTTCAGAGTCCCTTTCTTCATCTTATTTGGTTAAATGAGTAACATAGAGAAGCACACAGGGGGCTCAGAGCTAAAGGCTTTAGTTAGTGAAGTATGCTTTTTTACTTGTTCTACGTGACTTGGCATAGGAATTATGGTGATGCAAGAACATGGCAGAATATGGTGGATTTAAGATTGTAACAGTTAAAAAAAAGAATTTAACCATTTTTACTTGTAAAATACTTATTACAGGTCTTGGTACTCTTAATTCTTATGTGGAAAATAGGAAACGGAACTGTCACTTTTTATGTCTCCTATCTACTGGGTACTCATGTAGTCTCCATTGCAGTTCTTTGGGAAAGGTATTATAAACCTCATTTTACAGATGAAGATACTGTGGGTCATGAAAATACAATTTATTGCTTATAGGTGATCGCTGCTTATACTTGAGGATTTAGGTAGGAAGTTTCCTTGGGTCTAATAATATGGCTTGAAGAAAATTATGGATATAGAGGTGGAGGGAAGGACATTCTAACTTAATAGAGAGCGCTCTGACAAAAAGGAGAAGTTCGAAATTATAAAGTTAATTGTGATTTTTAAGATTAAAATTTTTTTTGTTTTAATATGATATACCTCAAAGGGACTGTTTTACAGTTAGATATGTGTCTCTGTATTTTCTGTTGTACCTTTGAAAATGTTATCTTACATGCTCCTCTAAAATCAAGCTAATCAAAAGTTTAGCTTCTTTTTGAAGTCACCCTCATTCTCTCCAGTTACAAATAAGTGTTCTCTGCTATGTGTCTTCAGAGCACCATGCACCGAAGTTCACTTTCTACACAGTGCTTTTTGAGAGTGTTCGTTGTGAAGGTTGTTACTTTGCCTTATTCATCTTCGTTTCTTTTACACTGCTCAATAAAGTTATTTGCCCATTTTAGGTATTGGATTCTTAACAAAATGAACCTTTAAAAATGCATTGCTTATTTATACAGAGAAAACTCCATTAAAATGCTTATGGAGGAGTAAGAGGGAGTTGGTGGAGGCAGTTGTTTTTGGAGTATTTTTCCTGCCACAGTGGCTATGGATTGAAAAGTTAAAAGACCATTCCTTTAAGTTTCCTGGAGAGACTGAACTAACTGTATCCAACCAAAGTAGATGCGATAAGAAAATCTGCCACAATTAAATTTTTGGAAGTTTTCCCCTTTGTTTCTTTCTTTTTTAGAGACATTAGAAGAAATGGACAGTGAGTTGCTCAAGTGTGAATTCTGTGGGAAGATGGGATATGCTAATGAGTTTCTTCGGTCAAAACGATTCTGCACTATGTCCTGTGCCAAAAGGTATTCCTATTCCCTTGACTTTCCTAAAGCGGAAACCAACAACTATTGTAAGAAAGCCAAAAAACGTGTAGAATTTACGTTGCCAAAAGGAAGAATATCAAATAGGCATTATCTGGAGCTACTTTGATATTTAGTTACTAAATTTTGCTCTGTGAATTACAATATTCATAACATTTACAGTGAGTTTTACAGCATATTCTCACATTGAAGTAGCAATCTCTTGGTAAGAATACGCTTAGGAGAATGTCTCTTGTGAACAGACCTACTAGTCCTTAAGGTATCAAAATAGTATTTGTTTTATCACCTCATTGTTTGATCAGTATGAAAATACCAGGATTTACTTTGTTTTGTTTTAAACTGTTTTTATTATACCCTGTTTATCCTGGGTTTTTAAGTGGGATAGCTGCAGCACTAGTTCCCTGCATTATTAAATCATCAGAGAGCAAATAGGTCTTTTCTAAATCTGTTTTCAATAGTAATATGATAGGTAAACTGTATTCATAACTAAAGAAATGTTCAGTATCTTCATTGTTTTCATCACAGGTTTAGTTTCCATTAAAAAAAAAAAAACCCTCTGATACTGATGATAAATCCTAATATAGGTATTTACCACTAGAGGTAAAGTGTATGCACAGGTTATTTTGAAGTTTGTTCTCTGTTCCAAGAAGTGATTATTCTCTCAAAGAATATAAGATCTTTTTTTTTTTTAAATTTATTTTTTAAAAGAGTTTTATTTATTTATTTCACAGACACAGCGAGAGAGGGAACACAAGCAGGGGGAGTGGGAGTGGGAGAAGCAGGCTTCCTGCCGAGCAGGGAGCCCGATGCGGGGCTCGATCCCAGGACTCTGGGATCATGACCTGAGCCGAAGGCAGACGCTTAACGACTGAGCCACCCAGGCGCCCCAAGAATATAAGATCTTAATTGTTTTTATCTAGGGATTTTCTTGCATGAACATATTATTTTGTATGATGCCACTACAATATATTTAGTAAAACTTAAGATAAATAAATAATGGGAGTATTTTCCTCCAAAAATGGCTTCATTTGGTTTCTCAAGTTGTCAGTCTTTTATTCACATGTTATCTCATGTTACTGATAGCCTTAACCAAGTTATGTAACTCCTGTTTTAACTCGGGAGTTTTCCAGTTTGCATACATCACAAGAAAGATGGGTGGCTCTCTAAGTCATTAACAACTGAGGGAAAAGGATGGCTTTTCAGACTATTTTAAATGTCTTGACTATTAAATATTTCAGAACATTTAACACTATCATCACTCCTCCCAGAGATGATTGCTGAGTTCAAAGTTGTTATACCTTTAGGTGAACCTCTTTAGGGGGTAAGGGATCCTAATATAAGGGGAATGCAGAAGAGAGAGCAAGGAGGACAGGATAAATTAGGTCAGGGAAGGACTGCTATCTACATGTCTGCCTTGGGGACCTAAATATTGAGGGACTAAATAGCAAGTGCAAGGTTAGTCTGTCTGTTCTCTAGTCAGTGGGGAAGGAAATTTTGTAGATTACTGTGAGTGGAAATCAGAAACCTGTAGAGCTGAGCGCACAGGTCAGCATATTGAACACAGCGGGGGCTTATTGAATCGTTTTAGGGTAAAAGGAAGCGGCCATCAGGGCACTTTTTTAAAAATCTATTTTTTGGGGGAAAAAATAGCCTATTTATTTTCATAGCATTCTTTACTTCCACCTCCCGATATTTTCATAAAACGTAGATGAGGAAAATTTATTTTGGTATTTCTATATTGGTCCTAGAATAGTTATCAATAGCAAAGTTCATTGGGATTTATTCTTGTCCTTTTTCTGAGAAATATTCTAGAGCAAAGGAGTTTTGAAAATAAGAAATCACAGTGACAGTTTTATATGTGTTAAAAAGGAACTACATAGTTTTCTTTGCCTTTCTTTAGCTTCTCAGAAATTTGTTTCTTAGATTATTTTTCACTCTTCTTTCTAGAGAAGGGGTTGGCAAACTACCCAGGCCAAGTCCTTCGTGTAGCCCGTTTTTGGATGGTGCCTGAGCTAAGGATGGTTCTTAAATTTTTAGATGGTTGAGAAAAACATGAAAAGAAGAATAATATTTCATGACATATGAAAATTATGTGAAATTCAAATTTTGGTCTAAGTAAAATTTTATTGGAACATGGCCGTGCTCATTGTTATTGTCTATGGTCGCTTTCATGTTACAGTTCCAGAGGTGAATAGTTGTGACAGAGACTTGTATTGCCCACAAAGCTTAAAATATTTACTGTCTGGCCCTTTGTAGAAAAAGTCTGCCGGTCCTGTTCTAGGCCTTGAAACCCAGTAAATAGCATAGGACTCTTTTAAACTGTCACCATGCCTTATAAAGGTCTATATTAAAAAATACTAGTCTATTTTGATAAAATGAAAATAATCTTTCAGCTAACTTTAAAGAATATGTGTATTTGAATTTCCTGAATAGTGAGAACTATGAATTCCTTGTGTAACTCTGAAATCTCAACTTTACATTTTCACTTTTTGATTTCAGTAATATTTGAAAAACTTTTTACTAGCCATTTGAGATTTCCCCCTCTCTTCTCCCTTAACTTCTTTATATTAATCTCTCTTCAGAAATGATTACTTGGGAAAACACCAGTTTGAACATCTACACAATTCATTCATAACGTTGTTTTCTCCTGACCCTTGAATTATTTTGCAAAAAATCGGTTATCATCTGTATTTTGCATGAAGTTTCCCACTATCATGCTGTTATTAGGAGAAAATATCAGTACCTTGTTGTAGGTGTCCAGTAATGTATTGAGAGCTATATTATGAAATATACAGAGGCCATTTTTGACTGTCAGCATAAGTAAATCCATTGAACACTGTGGTTTACTTTCTGAGATATTGCAGGCCTTAATGAAGTATCTGGCACTTACTGATTCACAAGTGCACTTTAAAGTCATAATTAAATATAAATGGAGTGTTCCATATATCGTTTAATATTTTTTCTTACTTGAATTTCTTAGGTACAATGTTAGCTGTTCTAAAAAATTTGCACTTAGTCGTTGGAATCGTAAGCCTGATAATCAAAGTCTTGGGCATCGTGGCCGTCGTCCAAGTGGCCCTGATGGGGCAGCAAGAGAACATATCCTTAGGCAGGTCTGTAGAAACCTTGCTTCAATGTACTATACCCTTTTCCGAAACGCAAGGAAAGTGCAATGCTGTATTTTACTTGTACTACATTTTCCAGCTTCCAATTACTTATCCATCTGCAGAAGAAGACTTGGCTTCTCATGAAGATTCTGTTCCATCTGCTATGACAACGCGCCTGCGCAGGCAGAGTGAGCGGGAAAGAGAGCGTGAGCTTCGGGATGTGAGAATTAGGAAAATGCCCGAGAACAGTGACTTACTACCAGTTGCACAAACAGAGCCGTCTATCTGGACAGTTGATGATGTCTGGGCCTTCATCCATTCTTTGCCTGGTATGTAATGCACCACTTAGGCCTTACATTTCCTCGTGCGTTCACCACAGGAGTGTTAGATCCATCCACACCTACTGCACGAAAGGGCTAGGGAAGTACTGTGTATATGTATTAATTAAATGGCATTTGCTATTGAAATGTGATCTGTTTCCTCTTGCTTATTCCCTCAGCACAACTGGGTATTTTCTCATACCCCCCAAGTCGATAAAAACTGACTAGTCCTGCTTCTGCTGTGACACCTCAGCCGGTGAAGATATTAAAGGTGCTCTCTTCTCTTCAGTCTGATTTCTCTCGAGAGGTCAGTAGAGAGATTGAGTCAGACACTTCTTCCCTTCTGCTCTTCTATTTTTCTATTCTATTTCCTCTTTATTTCCTTATTTAACCTTTTTTAAATAAAATAAGAGAGACTATATATATATATATTTATTATTATTATTTTTTTGCATTTTAGAAAGCTAAACAAGACCTTTTAGAATATGATAACATTTTGGTTTCTTTTTAAAAAATCAAGCTGGTTCTCTTAAAGGAAGCTGCATTCCTTGATTCTTTTCAATAAGTAGACATCAAGAACACTTCTAAAATTTGATTTTTTAAGTAGACAACTAAAATTCAGTTATGATATTCCATTCCAATATTGAGGGTAACTTTCTTATTTATGTTTTTCTGCTCTCTCATTTTGGTACTCTTTCCATCAGCTTAATTCTTTGTGTTCTTTATCTTTTTTTTCTTTAATGCAGCAGTCTTTTATATCTACTTTCTTCAAGGGGCTGGTTACTAAAGATAACTGCACCATTGCTCAATGATCAGAGCCACACTGATTATATATGTTAAGACTATTTTTTTTAAATCAGCAAATCTTACTCATTTTGACCTTATGAATGTAGAAAACAAGGAGATTTTTTAAATGTTTGCTCCATTTTGATTTTATTGTGAGTCACACTATTTCTCTTGATACAAGCTTTCCAGAAAAATATATCCCCTTTGAACTCTACAGACTTAATAAAATTAATCCGGCTGTTTTTGCTGATGAGTCTTTCTGTGAAGGTAACCACTATCTCAGAAGCAAACTAGAGTTAATGTGCTGAGTGAAGAAAGTATATTCAGAACTGTTAACTGCTTTAAAAAAACAACTGCCTGCCATTTTACCTTATATCAACAGAATTCTATGATGTTTTATTATTTTTTCAGTAGCTTGTTTCAGAAATGCTAAATAAGTTTTTTATTATTTTTTTAAACAAGATATGGTCACTTTTAAAGAAAGATTGCAGTTGTTTAAAGAGAAGATACATTTTTCATGGAAGATTTTTAAACACGTACCTAAGGAAACGTAGGTGTGAGTTAAGTGCTAACCATATAGGTTTTGAATCCGCTTTAAAACTGACATGTTAGAAGATGGTGAGTCTTCACTGGTTGTGGTTTTAATATTTAATGACATAAATTTTAGTTTTTAGACCAGTCTAGATATCTTGAATTAACACCAGAATCTCTGCTGATCCCCTGGGGTTGGACTTTGATTCTGTCATCTTCGGTGGTCTCAGTCTTCCACGTGGGGCATTGGAACTGTTAGCCTGATTTCTCATTTGGGGAAACTATTTCCTTTTCTTTGGGGAGGAGCGTTGGTTCATATCCTGAGGAAAGTAATTGGTCAAATAATTAACAAATAATAGGTCTCTGATTCTTCCAGCATCTCATATGCTTTTTTTTTAGGGCTAATTTTCTAACTTTCCCCAATATCCATTTGCTATGAGGTTACTCTTGGCTGCTGTATTAGAACAAGGGCTAAACTCCTTTGTCTCATTCTTGCTTCATTTCACTTAAAAAAAAAAACATGATTGCTTATGTTTGAGATGCTTACCTTAGTTCATCAAGACCTAATTTTGTTGCCAGTTGTTTAGAGAACATTACTTATCATTAAAGGGAAACTGCTTTATAATTTAGAATTGCTTGGTACTGTTGAAGAGTCTGCTTTGCTTTTAGTGATTAAATGGGAGTACTTCCAAACTGCTTTGACGGGCTAGGCTTATTTATGTGATCAGTTATATCTTCTTTCTCAGTGTTTCTTTCTGAATAATCCCTGTGGCCTAAAGTAAATCTCATATCAGAAAACGCTTTTGTCTTCATTTCTCTATGTTCCTCTGGCCCTTGTAATCATCTTTTGAGCCTCTTTCAAGCTCATTCAGGGCTGCGTTGTTTTTCTTCCCCCAAGTGGTCTACCTCCAACCTTTCCTCATAGAATGTACAAACTTACACATTTTGTAATCTCTTGTATTTTCTTTCTTTCCAGTTGAGATAGGCTTCCCTCTCTCATCAGGGCACCTATATTTACTCCTGGAGTTTTCTCTTTTTTTGTGTGTAATGTCATCTTGTGAACCATCCTGGTGGGACCATATTAGAGCTGTATGCTGTATATCCAATCTCAGAGCTGCTACCAAACTGAAAAATTATTTTCTTCTGGGCTGCCTGGGTGGCTCAGTCAGTTGAGTGTCTGACTCTTGGTTTTGGCTCAGGTCACGATCTCAGGGCCTTGAGATTGGAACCTGCTTAAGATTCTCTCCCCGTCTCTGCCCCCCTCCCATACACACTCGTGTGCGTGCTCTCTAAATTAAAAAATATATATTTTCTTCTAATTTTTGTGCATTAAAAAGGTCTCTACGGGAATGATTCTTATTTTCAATTAACTGTAGTTATCTTCTTAACTCTTGATACAGTGCAGAGGTCAATTTATTCTGTATTTATTGATTTGTGAATCTGCAGATTTGGTTTCTCTGTAGGCATATGATAAAGTAGGAATTAACCTAAAAACATATGACTATTGGTTTTCATAATACTAATATTAGGACTTGTTTATGTAATATTAAGTGGCAGGTGATATATTTTCACCAGCCTTACTGAGATCATTTTTGTGCAGAGTGTTTTGTTTTGGGTTTAGCTGGAAAAGTGGCTGGACATTGCAGACCTTGGTTGGGACTTGTCCAGTTGCAGAGGTCCGTGCCCATCCTGATAGCTGCTTCTGGTGACACAAAGCCAGCAATGCTGACTGGTTGCTGCAATTGGGGTATGTTTTACACGAGTCCCTGGGGGCAGTAAGTCCTTTTAGAGAAGTAGATTCTAATGTCAGAAACTCATCGAACTTTAGAGCTCAGAATACCTTGAGCATCTAAACAGTTTTTGAAAATTCATTTTTCTTAAATGAGTTTCTGGAAAAATATTTGCTTCTGCCTTCCCCCCCTTTTTCTTTTTTAAGTAATTTTATTTTTTCATTTCTATACTAATGTATAGCATAACTGCTCTTTGTTGTGGTTGGCTTATGAAGTTGTGATCTAAAATTCTGAAGATAATGCATTCCTACACAATCATGCGTTTCCCAAAACATTTTTTTGTACTTTATTATTTTGCTAATACATTTACCTACTACAAGAAGACATTTGAAGAGGGATCTCCCAGGACAGAGGAACAACACCTGCTGTATATTTCCTCATGGAGAACTCCTTGTTTCTATTCCCAAATGTAGCTCTTACAGTCCTCATTACTTCTCATTGCTCCTGTTTTCTGAATCTAAGTAAGTCCCGCCCTGTCTTTCTCTCTCTTCTTTTCTTTCCTGTGTTCTTGTAAGTAAGACTGAAGAGAGAAGAACATTAGTTCTTTCATAAAAAGAAGGATGAAGTCACAACTAGATGCAAGATTAGTCAGTTTTGTCTGCCCAGTTTTGAGAGCTACCTCTGGGAAAAGAAAGGGAGCTTTTCTATGGTGAGTAATCCCATTTTAACTGTATAATTTCTTTTATATGGTAAATGGGCAAAACCATAACATTCTGCTTAGGGTACTTTTGAAATGTCAGTTTTTAAGTCTGAGAAATTAAAAGAGAGAAATTGAAAAGCTGGCTGCTATATGTGAAACAGGAAAGAAACAACTAACAGAGAAGATGGGAAAAGAAATAACCAAGAGAAAAGATGGCCATACAGCTGAATACCGAAGAAAGTGTATTACTCTTTCTTATAAATAGTTCCTCCCTAGCAGATTCTATTTTGTTTATTGTTTGTTTATTCACTCATCCAGTCCTTCACTTATACAGAAATGTATGTATTTAGCACCTAACAATGCTTTGTGCTTGGTACCGGGGTTATAGGGGTGACACCATTTTATGTAAACAAGTGGATGACACATTTGCAGTAAAAAGGATAATCATTCCAGCAAAGTTGTGCTCTTAAGCAGTGTAATGTAACCATTTCCATTATTTGTTATCTTTGTGTTTTCTCTTAGAATGCTGATTTGCATAAAATAGACTTGAAACTATTAGTTTTTACTCTTAAATTCATTTGTATAATTTCACTGTCTCTTCTAAGGAAGTTTCCACATTATTGCATTCTCTCCTTTCTTGGTTCCTTAACTCATTCCCTTCCCTGGTCCCTGGTTGGTTCTTTACCCTCAGTGGGGGAGTTTACTGAGTAGCCTGCTGTGCAGAATTTGGTAGATAGTAAGAACGTTTGAGGCTCAAGTAGGTGTTAGCGTTGGTACCTGCTAAAGCACCTGGTTTATACTGAGAGATAAACTATTATTTGTCAAGAGATTAGAGAGCAAGCTCATCATTTCAATGGGAATTTATGTTTTCTTATTAAAAGTGGAGACAAATCCAGTGATACCAAGATTTGAAGTTGAAATTACAAGTCAAGCAGTGTAATACATTTCAGCAGCACTGCAGTAGATTGACACTACAATCTTGTTTCAGTTCTTTCCTGAGTGAAAAATAAAAGTGTTTTGCATGTGCTTGGCAATTGAAGATTGTAAATTAGAATAAGGTACAGATGATAATGAAAGTGGTACTCTGGTACTTGAGAAAATATTTCTAAATTGTTACTCAAATGACAGAACATTGTATTTTATTTCTCTGTACCTGTACGAGAAGGGTGTATTATACAAAGACAAGTTCATGAGGTGTATTAACTAGTTAATGCAAACTTGTGATATGTGTGGCATGCTTTGAGGTAACATTGTCTTTTTTGTCAAGGTATGTTATATCTGAACTGATGAATCTACATTTTTCCTGACTCTTACTGATTATTTCTATAATAATATTTTTAGAACAAGAATTCCAAGTAAAGTGCTTTACCTGGATTTTGAATTCTTATTTTCAGAATGCCAAGAAATACTCTCTTCTTCAGGAGTGAACCCAAGACTACCATAAATAAATTTCATTTGTTTCTCAGCCTGGATTTCAGATACTCAGACCCACTGAGAACATAACTGTGACTATTAGAAGTAACATCTGATTTTATGTATTAATGCTAACTTCCTTCCTCTGATCAAATTCTAGGCTGCCAAGATATTGCAGATGAGTTCAGAGCACAGGAGATTGATGGACAGGCCCTTCTTTTGCTAAAAGAAGACCATCTTATGAGTGCAATGAATATCAAACTAGGCCCAGCCCTAAAGATCTGTGCACGCATCAACTCTCTGAAGGAATCGTAACAGGATCATGAGGCTGTGAGAAAATAGCACTTTTTACTCTTCTTAAACAGACCTGTGAGGTAAAGGCTCCAGGTGACCGAGAATGTTATCATATATTGTGCTGGATGGCCAAGCACGGTGGGGTCTCCGCATCAACAGCTGGCATTTCTTCTACAGATATAATTCATCATACATTTTCATAATTAGCCAACATTGGTAAAATTAATTTTACAGGTTACATGCAACAACGAAAGACTGATATAGAGGGCCATGATATTTTTCAAAGAAACGTGTTATACTAGATAATTTTTTAAAGGTGATGTTTATCGTTAATATAAAGAAACCTTTTAAAAGTAATTTAATGATTTACATTTCTCCTCTTTTGATTCGGTTTTCTTATACATTTTTCTACCCTGTAAGTTTTCTATAGGTTGTCATGAGGGATATAATTTAGGAGTAATTTAGGAATAGTTTAGGAGTCCAGTGACTGAAATTGTATGCAATGAGATATCAGTGTGCATTTTAAAAAATATTTATAGACAATTGCTTTGTCTATAAAAAAGGATTGCATTCTAGCATGAATAATACTCATCTGGAAGCCAGAAGAGTTGGTTTCTATTCCAAACTTGGCTAAGAATTTGGTGCGGCTAAGAAAGTTAGTTTTGCTCTTTGTTTTTGTATATTTAGAACAGTGGTTCTCAACAGAGGTCCGTTTTGCTTCCCAGGGGACATCTGACAATGTCTAGGGACATTTTGGTTGTCACAGCTTAGAGGGGCTGGGTAGGGTTGTTATTGGCATCTAGACCATGGAGGACAGGGGTGTTGCTAAATATCCCCCCATGCGTGGGACAGTCCTCCAAAACGAAGATTTATCTGGTCCAAAATGTCAAGTAGTGTCAAAGTTCGGAAAACCTCCTGTAGGAGTGATAAATGTTGCTCTTTTTTCCCCAGAGGGATATTTTGAAAAGATCGGGCACAATAAGGAATACATGATATGTGAAGTATCCTGCTGAAGTATGCTCCCCAGTTTTATGCATACTAGAAAAAAGGGGAACAGTCCACTACATTGACTTGTAAAATAAGGACTAGCGTACAAATAATCTCTCAGAAAGTACAGATTCATATTAATTATCTTCAGTGTCTGCTCTCTGCACTGATGAAGGCATAATGTGATTATACCTTATGAACCAGTGCATAACCTTTGCAAGTAGTCCAGGCTTACTTGGCACGACAGAAGTTTGTAGTGGATATGTGGTTGGTCTTTGGATTTTTCTCTAACCTTGAACATGCTGGGTCTAGCTAGAATGCACATTCCTTTTTCCTTGATTAAACCCTTGCATGCTTCCTACAAAGTACCCACCAAGTAATATCTCTTGGATCATCAGACCTAATTTTGTATGTACATGTTTTAGGGAAAAAAATTTTAAAGCAAAAATTTTCACTGAATAGTGTCCTATCAGAATTACGACATTAAAACAGATTCGTTGTGGGAGCCATGAGAGCCTTATAGTCCTGGACATAAAAAGAATTTGTTTTAATCTTTTTTTTTTTTAATCTTTGCCACAGGATGGAAATGTTTTAAAATTGAAGGAATATACACAGATACTTGGCAGAAGTTCAGTAAGTGGGGAAGAGTCCATGGGTTTCAGTCGTTGTCACTGCTCTTTTCAAAAGACTGTGTTGAGCTAGTAGAGGACTAAAGATGTCATGAAAGACATCACAGATATTTATCTTTTGGCTTTGTGTACATTAGAGAATGTTGATTATTTTTATACAAAAATACAGCGGGTAATTTTTTTAATCTTTAGATGCCTCTTGTTTGAATGTATGCTTTGTGGGATTCTGTTGTGTAGTAATCTTTGAGAAAAGCTGTTTACTGATAGTTACGTGTAGGATTAGAATGTGTAATATAGTGTAAGGCTCATGTTCCAGACCTACAATAGCTTGTAGTCTACGTTACATATTTCTTTATATCACGTTTTTAATTATTAGATTAAAGTTTCAAGGACAGGTAGGTACTCTACAGTCGGTTTTCATTTGTTAGCAGTTATTCGTTATGACAGAGTTGTCATATGCTTGACTTCCCCCCTCATCTTGCAGTTTCAGAACTCAAGTATAGGCTAAGCATTAGTAGCAGATGGTCTGCTGTAGGGGGGCGGGTGTGGAGGGCACAGAGGAAAATCTCCCCTGGAATTAAAACTTTTTCATAGGTAATCCACAAGCAATTGATTATTTGGGGATAGAATCCCCTAGCAATAATGATTACTTCCCATAACTATGTCATCTATAGCCTTTAAGGTATTAACTTTGAACTATGTATAGGTTCTCCTTTTATTTTACTCCCTTTTCCTAATATCAGTCATTATATACTAACGGAAAGCCCCGGTGCCTAGCACTGTGTTAAATATCCAAGAAAGCTCTTATAAGAAGGGGGGTTTTCCATTTGATGAGAGCACCTTATAATCTTAAATCTTGTAATACTCTCGAAAGTAGTCCACATCTTCTCTTGTTCTCACTTAAAACATACCTAGAAAATATACTTGGTTTTTCAAATGAGCTATTTTATTTAGAAATGGCTTATCTGCTCAATTGGTAGTTTTCCCTGTTGATGCCTCTGTTTCTTTCTAGAGGATTTAACCATCTTAAAGTCAGCTTCAGTTATGTATGATGGATATGGACGATAACACTGGGTGTCCACCTCTCTCCTAAGTTCTAAGCACAGTTCTAGTATGATGTAGGTGGGGACAGCGTTATTTTCTTTTTCCTTCATGCTACTAATTGTTCTAGGATTTTCACTGAGAAGGAATGACAAAAAGGGGACATGGGAAGTTCCTCCTACTTTTGCTACCTAAGTTTGCGTTTTTTGACTTCTTTAAACTGATGCACTCTTTTCCCATTGTGGGAAATAAAACCTACACGTTTCAAATTTTATTTGCTTTAAGCCATGTGTTCCTAAGAAAATAACACTGAGAGAGCTGGTTTGTAAACGTTTTTACATGACCTGGATTTTCATCAAGCCTTGTGTAGGCACGTGTCTGACAAGCTATGCAGCTTTCATATAATCACTACCGTATAAGGCAGAGTGCTGTCCCCAAACCTGTCACTTTTTACGTGGCATATAATTATTTCCAGGATGATACTTTCAATTTGCTGTGGCATCGCTAAACAGATGTTTTTCTTAGTCTCAGCTTAAGGGCTGTCACATAGGACTAGAGAAGGTGGAATGGGGGGGAAGACATGGTAGTGAAGAAGCTTGAGAATGGGAGAGGGGCAGACAAGAGACCTGCCACGTTGCTTATCCCACTTCAACACTGAACACATTTCTGCACTTTTAAAGTTAATATTCATGATTTACCTAGTGTTAAATAGAAATGATTTTTTTAGGTAGCCCATTGTTTGTTTTTGTTTCCTAGTGTGTTTAAACACTTAGAACTGTATGAAGTAAGTATTGTTGTGCCCATGCCTTTGAATAATTTTTGACTTAGCTAATAATCTTCATATATCTAGTGTGAAATTATGGTCAGACATTTATTCAGATACCAGTGTGAGACTGAAATCTGTTACAGTGTTCTGTATCACAGACTTGTTCAGTTAAATGTTATAAAGTCCTGTTATTTGCATTTGCAAGCTTCTGGTACCATCACAGCGTAAGTATGGTAGGAAGGCAGTATATAGATCGTATACTCTTAGGTTGTGTTTACACGCGTGTAAACTGTTTCGGAAAGAATAAACTATTATAGATGGATGGGAATGATGCTATCCTCACAGCCATATTGAGTAGCTGAAATCCTGATTGGACACACTGTTAAAAAGTTTTAAAGACATTTTAAACTAGAACCATGTGATTATAGTTTGTGGTTTGAAGATCCTCACCCTTAATGACTGGCAGGAACACAGGCTGCCTGTGTGCAACTGGCACTGAGCCTGACCCGACAGCCTCAGAGGGCCTTGCTTACTGCTTTCCTCCCCTAAAGCCTGTTCTAGCCGGAAGAGAACTGTGGGAAAACTTCTTAGACACCTTTGTCTGAAAATCCTTAGATTTTGTAGTAAGGTTAATTTTAGGAAGGCAATTGGGGCAAGACTTTCTAATACCTAACGGTCATGTTTCAGTGAAACCTCTGGGCAGTGGAAACTGGCCCATCTATGCACAATGTTTAGTCTGTTTCCTGTATACCATATATGTAGCTGGGCCTTGAGGAAGGCTTTCCAGGGAGAAGGATAGGGAAGTGGAGGAAGAGACAAACAGGAGGAAAAGCATTCCAGACCAGGGGATAGTACAGTTAAAGGAGTGAGGTTGTATAGTATAGATATGACCTTCAGTTCAAAATAATACAGTGTAATGGCTGGATCCCAGTTACAGCAATAAGATTCACCTGTAATCATACTGGTTCTTTCAGTCTGTCAAGTGATTCTGCCCTTAGGAGGACTTCCTGCCCCTAACAGGACTATTAATAAATAGTTCCAATGATACATAAGTTAGTGATTTTTGACTTCAGAAAAAGGTGACAACTTGTATTTGGAGAATATCTGTCAAAAACTCAAAGGTTAATTGTTACAATTGAGTTATTGGAATTATAGAGGACAGTATCCATTTTCAGATACCACAGTTGAATCAACCTTGTAGATTGTTATAAAGGCATTTTAAGATAGTATTTTGTTAGGTTGTATCTAAGAATTGGATGACTAAAGAGCTATAGCTTTCTCTCTATGGATTTCAACAGAAGCCTACCTCTTATTTCTTTGATGCACAGTAGTGTGGATCATGAAATGAATGGTTTAATTCACATTCATCAATATTGGTATTTTATCAGTCTATTTAGAGCATTTGATTTCATCTTGAAGATTGTGATTCAATTTAGATAAGCACAAATACAGTATTAGAAAAATAAATATGCAATCTTGCTAAAGTTTAATTTCAACCTATTATAAGCTGTACATCTTAAAAAAAATTCTTTGGGAAGACATTCCTTTTTTGTTAGTTCATAATATGTACCACTATATAGTTTCCTTCATAGCAGCAATACAAGCCATTTCTTCAATAATAAAAAATGTTGAAAATTATATTACCTTCTTTGGAAAAAGTTTCCTAAATTTTTAAGAATTTAAAGTTTTACATATTATTTTTTAGAGCTTATTTAATCTATTCTAAAATAATACTATGAGAAAGCTTTTTTTGAAAGTTGTAAAAGCACTAATACAAACAGCATCATTTCCCAAAGCACAGTGTTTGGCTTTTTCTGAACTTTCACTTGAGCTCACAGACGTTGAAAGGGAGTGGTCTCCCCCCTCCTCAGTTCTGAGGCCCAGCTTCTCTAATGAAAACCCGTTCTACTCAAACCCATGAACACACACCTCTTAAGTGCCATGTTCATGGGACCCTTTAGGAAAGGTTTTCCATGAATGTTTCATTTTTTTCTTTTTTTATAGCTTGTGAACATTTAATTTTATTTAAAGATGACAATTTTAATCTCAGATGTTGGAGAAGAGGGTACATTAGAGAAGTATTTGTTCCCACTACTTTTGAAAAGTATAATTGCTCTCAGTGATATTGATGGCGTCAGTATGAATCCACAGAAAGAAAACCTGTACAAAGGTTTTAAAATGTATTGTTGAAGAGAAATCTAATGATGAATTTTAATTCAGAAAAAACTTAATATAAATTTAAAATACTGTTATGCTAACATGCATAGTTTTAAATATAAGAGTAATTTAGTAAGTCCTTTTAGACCACCTATTTGACTCCAGTAATCTTCTTAAGGATTGATAGTAGCCATCATTTATTGGCTTAAAAGTTATGCTTTAGGGAATATTATCAGTGTTAAATCCATGTTTTGTGGAGCTTTAATTAATGGAGGTGAAGAAGTTGGTGTTTATGATAGTGGTGGGGCTGGTAGTGAAATAAACATCAATCTGTTTTAGAAAGGAGGAACTTTTTTTTAGTCTTGCCTCAAGCAAACCAGAAGGGTCCATTGCTTAAAATCTTTGTTTAGACTGTGTTGTTAAAGTCGTCTTTTGTTTTAGGTAGTACTAAATAGTCTACTTCAGTAGTAAATAATAGATGAACATAATCATTGAGTTAACGTGATGAATGAAGATAAAACGCTGGTTGGGGGGCTGGGAGTTTTACTTGCAGTTGTGGACTTAGGGGCGAGTGACACCTTCAGCCCCTCCTTAGCCTTTAATGTGTTCCGTCTTCTGAATACACAGTATGGAGCCTCTACTACTCAAAAGGCTGATTTTGGTTTAAATCATCTTTAAAGCACCTCCCAGCTCGAAATCTGTGATTCTAGGCCACATAATGGGGTATTTTTAAAGTTGCTTCTACTTAATTCTCTTTCACTTTTTGATGGTTCATTTCATACTAAGAGTTTTTGCTGAAAGGTAATTGTTAAGCGTCCATTTCCTGGGTCGCCTGCAGTCTTTGTTCTCTTACGGATTAAAGTAGAGAAGGAAAATTGTACAGACAAGCAAATGAGGGCATTTTTCTAAATGCTTCCTACTAGTTAACCACTGAACATATGAACTCATATGAACACTGTCATTCGTGCATCGATCCATTCATTTAGCAAACCATTTGAACACTTACTATGTGCAGTGTGTGGTAGACAGGACTTGATCTGGTAGTAAGTACAGACAAAATTCTAATTGTGGCTTTAAACGAACATGGACATTGTTATTACCCCTTACTGTACTGAATGTGAAGTTGGAACCGAGAGGGAAATTTTTATGCACTGGGCAAATAAAGTATTATTACATTAGATGACATCTAAGGGGTCTGAGTGAATCACAGCACAATATTCCTCAAACACATTTCACGTACTAACCATAGTCAGTCATATACCTGATTAGGATACAAAATCAAGGGTCCCTGATAAGGATTTACATGTTGAGACTGTTGCGACAGCCCATGTTTCTCAGAATTATTGACACTTGACTATTCCAGAGGTGTTGCTATACAGGGTGTGTGGCAGAACAATACAGAAAGAAGCTGGTGCTGATTTACTCTGCTTTTTTAACTACAAAAGCTTCACACCCAGTATTGACAGTGGAGTAACTTTCTAAAACTGAAAAGTCTCAAAGGAGATCGCTAAACAGGTTTTTTATTGTCTTTTGTTTATAAAGCAAGAAATTACACAAAATTTATTGTTACTACAAAATCTACTTTTTAGAAAGCACACATGTATTACATAGTAAAAGGGTTTCCTTTAAAATGCAGAACTGGTCAACATAAAAGCATCCCATGCTTGAACTGACAGCTACTTGGGGGATAAATATCGAATGGCACTGGTTAATCGGGTGAAGGTTCCTTACCACTTGGGGTTCTGGGAAATTACGTTCGCACTCCCGTTGAGCAGCAGTACACATTAACATCACCTGATGCCAGCGCTCCCCGTGAAGATACAAAGTGAAAATATCTTTTTTCCTCACCCCCTCAATATAAAAATATCTAATATTAAAAAAGACCTTTTATGCATCATAGTCGCAGCTTTTAAAGCAAGATGTCCCAATACATGTTAGATTAGAATCTAAAACGGATTGAAAGTAGAACACTGACATCTGAGTAACCAGATAGTCTCGGCTTAAAAAAAATTTGCCATGGTCTTAGTTAAAATTTACTTTTAAAATGTTTTAATTTACCTAACTTTTCAAATATGTTATGCTGTCAAAATAGCTATTGCATACTTTTTGTATATGTATTTTTAAATTTTAAAAAGCTAACGGAGTGTGCAAAGATGGTATAATTTTAGATGTCTGATTGCCAGTACACTTAATTAGATTCCCAGTCAACTCATTCAGAAGTCTGGTCTTGTTTTTTCCATTGGGAAAAAAAAAAAGTGAGTTCTAAAAACTATCTTCAGAGTGAGGCGTGAGCTGTGGTGAAGGCTGGAGTTGTAGACACAGTGTGCAGAGGGGTACTGACAGGAGAGGCAAGGGTGGGCATTTCAAGCCTCTGTTAAATTACTGCTTTTGTCTTCTTCTTTAAAAAAAAGTTACTTTGTTGATTTAACAAAGGCAAATTGTGTTTTTTTTTGATGTTTCAAGCACATGTTAACTGATTTTTAAATTCCTTTTGGTTCCCCCCACTGTTCTAAAAGAGGACTTTCATATTACTAAAACCTCAAAAGCTCATCTACCCAGGTTGAAAAAAGCATCACCAAGGGGAAAGGAAACCTTTTTTACTTTTACAGAAAACAGATGTGTTAAGATTATGTATAGATGTATTCTTTCCATTGGATATTGTATTAGAGTCTCCTTACAAGAGATGAAATAGTTTTAGCACTCTTAGCGTTCCTAGGCTGGTGTCTATAGCTACAGTTTTAAAATGTATAACCTGAAAATGAAGTTAATTTTGCATTATGAGAGCACACCATGATCTATGTAAAAAGACTGTCCATTTGGTGTATTTTTTTAAAAAAGAAAGCACTTTCATATTAACAAGTAGCATGTGTATGAATTTTAGATTTTCATATTTGTTGTGTCTGTATTCAGTGAAGTAAAATTGAGCATTCAGATGTTTGTTGATGGCAACATTAACTGTTAAATTAAAGCACCTTATACTCTGCTGCTTAAACTTGCTTGTAATTGCACCTTTTGTTACCTGCACATTTTCACATAGAATATTGTTGTTAACATTGCCTCGTGTGGGTCTGGATGGAAGGTTAGTGGGCCTACAGGATCATTTATTTATATTGTTTATATTACAATAATATATTGTAGACCAGTTGTAAGTTCATTTCTTTACAAATAAAAGCCTCTTCCATTTGGCTGGTCTATTGAATAATTTTTTTCTTTAAGCTTATGAGGGCTTTGAAATAGTTACAAAAATCTGCAGAGTGTAAATATCTTTACTAATTAAGTACAATATATTTTAAAGCATCTCAGTCCTATTTAATGGCCAGTTAGAAAGTGGTACAGTCAGGGGGAGAGTAACACCGAGAAGGAGGGGGACCAAGTTTGGAAATGGTGACAGGTAGTTCAACAAAGTGACTTCAGGTGATTCTGCCACTTAGACTGCTTTACTCTGGCAGTTCTGCCCATCAGCGGAGATCTGGCAATGTCTGGAGACATTCTGGTTGGCATGTCTCGGGCAGAGGGAAGGCACGCTGCTGAAGACCCTGCAGTGCACAGGGCAGTCTCCCACAACCAAGAATTACCCACCCCAGACTGTGAACAGTTACTTTTACAGTGTGATACACTGCCCATATGATTATGATTTGACATGCAAGTATGTGACCTATAAGTTATAAATGAAAATGAATCTGGTATGTCATGGAAAGAGACCTAGTCACTACTCCCAGTTCTGTAAGGTGAGCAACTAAAACTTTTTTTCCAGGAATATCCGTATTAAAAAGAGAGATATATTTTTGAAAATTACCGACATTTAAATTGAGCTAATCTTCCCTTTATGTTAAAAGAATATTTACACCAAATAATTTTAAGAAAATGATTCTTGATTTTCTTGCTCTGAATTTAATAAAAATGTTTATTTACATTTGTATATTATTGGCAGGAGAATCTCACATTGACATAACAGCTTGCATCCATTAGTTTTTTGGGTAACATGAAATCAGTATGGCCAAATATTAACTGGTTTCACTTTGTGTTAATATTGGTAACACGCAGTGCTCTGAACAGGTGTAAAAAATTGTCTTGGAATTATTTTGTTTTTAATACCATAGCCCCCAAAAGACACATTCTGCAAAGGTATGTAAGTTGGGGCCGGGGAAGGGAGCTTCAGTTCAGTTCAATCTTTGTAATTCCTCTCCCGTTTGTAAAATTACGATTCTTACTGTAGTTGTCAGTTTTAATGAGTTTTAACATGGCAACATTAACAAATTATTATTGATATAGGCTTTTCACTTTGCTCAAGATTATGAATTGTAAGTGGAATGAAGCAGCATTTCCAGCTGACGAATGGATCCACAGGTAATGCAATGTCTCCTGAATTAAGCTTGTGACAATTAAACCAATAAACTGTAGCAATGAGAAAGCTATTGACGAAGTACAACCACGGAATGTTCATCTCAATATATGCTGGAATCTGTACTTTAAGTAAAAGGATAATTACTTGAAGTAGTACAAATGGTAACCAGGTACCGAGAAAACAGATAATGAACTTGGGCAAGAGTGTTTTTTTAGAGCTCAAAGTGTAACTACAGTGGGATGAAAAGGGAAAATATAGGATAGTCTCATTCATATAGGAAGTCATCCTAACAGCCTGTACCAAAGCAGTAACTTCTGACCAAGAGGTTAGAAAAGCCACAAATAAAATCCCCACCATGGCAAATGACAGCCAGTAACTCTGAGTGCTACTGTAGAAAGGACACTGGTAAGAATAAATACTCTGTGCCTTCAGGCTGTGGTAGACAGCTGGATCTCCCAAAACGTAAGCAAGGACTGAAATCCAAATTAAAATTACTATAAAGAAATAAAATAATTTTTGACACTTAAATGCAAGCTTTGTGGTTTTAGAGAAATTCAGGTAATAATCTATACAAGCTGTCAGGAAAACCGGATAATGCAGAAAGCCGTAAGTGAAAGAAAGAATTTGAGTAAATAGGCAGATGTGGTATTTAGTAAACCTAATGCCTAAAAGCACAAAATCCCTGAAATAGAATATAATGGAAATGTTTACTAAAAGTAAAAGATCAATGAACGCTAGTGAAATGCAAAAATATTCCATAAAATTCTGGTAGATGATTTTTCTTCTCATTCCTAGTGTGAGGATATTCAGTAATATTTTCCCAAGTATAATCAAGAATAGCAGACAGTTACCATCTAGAGGCTGATTTGCTTGATGTAACTGGTACTGAAAAGAGCAGTTCTCTGAAGAAAGAGCAGTCATGGTTTTAGCTGAATTGCAGAAGGTCTGCTGAAGTACATAGGATAAAACACTGCTTTACTGTAGCTTCCATCCCTGTAAGGAAAGATGAAAAGAAAACCTGATGCTATGTCTGTTTTAAAGCTTTATTCTCAGGGCATCTGGGTGGTTTAGTCAGTTAAGTGTCTGCCTTCGGCTCAGGTCATGGTCCCAGGGTCCTGGGATCGAGTCCCGCATCGGGCTCCCTGCTCAGTGGGAAGCCTGCTTCTCCCTCTGCCACTCTCCTTGCTTGTGCCCACCCCGCATGTCAAATAAATAAATAAAAATCTTTAAAACAAACTTTATTTTCAAAGAACTAATTTAATTCAGTCACTTCCCAGATAATTACAGTTGATCCTTGAACAAGGAAGGAGTCAGGGGTGCTGACCCCTGTACAGTCAAAAATCTGTTATATAACTTTGACTCCCCCAGAACTTCACTACTAATATAGCCTACTGTTGACTGGAAGCCTTACTGGTAAGTCAGTTAACACGTATTTTGTATATGTGTTATATATTGTATTCTTACAGTAAAGTAAGCTAGAGAAAAGAAAATATTAGGAAACCATAAGGCAAATACGTATATAGCACTGTACCATATTTATTGGACAAATCTGCATATAAGTGGGCCTTTGCACTTCAAACCTGTGTTGTTCAGGGGCCCACTATATATAAATAGGAATTTATATTTCTCATAATACAGAATATGATCAGAAAGAATTAATGTGTACACTTCGGTCATTTTCTGAGACCCAGATGGTCCAGAACTCTCAGATCTATAAGCAAAATGTTACATATATTACTACAACTTCTGTCAAAGTACAGGTTTTAATAACTTGTAGAGATAGAAAAGTACTTTTAGCTACCAGAACCAAAACACAAAAATAGCAGCCTGACAAATACTCCTTAACGATCACTGATGGCTGTTAACCCAGTTTCACCCTGACTCCAGACAATGAGCATTATTACCGACCAGCTTTCTTTTTGTCAGTGAAGTTTATGATAGCATTTTGCTGCAGGATCATCATTCTGAAACTTGAAGATATAAATAGCAGACGGTAAAGCTGAAAATACCGGGGACATAGCCAAAGGAAAGAACAAGATTTCGCTTTGGGACCTGATCTTTCAGATATGGCACCCGGACAAATGAGGGAGTCCAGGGAAGGAACAGTGGTTGAGTATGGATATCAGAGAACATTAAGAACTGCTAGGTAAAGGCAAAGGGATAAGAGTTAAGGCTTGAGGGACTAAGGCATTTGGAGGGAGTAGTAGATGATGATGAAAAAGGTCAAAGGGGAAGAAATCAGAAAAAGGACGATGGAAGGAGAGGCACCTGGCTGGCTCAGTTGGTAGAGCCTGCGACTCTTGATTTCAGGGTAGTGAGTTTGGGCCCCACACTGGAGGTAGAAATTACTTTAAAAAAAAAAAAAAAAGGATGGAAGGAAGTTCAAGAAATTTATCATTAAAAAAAACACACGGTTGACCAAAAGTTGTTTCTGTAGGACTGTTCCACCACAGTGTTTATAAATAATGAAATACACAAATGTCAACAACTGGGAGATGGGTTAAAAATAATACAGGGTACATCCTTATGATACACTGTTAAGGCAACTACTAAAAATGCTTCTCCAGATAGGAGGAAGACTGTTTTCACTCTTTCTCTTCTGTACTCATTAAATGTTAAGCCTAATGAATTTGTTACATGTTAAAAATACAAATTTCTACAGTATGTTAAGTGAATTGCAGGTTACAGAATTCTGCCGCAACATCTAATTATTAAGACATTATACACATACAGAAAAAGACTAAAAGGGTACACATCGAGTTATGAATATAGTGTTACAGCGTTCTCTGAATTTCTCAAACTTCAAGGAAAAAAGTAAGGGAATATCAAGTCTGAAAAGTAAAAAACTGAATTTGCCTGAAACCAGATAAATGAGGATTAAATAATTTCAAGGGAGTCGTTGACGACATTGTCTGACGGTAAAGAAAAAAGATCAGGGTGAGGGAAGGCTATCCGTTCTCTCGACAGACTGAACCTAACTTGAGTCTTTCCATGTTGAGAAGAAAGTTGAGCTTCCTTGTTCATCTTTCCATTGTCCAACTTTAGCAAGACTCCTGCTAAGTGAGGTTAGCTAGACTCTGTCATCCTCGGAATCTGACCTCCTTCAATATCGGATTGGGTTCCTTATCTAACCACACCATCTTCCACTGATGACCTATCACCCTCTCCTGCCTTTAGCAAGAATCCCTTATTATCCCTGATGTTTCCTCAATAATATTCTACCCGCTAACCTCCACCTTGCTCCTTGGCTATAAATTCCCACTATTCTTTGTTGTATCCAGAGTTGAGCCCAATCTTTCTACCCAACTGCAGAATCCCACTGTGGTGGTCCCTACAGCTGGTGCAAGGGGCCTGGGTAAGTCTGCCTTACTGTTCTTGAGCAAGGGGCATGAATAATTTTTTCTTTAACATACTGTCATGGCTATAAATCTACCATGTCATAAGCTGACTTACTAAGGTACACAAATATGTATTTACACACACACACAGACACACGTGTATATATGTAAAGACAGTTACCAAAAAATCAGTTAATACCTACTTTCATAACTATAAAAGAACCAATGAAACAAGTTCTTTTGTATGCTCAATTTTCCCCCCAAATTATATATAGTTTAAATTACATAGTTTAACTTGACCCTTTCCCAAAAAGTTCCATTTAGATTTGATGTACAAAGGATTGACTCATGGCTACCACCTCGACAAATGCCACTGGCTTTATAAGTGGCGGTGTTTGGATAAGGAAGCCCAGATAGAATGATAATATATGAAGTCTTCCTTGTGCCAAGAAAAAACCCAGGCTGTTTTAAATAGCCGATGTTGGTTTGGAAGGGCTGTGAAGAGGGTAAATAGAGTAGGTTCATATTTATAAAGACCCCCATTCGAAGAAATGTATCTTTAGGATAAAAGAAACAGAATTATCTGCATCCTTTATAACTCATCCGAAACTAAATAAAGCTAAGGAACCCATTTTAAGTGGTAAGCATCCAAGGGATCTTTCCAGAGTTCCCACTACCTCACTGGCTCTCAGAGAGGGGCCGACTGGAAGGACAGAAAAGCACGCTAGTCCCTGGAAGAAGAAAGTCGCGAGAAGGACGATCAGCCATGGCCACCAAGGCACCAGCCAGGAACCTCTTTAGAAGAGGAGTAGAAGAATGAAGACAAGTTTGAAATGGAACACGTCAGAGAATCAGAAAGCTGTAAGAAACTAGAGATGAGGGGGAAAAGGCCCTGGGAAGATACGCAACTCGAGGCAATTTAAGCAACCAAAACGAAGTATATCGGAACAAGAGGTTCTAGTCGTTTTACACCAGTTCCTGAATATCGTGATCCTGGAAACCATTCAGAACTTTCTCGTGATACCAATTTTACACCACGCTTCCCCCATAAACCACTGAAAGTACTCAAAACTCCAGTATTTTGTTCTTTAAACAACCTCCCAAGACAAGAAATCCGTTGACAGGCTACCTGTCCTGAATTTTCCTTTGAAAAACGTTCACAATAACTGCAGGGGTCCAGAGATTTATAAGATAATGGCTCTTTTCCTGAATGATTTTTTAAAACTATGTATGAATCGACTCATATGTTTCATATACAAAGTGAGTAGTTAATGTGGAAGTCCTTTTAAGGCATCTTTGGGCTTTTTGATCTGGCCAGTTTAGAAGAATTAGCAGGAAACAAACCATGATTTCTTTTCACTGATCCAGTCTCTGGGTTCCTGTTTAAAGCAGGGGCACCTGGGTGGCTAAGCTGGTTAAGCATCTGACTCTTGATTTCAGCTCAGGTCATGATCTCAGGTTCCTGGATTGAGTGAGAGCCCTGTGGCCCTGTGTCAGGCTCTGAGCTCAGCAGGGACTCTGCTTGTCCCTCTCCCTCTGCCCTCCCCCTGCCTCGAGTTCTCTCTCAAATAAACAACAACAAACCCAATTAATTCTTAGCAACACATGACACTTAACATACTTACTCCGCTTTCTGCAGGTCTGTCTTGACTGATCATCTCAGTCGTACTGCCTTCAGTGATCTTACTTTTGGTACCTGGCATTCCAGAATGCCATGTGACTAAGCTCTGTGGGAGACAGAAAACATAAATAACCACCATTAACAGCAGTCATAGTGGGAGTTCACCGTAACTAACTGGCTCCAACTCTGCTTAGAAAAACTGTAACTTTCTGGGGGATTAGAGCCACTAATTAACTGCCTATGTTCTTTTCTTCCAGGGAAGGGAAGACAGAGGATACATTTAGGTTGAAGCCCCCGAAGACCCTAAGATACATGTACATATCACACGGCATCTATTTAAAGAAGTCCTGCTTGCATTGCAGTTTTTGCCCTGGGGCTTCAGAGTCTAAACCAGTAGTTCCCAAACTATTTGGTTTCAGGACCTTTTGACACGTGCTGCATGTAACATAAGTAACATTTTTTTTAATGGAAAATTACTGTATTTTCCCAAAAAGAAACATTTAGCGAGCAGAGTGGCATTTTTTCACATCTCACGAACTGCTCTGGTGCTCAGCTTGACGGCAGGCAGTGAGCTTCTCCTCTGCGGTCAGTTGTGCCATCGCCCATAAGGTAGCTTTTGCAAAGTCCTGTGTTCCATGATGAGAGTTCGAGAATACAAATACATAATATTGTACTCGGAGCTGTGTTATGCCATCTCAGGTTTTCCAGAACCAAGTGCATTCGGCAGCAGTATGTCAGGAGCGGGGTAACATCCCGGTCTCCTCTCGTACGGAAAACGGAACGAGCACTGTAGCTAGACTCGCTGATCCCAGTGAATGGAGAAAACCTATCGTAGAAATAACGGACTGAGCCTTGTTCGTCAGGGGTTTGCATACCTTTTACCTAGTAACCCTTACACCAATCCCAAAAGGTAGCGATTTCTCCGCACGCGGAAACAGGAGCGGGGTAAAGAAGCGCATCTCCCAAGGGTGGATGACTGATAACGCTGGAGCCGAAGTTCAAGCTCAGGTCTGAGTTCAAAGCCCATATTCTTCACTAAGTTACATTATGGCTCAACTCACAACTGGAGATGTAGAAAGGGACCCAAATTATGTACGTGAAAAAGTTCTGAAAAGGTAACATCCAATAAAAGTGACTAGGTTGATTACTGATACCCAAAGGACTGGAACTAATCTACGTGGATAATGTAATTTTATTCCTTTAAAAGGTAACTGTAAATAAACTTTTCAAAATATGGTCCTTGCTTGATGATATGTCAAAGTTCAGTTAAAAAAAGCAAAAAGTCATTCAACTGACAACTTTTAAAGAAACATGTTCTCATTCATTTACATAGTATAATTAAATCCAATATAGAAAGTTAAAATATAGGAAACAGGTTTTTATTTAACTTGTTTTTAAAAATAGGTAACATAATTTACATGGTAAAGAAGTCAAGTTATAGAAGTGTATGCTGTGAAAATTATTCATCCTGCCCACTCTCTCAACACTCCTTACCCCCAACTCCTCGCTATCCAGTCCAGTTCCCTCCCTAGATAAAACCATGATTACCAGTTACTTGTCTATCTTTCAGAGATACTCTAAAGCAAGGTTTAAAAAACAAACTTGAAATTTCCATGTTGTGGGGCGCCTGGGTGGCACAGCGGTTAAGCGTCTGCCTTCGGCTCAGGGCGTGATCCTGGCGATCCGGGATCGAGCCCCACATCAGGCTCCTCCGCTATGAGCCTGCTTCTTCCTCTCCCACTTCCCCTGCTTGTGTTCCCTCTCTCACTGGCTGTCTCTCTCTCTGTCGAATAAATAAATAAAATCTTTAAAAAAAAAAAAAAAAAAAAAAAAAAGAAATTTCCATGTTGTTAAGGCAGTTAGCAAAGGATTCTTGATCTGCCCTTTCCCAAGTCTCATTCGTGTACTGATAAAATCACATAAGAGCTGCAAAAGTAGAGCACCCCAAAATAGGAGTCAATGATCAGTCAGATCAGGAGTAATTCCCACCAACCCCAAACATGAGGCTGGCCATGAGGAAGGTCAGCGAGGCCAGGCAGGAAGACAGGAAGTAAGGATGATCCTGGAGTAGGGGGAGAGGTGAGCTCTTTTTCCTGGAGTGTAGAATTACAGTGCTCACTCCTACCTACTTCTCTGCTTCTAGGCCCATGTGGACATTTCAGTTCCTTGACCCTTAAAATTAGGTGGGCCCGTGATGTGGCTATTTCTAGCCAAAAGGTTATGAGGCCAAAGCATTTAATTGCAGAGGAGAGCCCCTTCAGTGTTCTCTTCTCCTGCCACAGGAAATAAAGAGGCCATGTGTTCCCGATGGTACAGCTCAAGATGGTGGAGCCTCTGTCAGCCTGGGTCCTTGAGTGACTGTAGGACAAGGCCCCTGATGACTCACAGTGGATGTATGGTGTAAGCAAGAAATAAAAGTCTGTCATATTACGCTGTAAGGATTTGTGATTATTTCTTATGGCCTATCCTAACTAACACATTTCCATAGAATTTGAAAATTTTCAACAGCATGTATTATTTATATTATCAGAATTTTAAAAAGGTATAGTAGAAAACAACTTTGAAAAGCAACAGTGCAAATGTCAGAAAATGGGTAAAATAAAAGCCCACTTTTAATTCCCAATACATTAACTGCTTTTGCATTGTTTTGTTCTGGTTTTCTTTACATTTGTCTGTTTTGGAAAAGAAGGTCTCAATTCAATGACCTAAGTTTCCACCTTAAAAAAGTGTGAATTAAACCCAAAGTAAGCTAAAGGAAGGCTCTAAGAACAGAAAACAATGAAGTTTATAAAAGAAACAGAACAGCCAGTGAACCAAAAGCTGGTTCTTTGGAAAAACAACAACAACAATAACAACAACGAATTGATAAAACTTCAGCCAAACTAAGCAAGAACCTACCAAAATTAGGAAAGAGAGGACCTCACTACAGATCCTACAAACATTAAAAGGATGATAAGGGACAGTTATGAATAATTTTAATAAATGAGACAACTGTCACGGAACATAAATTTCTGGAGGGACACCACCAAATCTCAGTCAAAAAGATCCCGAACAATGTCTGTGAAACTCCTTTTGCACTTAAACACCTTCCCACAAAGAAAACCTCGGCTCAATGTAGATGAATTCCACTAAACATTTAAGGAGGAAACACCAACCCTGAAAGAAAACAGAAGACAGAAACACCTCCTAACTTCTTTTACAAGACCAGAATCACCCTGATACCAAAAGCAAAAGCATTTCCAGAAAACTAAAGGAGAAAAACCGTATGATCATCTGAAAGCATTTAACAAAATCCAACATGATTAAAGCTTCCACAAACAACGAGAGGGAACTTGCCAACCAGATAAAAAGCGGCTACGAAAAACCTAAAACCTACATCTAACCTCATGCTTAGTGGTGAAAGAGTGGCCATTCCCCCCCTAAGATCCACCTTCACTCCTCAACATAGTTTGGACACCCTATCCAGTGCAACAGGCCTTAAGGGGAAATAAAAGGCATGAAGACTAGAAAGAAAGAAGTAAAACCGTAGTCATGGGTCATGTACTTAGAAAATCTAAAGAATCTATAATAAATCTAAAAGTAACAATTTAGCAAGATTGCAGGTTTTTAAAAAATCATATTTCTAGACAGTAGTGATAAACAATTGAAAAATGAAATAACATTTTATTAGCATTAAAAATATGAAACATTTAGGGATAAATTTGACAAAAGCACAGGCAAGCACAGTGTTCTGAAAATTTTAAACAATATGGGAAAAAATTAAAGACCTAAATCAATGAAGATATATATCATGGGTTGGAAGACTCAGTATATTTTTTTGTTGTTGAAACTGGCAAGCTGATTCTACAATTTTTATGGAAATGTAAAGGACTGAGCAGAGCCAAAATAATTTTTTTTTTTAAAGATTTCATTTATTTATGTGACAGAGAGACAGCCAGCGAGAGAGGGAACACAAGCAGGGGGAGTGGGAGAGGAAGCAGCAGGCTCCTAGCGGAGGAGCCTGATGTGGGGCTCGATCCCGGAACGCCGGGATCACGCCCTGAGCCGAAGGCAGACGCTTAACGACTGCGCTACCCAGGCGCCCCCAAAATAATTTTTAAGAACAACAAAGTTGGAGGACTTATACTACCTGATTTTAAGACTTGTTATAAAGGTACAGAAAGAGGGAAGAGGGGTGGTATCAGCATAAGCATAGTCTATAAATCAGTGAAACAGACGAGGATCCAGAAATAGACCCATATATTTATGGTCACTTGATTTTCAAAAGCAAGGTAAGTCAATGGGGGAAAAGGACAGTCTCTTCTAAAAATGATGCTGGAAAGTGGATATCCATCTGGGAAAAATTACAGCACATCATACACAAAAATAAACTCAAAATGTGTAAGATTAAATGTTTGTGTGTATGTGTGTGTATGTGGAAATGGGTGAAATATGTGGTGGGGATTAAGGAGTGCACTTGTGATGAGCAGTGGCTGTTGTATGGAAGTGCTGAAATCACTATATTATATACCTGAAACTATTACTATACCGTATGTTAACTAGCTGGAATTTAAATAAAAACTTAAGACTTAAACATTTAAAAAACTTAAAAATGTAGACATGAAACTGAAATTTCTGGAAGAAAGAAGAAAATCTTTGTGATCCGAGGCAGGTGTATTTGATTCCTCGGCCTGCCGTAACAAACTAACCACCGGGGGGCTCAAAACAACAGTTTATTCTCACGGTTCTAGAACCCAGAAGACCAAAGTGTCAGCCAAGACACACTCCACCGAAGGCCCTGGAGGAGAACCCTTCCTCATTTCTCCCAGCTTCTGATGGCCGCTGGCAGTCCGTGGCTTGTGGCAGCACACCACCTATCTCTGCCTCTGTCTTTATGTGGCCTTCTCCTCTTTTGTAAGAGCACTATTGGATTTAGGGTCCCCCTCAATCCTATATGACCTCACCTTAATTACATCTGCAAAAACCCATTTCCAAATAAGGCTGCATTCCAGGTGGACAGGAATTTTGGGGGGATCCTAGTCAATCCACTAGAGTAAGCACAGCTTTTCTTAGGCCATCCAGGTACATATACACAAATTGAAAAATTGGGCTTGTTAAAAAAGAAATACTTCTCTTTAAAAGCATAGTTAAGAAAAAGAAAGGGAAAGTTACAGATTGGGAGAAAATATGATAACTGTGTGACCAATGACTTGAATCCAGAATGTAAAAGGACTCTTACAACTCAGTGAGGCAATTAGCCTGTTAGAAAAATGGGCACGAGATTTGAACAGACACACTGAACAGACACAAATGCAAATGAAAACCACAAGGAGACGCTGCTGTGCGCGCGCGAACAGTAAAGTTCGGAAGACTGACCGCGCACGTGCTGGCAGGGAGTAGGGCGAGAGCTCTCGGCACCGCGCGGGCACGTCGGAGCTTTCTGACGGTGCCCAGCGTCCAATTACCATTCCATCCAGTAACCCCACTCCTACCATTTACCCAAGAGAGGTGAAAACAGATGTCCCCGAACTGGTACACAACTGTGTAGCAGCTTTATTCACCACGGGTCCACACTGGAAATGTCTCACAGGTCCACCAACAGGACGAGGAATGGCCACATTGTGTTGCACCCGCAGAATGTACTTCCCGGCAATACAAAGGAATGAATAAAAAGGATATGTGCTACACTGGGGTAAACCTCCGAAATGTGCTGAATGAAAAGAACCGGACACAAAAGAGTACAGATGGCAAGATTCCACGGAATTCCAGAACAGCAAAACAAACCCACAAGCCAGGCGGACTGTCAGTGGACATCTGGGGCCAGGTTGGGGCAAAGGCACACCAGGGAACTTCCGGTAGAGAGGCAGATGTTCTGTATTTGGATTGAGGTGGTGGTTCAACGAGGGAGTAGCTCTCACAACTCAAGCTGTGCCCTGCAAGTGAGGGTATTTATTTTTAAGGATGTTCATCTCACAGTACTGGACATACAAGTGACAGCCCAGAATTAATTTAGATATCCAACAATAAGAAATTGGCTGTATAAATTATGATACAGCTTCCAGTGAAAGATGGCATTTTGAATGAATGCAATTACCTCTACTCGCTCTCATAATGCCACGAAACTACTAGTAAATTGAATTTGTACCTGATTCGAAAATGAACAAGCAAACCTAATTTGTCCCATGTGAGGACACTAGGGAACCAAGTCACTATGTTTTTAAACCGGTAAAAATAGGAAACAATCAAGCATTTTTTTCTGCCTTTTCTTTTTTTTCCTTTTTTTTTTTTTTTTTTAACTGTGCCACTAGGTGACAGAATAGTAAGTGAGGGGATGTTTACTTTTAGAGAAGCACTCTGATAAGTGAATAAGGAATAATAAAATCTGAAAAATCACCATCCGGTAACTCCTGACGTGTTAAGGGAAGCAGCCAGTGATGATCCGTAGCTACAAACATCCGAAGGGACAGAAGGAAGGCTGCACCACCATCTGTGAAGCCGACTTGCCCAAAACAGAGCCTGACCAAGCCTGGAGACTCACCTACTTACTTACAAAAGAACACGTCGCACTGCCCCCGGAGACGCAGTAAGCAAAATCCAGGTGGAGGCCACCTCTCCAGGACAAACAGCTCATATGTTCAATAAACTGCATCGATAACAAAAAACCAAGCAAGACTTCAGATACATCAGCTAAGTGCACTGTGTAGAACTCATCTGAATTCAGCGAAACAATTCCACTTATGGGGCACCTGGGGGGCTTGGTTGAGCGTCTGCCTTCAGCTCAAGTCATGATCCCAGGGTTGGGGGATCGAGCCCCACGTCCAGCTCTCTGCTCAGTGGGGAGTCTGCTGCTCCGTCTCCCTCTGCCTGCTGCTGCCCCTGCTTGTGTGCTAATAAATAAATAAAATCTTTAAAGAGAATTACACTTATAAGACAACTGGAAATTGGAACACTGCCTAGAAATTTGATGATATTAATGAGTTATTAATTTTTGGCATTATAATGGTATTTTGTGATGGCTGAACTGCGGTCCCCAAAATTCATATGTTGAAGCCCTAATCTCCAGTACCTCAGAATGTGACTGTATTCGAATATGAGGCCTTTAAAGAGACAATTGAAATGAGGCCACCTGGGACCTAATCCAATCTGACTGGTATCCTTCTAGGAAGGAGAGATTTGGACACACACAAGAGACCCCTGGGCTGGGTACACACAGAGGAAAGGCCACGCAAGGACATGCCAAGCAGGCGGCTACTGCAAGCCAAGGCGTGCAGCCCTAAACAACTTCTTCGGTAATTCAAAAAATGTAAAAATACGTACTGAGATATTTACAGATGAGATACATGCTCTGGAATTTGCTTCAAAATAACACAGTGTATGTGTCTGGCTGGGGTGGGTGTTGATGGGAGTATAGATGGGGCAGGATCGACCACAGGTTAATGGTTATTCTATTTATTTGCATGCATGTCTGAAATTTTTAATAAAATTTTTAAAGGGAAGAACTTCCAATGACAAAAGAATTTAGAGCAGACACCAGGAAAAAAAAAAAAGTCCAGAGGCTGGAGAACGAATGGAAGAATGGCCAGTGACTTAGCATCTTGCTACGTAAAGTGCGGTCTGAGGAGCGGAGACATAAGCATCACCTAGGAGCTGCTCATAAATCCAAAATCTCAGGCTCCGACTTGGACCTACTGAATCACTCTGCATTTTATTTATTTATTTTTAAAAAGATTTTATATATTCATTTGAGAGAGAGAGCACAAGCAGGGGGAGAGGTGGAGGCAGAGGGAGAAGCAGACTCCCTGGTGAGCGGGGAGCCTGATGTGGGGCTCGATCCCAGGACCCTGGGATCATGACCTAAGCCGAAGGCAGACGCTTTGCCATCTGAGCCACCCGGGCGCTTCTCAATGTGCAAATTTTTAATAAAATGCTCCAATGAACCACATACACTGATAATAGCCTGAAGAAAGCTAGCAGGCAAGCAGGCACAGTCGCAGCCTAATTTCTACCTCCGGGCCCCCAAAAGGCTCAGGAATTGCTGGCTCAGGTAACTCTGGAAAGGGATGCAAAGGTGGGGCTAAAACCAGGACTGTGGCAAATGAAAAACAATTCGATCCCTGATCCCCTGACTTGGTGCAACAGATGACTGCCTCTCCATGGAATAAGAAGGGAGGTTTTCTCCTCTGGCAAGAGTAAAACGGATGGTCTCTGGACTCTAGAAAGAGTTGAGAATACAGGGATACCATGCCGAAAAAGAGGGAGACCAAGGCAAAATACACATGGTAAAAGCGGAGACCTCTCCAGCCTTCTTTTCCTCACTTGGATTTTAGAGATTCCATCATCACAAAAATACCTAATGATACTGACCTTGAGTTTTCCCTAAGGAAACAACCTAGATAATGCCCTGTTGGCCAATGTGACCACACATCCAAAGATCATCAGACATTCAAGTAAAATCTCTACTATGAAAAGTCAAAACCACAAGGAGAAAAAGACAACTTGGAGGAAAGAGATGCAATCAATGTTAGAAGAAAACTGTATTCAGAAACGTTGTTTTCAAGGAGGAAAATACTACCTCCATGAAACAAGGAGAGAGGCTATTTACAATGACAACAACAGAAAACAAGAAAGCACTCTTGGAAAATAAAAGTATGATCATGGCAGAAATGATAAGCTGAACATAAGAGTTAGAGAATTCAGGAAATACCCCCTCCCCCCGCCCCCGGCAAAACAGAAAAAAATGAAGGACAAAATTAGAGAACCAAACCCGCAGGTGCAAAATTTCAATAATGGGTGTCACAGAAAGAGAATGAACTAGAGGAGAAGAAATCAAAGAAAAGGCTCTAACATTTTCTAGAACTGGTTTTTCAAAAGTAAAAGAGTCCATCAGTGCCCACCTTGATGGAAGAAAACAGAGATACATCACTGGAAATTTCAAAACAGAGGTAACAAAGAGATTACCAGTTTTTCCAACAGAAAAACAAAACCAAAAACAACAGGTTTCATTCGAAGAAATGAGAGCTGGGGTGGATGTCTTGAAAACAGGTAAATTAAGGGAAAGAATAAAGCATTTACCCCACTCCATATGAGATGTACCACTGGACAACCAAGCAGCAGATGGGGGGGAGTAGCTCTTTAAAGAGTGTTCTGACTTGCAAAATAAAAAATAAGCTGTAGACTTAGAATTCCATCATTTTGCAACCAGCTCTTCTTCCCCAACCTCCCACCCATGAATTAACGGTGTACGCCTGAAGCAACTATTACCACCATCATCACAACGGGAGAGAAACCAGACATTCTGTGTCTCCTACAGACTGACCCTGAGTCTGATAAAAATCTCCGGAAAGAAATACAGAGGACACAGACTGGAAGCAACCCAAATGTCTCTCCACAACTGACTGGACGAACAGTGGTGTAGCCACACGATGGAATATTACCCAGCAATAAAAAAGGAAGAAAATATCAAAACTTGCAACAACGGGGATGAATCTCAAAATAATTATGCTGAATGAAAGAGGCCAGGACAAAAGAAAAAAAAAGAATGCACGATTCCATTTATGATTCCATTTATATAAAATCTTAGAAAATACAAACTTGCCTCTCATAAGGAAAGCAGACCCTCAGTTGCAAAGGAGATAGGGCGAGGCAACAGGGAGAAATTACAAAGGGGCACAAGGAACTTTTGGGGGCTGACAGTTGTATTTAATATCCTGATGCTGGTGATCTTTTCAGGGGTGCAGATATATGGCAGAAGATATCACGCTGTGCAGAGTAAGTATGTGCCATTTATTGTATGTTAGCTATACTTCAGTAAAGCTGGTGCTACCATGAGCGTGTAATCAGCAAAAGTCACACTGTGGAAAATTCTGAAGGTCAAATGGTTCAGTTCTTCAATAGAATAGGGGAAAGGGGAATGGACAAGTAATCTACAGGGCAAAAAAGAGACACAGACATCTCAGGGGCACCTCGGGTGGCTCAGTCGGTTGAGTGTCTGAATCTTGATCTCATTTCAGGTCTTGATCTCAGGACTGTGAGTTCACCCCATACTGGGCTCCACACTGGGTGTGGAGCCTATTAAAAAAAAAAAAAAGACATCTCAAATATTTTTTTTTAAAGAGTAAGACTAAAGTCTCCAGGGATACACATTCGGGTGATAAAACGATCTTTCAGAAATACAAGAGCATGACTGCTCTAAGAGCTGTGTTACTTTGGGGGGAAGGGGCTGGGAATGGGAGAGGCCACACGGAAGGGCTGTATGGGCAGAGGCCTAGCTCTTTATCTGAGCGGCAGTTACAAGGGTGTCCACCTTATAATCCATTAAGCTAAACATCTTTGTGCACAGCACCCCATGTAAATTAGAGCAGGGCATATGGCTAGGGGAGAAATTTCTAGGAGAAGATGGACATTCCAAACACCTTTGAGTGTACTTGATGAGACGGACAGAATAAGGAAGAGCTTACAGTTGAATTAGTGATAAATGTAAAGAAAGAAAGAAGAAAAAAGACAAAAGGGAAACAAACATGTCGCTGGGGAAAGGAAATGCAAGTGTAATAGACACACAACACTGGCTGGCTGTGGATGGTTTTTGCAGAGTCCTACTGATGGTAACACTGGACAGCGCTCCAAACGTGATTAGACCAGAGTGACGGTGGTAGCACGGGGCCTGGGAAGGGTGCACGGGTACAGAATGGCGGTAGTGGGGCTTCCCAGCAAGACACAAGAGGCCTGGATAAGTACCTTCCCTTCAGGAAGTGAACAGCTAATGCTCCGAGTGAGAAGTGCAGAAGGTGTAACCAGCGTGGTACCAGGTATGAGGGTGAATACCGTCAGCGAAAGGACCGAAGTTGCCTGTGAGGAGCAGGCAGAGAAGGGACTCCTTTTTTTTTTTCTTTAAGTCCTGGAATAAGCCTGTGACCCCCAATGAGGTAGTCCTTTGAACAATGTACCTTTGTTACTTGGGTGAAAATTAAAGTTATATTTGAAAATGACAATAAGGAAATTTTACTTTACAACAAAATTCTGTATTTCACCGATTTTTTAGGGCACACTGCTCCCCAACATTTTTTATCTCTTGAGTCAGGATGCTGATGGCCTCTTACAGTCAGTCTTCAGCATTAAACATTTTTCACAAAAACACTACCTAGCTTACGCGTCCCCTTATGTCCGTTCGTCTTGTTACCGCTCCCGTGGAGCTGGATCATTTGAGGGAGGTGTGTGCCATACTTCTCCACCTTAGGGGTACCGTCCTCCTTTTGTAATCGCTAAGGAATCTCCAGGCTAAGACCTCCAGACAGCTACACTGTTCTGCAACAAAGTTTCACCTCAGAGCTTATCATCCATTTATCATCCTTGCCTGAATCAATTACCAGATTGGGAAAACTGATTTTCTAATTCTAGGAGTCATTCTGCTTTCATGAACTGGCAGGTTTTCCCCCTGGAAACATATTTTGGGTTTGTTTTTATTCAATGTGTTATAATCCAGCACCATCATTATTCTTCTGAATGCCTGAGTTACCCCAAATTCCTCCTGTCAGAGTCCCTTCAAGCCAGCTCCTGTGTCCTCCTGATGGGTCTCAGTCTCTAAGCACTTGGTTGCTTTCTGGCATCTTGAACTTCTGCCGCCCCAGGCATGGTTTTCAAGGAACCCTAGTTCCTTTAATTGAAAAAAATGGTATTTAGAAAGCAACATCTGAGCTCCAGGTATGCACATTACACTGGGGTGTCACTGCGTCTAGGCCCTTTCAGTAGGTGGGGCTAGAAATTAATGTTTTTAAATCAAGAGTTCATAATGATAACCTCCGATTCAAAGCCAACATCACAAGATTCTTCCCTTCACCTTACCTCATTATTTTTATCTCCCTTCTCCCATAATGAGAGCCTGGTTCCCAATTACATTAGTATGTGGATTTGTTCTGATTATAACACGTACTTAATAGTTCCTGACTTACTACACTGACACTATTGCCAATAACTAACAATGAAATAAAGGGCAACATTTCTTTCCCACTCTTTTTGTCCCCAGAACATATTCCACTATGGTGTACAGTCAGAGCACTGCGTTAAAAGTCACCGAACTTTTTTTTTTTACTTTGTGTTTATGTAATCAATTTGTTTATATTAGTTGCTCTTTATATATTCAGTTATAGGATTTGCTTTGTTTTCATTTTATTTTATGTAATTGAATATGTAAAATATTTACATGGTTGAAAGTCAAGGCTATATGTAAAAGAATACTCAGGGAAGCCCCATTTCCATCCTTACGCCCCTCCAACCACACCCACCACCCACTTACCATTTGTTCCTGGTTTACAGTTCCTAAGCATCTTCTGCAAAAATGATTTGTGGGGGGGTTTCCTCTGGAAAAATTACTAGAAGTGAAACTGCTAGGTCAAAGGGTCGATGCTTACAAGCTTTGTTAGGTCTCACCAAATTCTCCTCCGTGGTGACTGCTGACTTCATTTTTCTTACCCCGGTAAGTGGTCATCACTTGTTACCATACCACATCGTTACAATATTATTAAATACATTCCCTATGCTGACCTTTTCATTTCCATGACAACTGACTTCGTAACTAGAAGTTTGTCCTCTGAATTTGCTTTACCAATTTTGCCCGTCGCACCATCTCCCATCTGGCAACAGCCAGTTTGTTCTCTGTATTTAAGTCTGTTTTTTGGTTTGATAGTTGTGTTTTTTAGACCCCTCATGTAAGTGAAATCATGTGGTATTTTTCTTGTCTGACTAATTTCACTTAGCATTATACCCTCCAGCGCCATCCATGTTGTCCCAAACGACAAGATTTCCTTCTCTTACGGCTGAGTTATGTTCCATTGTGTGTGTGTGTACATGCAGCGTCCTTATCCATCCATCCGTCTGTGCACACGTGGGCTGCTTCCATATCCTGGTTATTGTAAATACCACTACAATAAACATAGGGGCGCATGTATCTTTTTGAGTTAGTGTTTTTTTTTTTTTAATTGTGTTATGTTAGTCACCATACAGTACATCATTAGTTTTTAGTGTTTTCGTTTTCTTTGAGCATATACCCAGTAGAAGTACCGGACCACAGGGTATTTCCATTTTTAGTCTTTTGAGAAACCTCCATACTATCTTCCACTGGCCGCACCAGTGTGCATTTCTACCAACAGTGCACGTATCCTCCGTATCCTCGCCAATAGTTGTTTCCTGTGGTTTTGATTTAAGCTATCCTCACTGATGTGAGGTGAGATCTCATTTGGTTTGGATTTTGCATTTCCCTGATGATGAGTGATGTTGAGCATCTTTTCATGTGTCTGTTGGCCATCCATATATCTCCTTTGAAAGATGTCTGTTCAGGTCCTCTGACCGTGTTTTAATCGGTTTGTTTGTTTTGGGGTTTTGTTTGTTTTTTGTGTTGAGTTGTTAAAGTTCTTTATATACTTTAGATATAAACCCCTTATCAAATATATCATTTGCAAATATTTTTCCCATTCAGTAGCTTGCCCTTTTGTTTTGTTTTGCTGTGTAAAAGCCTTTTATTTTGATGTAGTCTCAACAGCTTATTGTTTTTGTTTCCCTTGCCTGAAGAGACATATCTAGGAAAATGGTGCTAAGGGCGATGACCAAGAGATGACTATTTTTCTTTTAGGAGTTTAATGGTTTCAGACCTCACATTTAGGTCTCTAATCCATTTTGAATTTATTTTTGTGTATGGTGTTAGAAAGCGGTCTAGATTCATTCTTTTGCATGTAGCTGTCCAGTCTTCCGAACACCACTTACTGAAGAATGTCTTCCCATGTCTTGCCCCCTTTGTCACAGATTGACTATAGAAGCATGGGTTTATTTCTTGGCTTTAATCCTGCTCCATTGATCTATGTGTTTATTTCTGTGTCAGTACTACACCGTTTTGATTACTATAGGTTTGTAGTGTATCTTGGAATCTGGGATTGTGATACCTCCATCTTTGTTCTTTCTCAAGACTGCTCTGGCTATTAGGGGTCTTTTGTGGTTCCATACAAATTTCAGGATGGTTTGTTCTAGTTCTGTGAAAAATGCTACTCGTATTTCGATAGAAATTGAATGCACTGAATCTGTAGCTTGCTTTGGGTAGTATAATTCTTCCATTCCATGAGCATGGAATATCTTTCCATTTGTGTGGTGTTCAATTTCTTTCGTCAGTGTTTTATCATTTTCAGAGTACAAGTCTTTCACCTTCTTGGTTAAATTTACTCCTAGGTATTTTATTATTTTTGGTGCAATTGCAAATGGGATTGTTTTCTTAATTTCTTTCTGCTGTTTCATTTTTAGTGTATAGAAATACAGAAGATTTCTGTATATTAATTTTGTATCCTCCAACCTTACTGAATTCATTTATTCTAATAGGGTTTTCTATATATAGTACCATGTCGTCGGCAAACAGTGAGTTTTACTTCTTCCTTACCGATTTGGATGCCTTTTTATTTCTTTTTCTTGTCTGACTGCTGTAGCTAGGACTTCCAGTACTATGTTAAATAAAAGTGGTAAGAGCAGACATCCTTGTTTTGTTCCTGATCTTATAAGGAAAAGCTCTCAGTCTTTCACCATTGAATATAATGTGACAGCTGTAGGTTTTTCATAGATGGCCTTTATTATGTTGAGGTATGTTCCCTCTAAACCTACTTTGTTGAAGTTTTTTTTTTTATCATCAATGGATGTAGTACTTTGTCAAATGCTTTTTTCTGCACCTGTTGAAATGATCATATGGTCTTTATCCTTCCTCTTGTTAATATGATGTATTACACTGATCGAGTTGCAAATATTGAACAACCCCTCACATCCCTGGAATAAATCCCACTTGATTGTGGTCAATGATCTTTTTTAATGTATTATAATTAGTTTTGTTAATATTTCATTGAGAATTTTTACATCTGTATTTATCAGGAATATTGGCTTATACTTCTGTTTCGTTTGTAGTGTCTTTGTCTAGTTTTGGTATCAGGCTAATGCTGGACTTGTAAAGTGAATTTGGACGTTTTCCTTCCTCTTTTACTTTTTCGAATAGTTTGAGAAGAATAGGTATTAACTCTTCTTTCTTTGGTGGAATCCCCCTGTGAAACCACCTAATTCTAGACTTTCGTTTTTTGATAACTGATTTAATTCGTTACTAGTAATCAGTCTGTTCAAATTTTCTATTCTTCCTGATTCAGTTTTGGGAAAGTGTATGTTTCCAGGAATTTATCCATTTCTTCTAGGTTGTCCAATTGTTGGCATATAATTTTGTATAGTATTCTCTTATAACCCTTTGCATTTCTGTGGTGTTGGTTTTATTTCTCCTTCTTCATTTCTCATTTTAGAGAACTCCCTTTTTGCTTTGTGAGTCTGGTTAAAGGTTTATCAATTTTGTTTATCCTTCTGAAGAACCACCCCTTGGTTTCATTGATCTTTTCTGTTATTTTTGAGTCTCTACTTCATTGTTTTCCACTCTAATCTTTATTATTTCCTTCCTTCCTAACTTTGGGTGTTGTTTGTTCTTCTTCTAGTTCCTTTAGGTATAAAGTTAGATTATTTATTTGAGATTTTTCTTGTTTCTTAAGACAGGACTGTATTGCTATAAACTTCCCTCGTAGAACTGCTTTCATTGTATCCTAAAGATTTTAGATCCAGGGCGCCTGGATGGCTCAGTTGGTTAAGCATCTGCCTTTGGCTCAGGTCATGATCTCAGGGTTGTGGGATCAAGCCCCACATCAAGCCCCACATCAAGCCCCACATCAAGCCCCACATCGGGCTCCCAGCTCAGCAGGGAGTCTGCTTCTCCTCCCCCTGCCTCTGCCTCCTTGCGCTCTGTCTCTCAGATAAATAAATAAAATCCTTTTAAAAAAAAGATTTTAGATCATTGTTTTCATTTTAGTCTTCACGTATTTTTTATTTCTCCTTTGATTTCTTCATTGATCCGTTGGTTGTTTAGTATCATGTTTTAGCCTTTATGTGTGTGTGTTTTTTCTAGATTTTTCTTGTGATTTCTAGTTTCATACCGTTGTGGTCAGAAAAGATGCTTAAAGTGATTTTGATCTTCTTAAATTTACAGAGACTTGTTTTGTGACCTAACATGTAACCTATGTTGCAGAATGTTCCATGCGCACTTGAAAAGAATGTGTTTCTGTTTTTTTGACAGAATGTTCTTTATAAATCTGTTAAGTCCAATTGGTCTGTATATGGCACTCAAAGCCATTGTTTCCTTGTTGATTTTCTGTCTGGATGATCTATTCACTGATGTAAGTGGGGTGTTAAAGTCCCCTCCTATTATTTAATTACTCTCAATTTCTCCCTTCATATCTGCTAATACTTGCTTTATGTATTTAGGTGTTCCTATGTTGGTGCATAGATATTTACAATCATTATATCCTCCTCTTGGATTGATACCTTTATCATTTAATGCCCTCGTCTCTTGCTACAATCTTGGTTTTAAAGTCTATATTCTCTAAGTTGCTGCCTCAGTTTGTTCTTTTGTTTTGCTTCCACGGAAAATATCTTTTTCCACCTCTTCATTTTCAGTCTGAATGTGTATTTAGGTCTGAAGTGAGTCTCTTATAGGCAGCATATAGATGGATGTTGTCGTTTTATCCATTCAGTTACCTTATGTCTTTTGATGGGAGCATTAGTGTATTTACATTTAAAGTAATTGTTGATAGGTATGTGCTTACTGCCATCTTATTTGCTGTTTTCTGGTTGTTTTTGTAGTTTTGTTCTCTGCTCCCTTCTCTTGCTCTCCTCTCTTGTGGTTTGACGGCTTTCTTCAGTGGTGTGTGTGGATCCTGTCTCTTTATTTTTTGTGTATCTATTACAGGTTTTTGATCTGTGGTTCCCATTGGGCTCATATACAACGTTCTGTGTGTACGGCGGTCTATATTAAATTAATGGTCACTTAAATTCAAACACATTCTAAAAGCCCTAAACTTCTCCTCCCTCCTCCATTTTACATATGTCATATTTTACATCTTTTTATTTTGTGTATCCCTTGACTAATTTTTTTTAGATACAATTGATTTTACTACTGCTGTGTTTTAACCTCCCCTGGCTTTATTAGTGGTCAATCTACTACCATTACTATATGGTTTTTACCTGTGAAATTTTTTCCTTTCATAATTTTCTTTTACTTATGGCCCTTTCTTCCTACTTAAAAGAACTTGGTTTAACATTTCTTGTAAGTCTGGTTTACTGGTGATGAACTCCTTTAACTTTTGTTTGGGAAACTCTCTCTTTCCTTCAATTCTGAATGACAATCTTGGTGGAGAGTATTCTTGGTTGTAGTTTTGTCCTTTCGGCACTCTGAGTATATCATGCCACTCTCTCCCAGCCCACATAGTTTCTGCTGAAAACTGAGCTGACAGTCTTATGGGGTTTCCCGATGTATACCGATATTCTCTTCTGTTTTGAAGATGATCTTTATCATTAATTTTTGTCATTTTTATTATTATGTGTTTCGGTGTGGCCCTTCTTGGATTCATCTTATTAGCGGATTTCTGTGCTTTCTGAACCTGGATGTCTTTTTTCTTCCCCAGATTAGAGAGATTTTCAGCTAATATTTCTTCAAGTATGTTTTTTGGTCCCTTCTCTCTCTTCTCTTTCTGGGATCCCTATAATGTGAATGTTATCATTCGTGATGATGTCACGGAGTTCCCTTAACCTGTTCTCGTATTTTATTTTCCTCTCTTCTTTTGGCTGTTCAGCTTGGTTGTTTTCCATTACCCTTCTTCCAGATTGCTGGTCTATTCTTCTATACCCTCTAATCTGCTGCTGATTCCTTCTAGAGTATTCTTCATTTCAGTTATTGTATTCTTCAGCTCTGACTGGTTTTTATGTTTTCTATCTCTTTGTTGAAGTTCTCATGAGTTCATTCATCCATTTGTTTCCCAAGTCCAGTGAGTATCTTTAGACCATGACTTTGAACTCTGTATCAGGTATATTGCTTATCTCCATTTCATTTAGCTTTTTCTGTGATTTTTGATTTGTTCTTTCATTTGGGATGCATTCCTCTGTTTCTTCATTTTGTCTAACTCTATTTGCTTCTATGTATTAGGTAGGTCAGCTGTCTCCTAATCTTGAAAGTAGTGGTCTTGCGTAGAAAAGGTCCTATGGTTCCCTACAGCACAGTCCCCACTGGTCAACCATACCAGTTCTCCAGGGGTATCCCCTGTGCGGGTTGCATCAAACCTCCCCTACTGGCTTAGCTACAATTGCTGTGGGTATGCTGGTGGATGGGGCTGGCCTTTAGCCCAGCTGGATGCAGTGACCTGCTTCATCTAATGTGGGTGCACTAAGAGTTTACTGCCCATGCTGTTGAGAGGTCCAGCTGCAGCTGTGGTGGACTCACTGGTGGGTGGGGCTAGCACTCAGCCTAAGTATCCGCAATTAACCTCTGCCATAGCTACAGGCACACTGAAGGGCAGAGCTTGCTCCCCAAGCAGATACCTAAGAGGTTTGGCTGCAGGAACTAAGGGTATGCAAGTAGGTGGGGTTATTTTCTCTGCCTCCCTAGGACACTAATCACTTTGGAGTAGTGCCTGCAGAGGCAGGTGGGCTGGGTCTGCAGGGGAACTCTGGACCAGAGCACACAGTGCTAGCAAGGTAGATGGAGAATGTTAGAATTGGCTCCTGCAAGTGTCTGGCAATCTAGGCTAAGGGAGGGCAAGAAAAATGGCACCCACCAGTACTGTTGTTCCAGGAGAAATCTCCTGCAGATTCCTGTCCCTGCAGTACATGTTACAAGATTAGTCAATAAATCTCCTTCATGTATACCCCAGGTGCTTTTCAAATTGCAGCGTCTGTGCTGTCTCTGGGCAAGTTATTTAATTATTTTATTTATTTTTAAAGATTTTATTTATTTATTTGTCAGAGAGAGAGAGAGCGTGTGTGCACAAGCAGGGGGAGCAGCAGGCAGAGGGAGAAGCACACTCCCTGCTGAGCAAGGAACCCGATGTGGGACTTGATCCCCGAACCCTGGGATTGTGACCTGAGCCAAAGGCAGACGCTGAACCAACTGACCCACCCAGCCATCCCTCCTGGCTTAGTGTGCTGGCTCTATAAGGGCAAGGACTTGGTTTCCTGTCATCCAGAGTTAAGCCTGGGCTAATTTTCAAAGCCAGATGTTAAAGGGTCTTGTTTCCCCAGGGCGGGTCCCCAGGCCCAGGGTGCCTAGTGGGGGTCATGTGATCCCTCGCTCTTCTATGCTTGTGATGCCCCTTCTGTCCGGAGTGAGTCACAGCAGGGAGTTTGGTCCCAGACTGCACTTCCCCCCGTCCAACCCTTTTCGGTGTGGCCTTCTCTCTGCAACCAGCAGATCTGTTCTGCCAGTCTTCAGGCTTTCAGAGTTAGCTGCACAGATGTAACTGTTGCCTCACAGAGTCTGTGGGACAAGGTGAGCTCAGGATCCTCCTACTTTGCCATCCTTCCCCTCGCTGACCTTCATTCTTAAATGATGGTTTAATACTGAATTCCAAGATGAAATATTAGTCTCCTGTGTTCTAAATTCTATTGTTGATGAGAAACCTGCTGTCAGTTTAACTGTTGTTTCTTAGAGGTATGGCAGAAACCGTCAGCAGCTCTCAAAATTTAGGTCCCCTTCTTTTTCTGACATCCAGAGCTGACCTGTATTTCCCAGCTAGGAAAACTCCTTTGCAGTTATGTATGGACACATAACTGATTTCTAGCCAAAGGGATGTAAGCAGATGTGACTTTGCCCACTTCTGGGCTGAGCTCATCCCCCTTCCTGTGGGCAACCAGAACTACTCTAAAGAACACACGGTGAAGGCAGCAGACCTACCATCAGCTGGGTCCCTGAGTACGCAGAGCCACCCAACAACCTGAAATACCCACCCAGGACTGTGACATGAAAGAAATAAACCTGTACTAAATTTGAGCCATTTCTGGTCTATTTGTACAGCATTTTAGCCCATTCTACTTAATACAATATACTTCTAATCGGTTCTTTTCATATCTTTCCCCTCTTGCTGCCTATGTCCCTACTTCCATCAAAAATCTTTATTCACTGTAAGCCTTCACTCTATCCTTGGCCTGCTGTCAGCTGAACCAGAGCTGACATTTATGGAATGTGGTGTTCTGCAAGTACTTGATTACGGTTACTGATGGCTCAACTACCTTGTGACTCACCATGGCCCAGGGGCTTTTCCCACCAGGAACAGGCACAAAGCCAATCATTTAGCAATTTGAACTTACTTATAAAATTAATTAGTCTTCATTTGACTTTGTCCAATTTGTAAGTACCCAATTTATCTAGGTTATTTTGACTTGTTTCCAGTATTTCTGGCATATGAATAACATATACACAGTATATCACTAGTCATGGACTAAAACTGATTAAATAAAACTGGGTCCCAGCCTGACCTCTGAAAGGTTAACTGATAAAAGCTATCCATACAGCACCATATCCTTTATAATGTCTCTGTATGATCTTCCCACCATCTAATTGTGGTATCATCTGAGCTAAACTATGTTTCCCTGGCTTGTTGATGATTACATTTCTCATAATTAAATAAGCAGTATGAGAAAGTCAAGATATATGTGCCCTGCTTCCTCCAAATCCTTCCAATGGTTCTTGAAAAAATTAGGTTATACTGATATGATTCAGTTTTCCATACAGCTACCATTAATTTTTACCCAATGCTCTATGTTTGATTAAATAGAGTAAATTAATATTCTGGTGATGTATATTTTAACATATCCCTCCCCTCACAATGTGACTGTGACTTCTTATTTACTGAGAATTCCACACATATATTCATCTCTTCATCATTTTGGTGGGGACAGATAATTAATATAAGTACAATGCTCAGAATTAGGGAAAAAGGAGTTTTATAAGTTGTATTGGTTGTTCACTTTTTGCTACCAAATTTGAAGATATCACATTTTGAGATATCAATAAATAGGAATATACCTGAAGAAATTAACAAAGCTATTCATAACAGCAACAGTTAAAGGATCATAAGAACGGGAGTTATTGAAAGGATATATCTGTTTGGGAGCTAGGTTTGTGCCACCACCAGAAATGTCCAAATACAGATGGGATGACTGCTTAGCAAACACGCTCATAAAAGCCGCTCTGTCATCAGAGCGCATTTGAACTAGAGACTGTTTCTTAGTCCTCGGTGATTATCATCAACTTTAGTCTCGCTCTTAAGCAAAGGAAGAGTGACCGTACAGTGACCTAGGAAGTATCAGTCAGGAACATATGCTCAGTAGTCCTGAGACCTTACTCAGAAGTCCCAAGCTACTGAACACAGCTCCTGGGATAACTCAATAGCCAGAGAGATGACGACACTGCGCCAGTTCAGTTATTTATGGCTTCTAAATGGCTCTGTGTGTCATTGCTGAGAAAGTGAACCAAGCCAGTCACCTGAGGGAGAGCCTTTTCTCAGCCTCACACAATCTGGGATAGCCTAGTCAATCGGCCACAACGGCACTGGAGTCCTGCACCAGCTTCCTCTACTACCACGAGCACCTGCCTGGTCCGTTTCCATTCCCTCAGCGTTCAGAAAAGATAACGTACACATCTCCTCGGACTGATTTTTTTTTTCTTTAAAAGCATAACACTAACGGTGGAAGTTTCAGAGACCGAGACAAGTTTTTTGGGGCAGGCAGATCCCTCAAGTCAAATAATTCTACCCAAATATATATCGTGCTTTTTAGTTTATACTTCACAGAGATTGCGTGATTCAAAGTGTCTAAATCATGCTTCTGAACCTACATTCCATGAATGATACCAAGATGTTCAAGTGTTAAAATTGAGTAATAGTTTTTTTCCCCCTAATAATTTTTCCTTAATTTGAGGAGAAACTGCCCTATGAAAAAAAGAGATATTCATATTAACAGAATAAAGGAAAATAAATCATATGATAATCTTTAGACATGCAGAAAAAGCTTTTGACAAAATTCAACACTCATTCATGATAAAAAAAAAATCCTCTTGGCAAAGTAAGAATTGTGAGAAATTTCCTCAGCTTGAGCAAAGACATCTATCATCCATCACACTTAGTTGTGAAAGACTGACCACTTCCCCTTAAAACTGGGAACAAGGCAAGGATACCTGCTCTGATCATTTCTATCCAACATTTTAGGATGTCCTGGCCAGTTCAGTTAGGCGGGGGGCGGGGGGGTAAAGCACAGAGATTAGAAAGGGAAAGTAAAACTACTTGTAAGTGATGCGTACAGTTGACAGTTGACCCTTGAACGATAAGGTTTAAGCTGTGGAGGCCCATTTACGTGTGGATTTTTTTCAATAAACATATGGGGAAATTCTTTGGAGATCTGTGACAATTTGAAAAAACTCAGACACACACTGTGTATCCTAGAAATATTGAAAAAATTAAGTAAAAGGTATGCCATGAAAGCAGAAAATATATACAGATATAATATACTAGTCTGTTTTATCATTTACTAATGTAAAATATACACAAATTTATTATAAAAAGTTAAACTCACAACTTACACACACACACACAGGTCATACATGGCACCATCTGCAGTCAAGAGAATGTGAACAGGCGTGAAGACGCAGTGTGGAATCACGACGCCATAAAATTAACTGTGGTATGCACAGCGCTACTGTAAGAGTCTCCCAGCCACCGCGCATCTGCGGTGGGCTCAGGTGCAGTGAGCATCCACGTAAGATGCCCTGTGATGCCAACCTACTCATCTCCTCATGAGCAGCTTGCCTCTCCAGTAAAAGGCTTTTCGGAGTAAAAAGTGAATTCTCACAGTTCTTGAGTATTTTTCATCATGTTTAGCTCAATACCACCAACCCTGAATAACATGACAGAACCCATATGAACCCCAGAACCCCACTGAGTGAGCACCAAGGCATTGAAGTGGCCCACTTGCCTCCGAACACAGTGTCTCCAGCCCGGCCTCTAGATCAGGGGGTCACAGAGACCGTTTAGGGCTCATCACGCACGGTACTCGAGGGAAAGGAATGTCAGTGCTACGGTAGAGAACTGTGATGGGCAGAACATCATGAAAGTCTGGAAGGATTACACCATTGAAAACGCCATCAAACCTGAAACAAATTCCTGCTGGGGAAAACTGTCCAGATGTTGTGCATGACTTCACAGGGTTTACAACCGAGCCGATCCAAGAGGTCATGACAGAAACTGTGGATATGGGGGGGGAAAGGTGGGGGAAAGGGTTACAGGATATGGATTTTGAAGAAATTCAAGAGCTAATAGACACCACACCAGGGGAATGAACAGAAAATGCCTTGAGAGCTTCCGAACCTGCGCCAAGATGATGAGGAAGAAGACGCAGAGCCCCAAGCCGGCCCAGAAAACAGACCGGACAGTCCGGGCGACAGTAAGGCTCCGCTTAGTCACGACTGCTCTTTGCTCTCGCCGCATGGACTCTTCTTCAACACGGGCATGAAGCTAAAGCAAGCGGTGGAAGGAGGGCTGGCACCATACAGAAACCTTTTAGAGAAGTGAAAAAGCAAACATTTCAGATAGAAATGACGACGGATTTCCATAAAGTCACACAAGCGTGCCCACCTCGCCTGCCTGCCCGTCCACCCCCGCTCCCTCCGCCAGCCTCCTCAGCTCGCCCAGTGTGAGGAGGCCGAGGACGAAGACCTACAACGGCCCCCTTTCGCTTACTGAGCAGTAAATAATCATCATGCTGTACGGTTAACAAGCCTGTCTGGTGTGTGTGGGGGGGTGAGCATCTCGTGTGAAATCTGATAACTGTACGGCAAGAACCGTAGGACACACTTTTAGCTCATCATCATCACCTAAGTATTCATCGTAGAAAACATCGTGCACAAGCTTGTATGTACGTGGACAGCCTCTCCTACACGGGCATAAGCTGAGTGATAGTTAATGTAAAATTAAGGTGTTATTTTTCATATTGTTCTATAACTTTGTTTTCAAAGAATAACACCACCATAGTGTATGCCCCTCTCTCCAATTGGAGAAACCGTATCAGCCTACCACCACAGGTAAGCAGTTTTAAAAAAATGTAGTATTTCCAATATTGCATTACAAACATGACTGTAATACCGTATGCCATAAAAATTTTAAAGATGTATATATTTGAGAGAGAGAGTATGAGGTGGGGGGGTGAGAGGCGGAAAGGATCTCAGGCAGACTGCATGCTCAGCACAGAGCTGGACACAAGGCTTGACCTCATGACCCTGAGATCATGACCTGAGCCAAAACCAAGAGCTGGACACTTAACTGATTGAGCTACCTAAGCTCCCTGCCATAAAAACATTATGATTCATTCATTAGCATATAGGCTAAGCTACCAAAAGCAATCATATTGTTGCTTCTTTGTTATCAATGCATGAATCATTATACCTGTAAATAAACATGAATTTCTTTTTCACACTGTCTGTCATTTCTGACGCCTAGTGTTAGCAATATATGTAACAGCTACAGTGTTTTTGCCATATAAATAATACTGAGACAATGATTCATCTTGTAAGCAAACAACATCAACTTGTGGTATCAATAAATACAGTACAGTACCGTAAATGTATTTTCTCTCATGGTTTTAACATTTTCTTCTCTGTAGCTTACTTTATTGTAAGAATACAGTATATAATACACACACAATATATGTGTTAATCAACTGTTTATATTATTGGTAAGGCTTCTGGTCAACAGTAGGCTACTAGTAGTTAAGTTTTCGGGATTCAAAAGTTGTATGTGGATTTTCGATTGTGGGGGGAGGTCAGCACTTCTAATCCCTGCACTGTTCAAGGGTCGACTGTATAGAGAAAATGCTAAGGCAACAACCAAAAACTTACTGGGATTAATAAATTAATTTTATTAAGGTTGCAGACCAATTTTAAAAAATTATATATATACAAATAAAATTTTAAAATGCAAAAAATACCATTTACAATAGACTCAAAAACATCAAATACATAGAAACAAAACTTTTAAAATATGTACAAAACATCAAGGCCAGAAACTATAAATACTGCTGAGAGAAACTGAAGGAGACCTAAATAAGTGACAAATATGCCGTGTCCGTGGATGAGAAGATTACTATTAAGATGGCAATGCTCCCCAGACTGACAGATTTTAATATAGTCCTGGTCAACGATGCTTTTTTTATAGAAAACCAACCAAGCTGATTCTAAAATGTATAAGGAAATACAAAGAACTGGAGTAGCCAAAAATTTTGAAAAAGAACAAAGTTGGAAGATTTACATTACCTGATTTCCAGACCTATTAGTCGCAGAACCAAAGGTACTGACTTAAGAACAAAGAGAACAGATTAGAAGGCTCCAAAGGCCCATTTGATTTACAAGAAAATATCAATGCAATTCAATGGAGAAAAGGAAAGTCTTTTCAACAGATGGTGCTGGACCAACTCAATATATGTGTGTGGGGGGGGAAGGACCTCAATCCCACCTCATACCATACACACAAGTATTAATTCAGGATGGATCACAAGTTTAAACATAAACGCTAAGGCTAAACCCTGTAGAAGGAAAACAAAGGAGAATATCCTTGCAATCTTGGGGTAGGAAAAAGTTCTTAAGCAAAACACAAAAGGACCAACCATAAAAGAAAAAAAAATTGATAAAGAGGACTCAATAAAATTAAGATCTTCTGCTCATAAGAAAATGAAAAGGCAAGAAACACGCTGGAGAAAATATTCACAATATGCACATCTGACAAAGGATTTGTGCCCAGGGTCAGATCATACACACACACGTATACAGCCTACAAACCAATAATAGAAAGACAAACACTCAAAACAAACATGGACAAAGTACCTGCAAAGACACCTCAAAAGGAAAATATACAAATGATCAACAGCAACTGAAAAGGTGCTCAACATCCTTAGTCACCAGGAGAAAGCTAATCAGAACCACAGTGACACAATTTCACGTCCATCAGAACGGCTAAAATTAAAATGGCCAACACCGCATACTGGAAAAGACGAGTGAGTGTCAAATGGTATAACCCCTTGGAAAAAGTCTGGCACTTAAACACATACCCATCCTACGATTCAGTACTTCTACTCTCAGGTGTGTATTCAGGAGAGACCAAAATACACGTTCACCAAAAACCTGTGTGACACCACCACGTGCTGGCAAGGACTGGGGCAGCAGGAGCTCTCCTTGCTGGTGGGGGTGCAGAATGGTACAGCTACTTCGGAAGCCAGGCTGGCAGTTCTTTTTGTTTTGTTTTTTTACAAAACTAAACATATTTTTTTTTAAAAGACTGTTTTTAAGCAATCTTTACACCCACTATGGGGCTCAAACTCAGCCTGGAGAGCAAGAGTCACATGCTCCACCAACGGAGCCAGCCAGGCGCCCCTAAATGTCTTATCATACAATCGTCCTCCTTGGTATTTACCCATAGGGGTTGGAAACTTATGTCCACACAAAAGACTACTCACGAGTGTTTAAACAGCTTTACATACAATGGCCCAAATTTGCAAGAAACCAAGATGTCCTTGGATAAACGGTTATTATTCAGTGCTTTAAAAAGAAAAATACTATCAAGCCACGAAAAGACACAGAGGAAACTTAAATGCATATTACTAAGTGAAAGAAGCCAATTTAAAAAGGCTACACACTATATGATTCCAAGTGTATGACTTTCGGGAAAAGGCAAAACTAGGGAGACAGTAAAAAGATCAGTGGTTGCCAGGAGATAGAGGGGAGAGAGGGAAGAACAGGCAGAGCACAGAGGATTTTTAGTATCACTCTGTAGGATACTATAATTGTGAATACATGTCTTTACGGATTTGTCCAAACCCGTAGAATACATACCACCAAGAGTGAACTGCAGTGTAAACTGGATTTTGGGTAATTATGAATGTGTCAATGTAGGTTCAACAACTGCAGCGAACACACCACTCTGATACAGCAGGGGAGCTGCGCGCGTGTGGAGGGGGGGTGTAAACGGGGAATCTCTTCGGGAAATCGTACCTTCTGCCCAAGTTTGCTGTGAATCTAAAATTGCTCTAAAAGAAAAAGTTCACCAAAAAAAAAAAAAAGGCCTGTAGGTTAGGAACTATCTCTTAGATGTGTACTTAAAAACACAAACCATTAAAGGAAAAAATGGGTAACTAGACTTCATCAAAATTTAAAACTTTTTCTATAAAAGGCACCATCAAGAAATTAAAAAGCTGGGGCGCCTGGGTGGCACAGCGGTTAAGCCTCTGCCTTGGGCTCAGGGCGTGATCCCGGCGTTATGGGATCGAGCCCCAAGTCAGGCTCCTCCGCTGGGAGCCTGCTTCTTCTTCTCCCACTCCCCCTGCTTGTGTTCCCTCTCTCGCTGGCTGTCTCTATCTCTGTTGAATAAATAAATAAAAAATAAAAAAAAAAAAGAAATTAAAAAGCTAAGTCATAGACTCAGAGAAAATATCTGCAAAACATATATCTGATAAGACTTTTTAAGAGAATTTTTAAAAATATGAATATTTTTATTAAACATTTTGAAGAATATTGTTAAAATTTTGAAACTAAGATAACAGTGACAACCCAATTTTAAAAATGAGCAGAAGATCTCGCCAAAGATATATGAATGACTACGGAGCACACGGAGGGTGCTCAGCATCATTAGTCACTGGGGAATGTATATTAAAACTGCAATGAGAGAGCGTTACGCATCCACCTGAACGGCTAGAATCAAAACCACTAACAACACTGAGTGTTGGCAAGAATGTGGGGAAATCAAGACCTTCCTATACTGTTGGTGAGACGAACACTGTACAGCCACTTCTGGGAAAAGTGTGGCAGTTTCTTAAAAGGTTAGACATAAACTTACTATATGATGCAGTAATCACACTCCTAAGAATCCACCCAAGAAAAATAAAAACATAGGTCCACATGAACACGCGTGCATGATTTACAAGGGCCCCAAACTGGAAACAATTACAATATCCATCAACTGGTAAACGGATAAACAAACTCCGGTACACATCCGTAAAATTACATAGTATTCAACAATACAAAGGGACAAGCTACTGACAAATGTGGCAACGCGGATGAACCTCAGAACTATTATACTAAGTGAAAGAAACCAGACACAAAAAACTGTGTACTCTAGGATTCCATTGATAGGAAATATCCAGAAAAGGCAAAAGACAGAAAGTAGATTAATGGCCATCTTGGCTGTAAGCTGGCATGTGCAAACTTTGGGGTGATAGAAATGTTCTGAAATTAGAATGTGGTGATGGGTGTAAACGTCTATAAAAATAAAGAACTGTAACCTTATGATGGGTGGATTTTAGAGCATGTAAATTACACCTCAATAAAACGTTTTTTAAACTTGTACAAGAACGTTTATAACAGCTTTATTCATCATAATAGCCCCAAACTGGAAACAACCCAAATGATCTTCCAAGGAGAACAGATAAATAAATTGTGGTATATTAAAAAAAAAGAGTAGTTAATAAAAACCAAATTACTGAAACATACAACATGCATGAATCTCCAAAACTTGTTGACAAAAAGAAGCCAGTTTTGTTCTATTATATACTGTATTCCATTTATAAAATGTATATTACATTTCATTTATATGAACTTTGAGAACAGGCAAGGCTCACTTACGGTGCTAGAAATCAGGACAGCAATTGCCTCTAGGGTAGGGAGACTGACTGCAAAGGGGCATGAGAGAACTTTCTGGAGCATGAAAATGTCCTGTACTTTTTTTTTTTTTTAAAGATTTATTTATTTATTTGAGAGAGGGAGAGAGTGAGAGTGAGTGGGGGGAGGAGTAGAGGAAGAGAAAGAGAGAATCCTCAAGCAGACTCCCCTCTGAGTGCAGAGCCCCAACGAGGGCCTGGATCCCAGGACCCCGAGATCATGACCTGAGCTGAAGTCAAGAGTTGGACATTTAACAGAATGAGCCACCTAGGCGCCGAAAATGTTCTGTACCTTGACAGGGATGTTGTTTATCTGGGTGCATATACTGATCAAAACACAACACTTAAGAGCTGTGCATTTTATTGTATGCACCTCGACGAATTTTTAAGTGATTAAAAATGCCCTCCAAACTCCACAAAAACCTTACTACTGGACAAACCTATCACATTTATTTCCTGGAAGTATGGTATGTGTCTATTTGGAAACCGTATCATGTCAAATAGTTAATAAAAATGACTGGCTAGTGATTTAATACTCATTTTTAAATGTTTTAATTGTATCATATGATACACACACATATATTTAACTTATGTGTGTTATGGAACAGAATCAAACCCATTTATCCTTTGTATATTCATTCACTCATTTACTCCAAAAACATTTATGGAGGGCTAAAAATATTTTCCAGGCATCCAGGTTCAAACTGCAACTCAATCACAAATGCAATATGGATCGTTCGCTTTTTCTTTATGTCAGAATCAGAGTGTACCTTTCAGAACGATGTTTGCTTCACATGAGTTCCTGGTCTGGTCATGGGAAGAAAAAGTGTCAGACCACCTAACCGTCTCAGACTTCTGAGGCAAAACCACGCTTGGCGCCAGTCACGGCCAGCAGACTCAGGACTAGTAAATGAGGTGGCACTTGGGGCTCCCGCCAACTACGGGTCCACCCACACAACACACACGGCTGCGCCCCTCCACCGCTGTAAGCTGCCCTGAAGCGGCTGTCTGCACAGTGGCATCTTTTACAGCTCAGGACTCAGGCTAGGAGGAAGGGAACGCTGCCACCACAGGAAGCCACCACCCTTCCAGTAACTTCCCTTCCACTCCCCCAACCCCCCTTAGAGGCACAACTTAGAGTCTGCTCTGAGCCAGGCCTGGAGATGTGATGACGAAGGAGGCATGAGCTCTGCTCCGCAGGGAGGCTGTCTACAGACCACAGCGGCCAGTGCCCGGGAGGGTACAGTGTCAGGGTACTTCCTACACTCCGGGTACGTCCTCAAGAGCGTTTACAATGTTGATGCTTTCTGGTCCAGTATCTCCACTTCAGGAATTTATCATAAGGAAATAATCAAAGTTGAAGGAAGGAAGTACCCCATGAGCAGCTCATTTTGGCATATTTATAACTGCCTACAGAACACTCTCGCGCCCCCAAAGAATCAAAACAACTTAGGTGCCTGACAACAGGGACGCAGTCACATGAATCATGATAGTCACACTACCTACAGCCATGAAAGGCAGGCTTGGCGGGAAAGAGTATCGGAAGATGCTGACAAATGGTCGATGACAGAAGCAAGCTAAAAGCTGTATCTGTCAGGGCTTCTCACAGCGGGGCAGAGTGGAATCCCCCTGCTTCCCAGAGATTCCGCTGATCCGGGAATCGGTGTTCCCGAGGGGAGTGAGCTCGCCCTCAGACAGTCTTGCGGTAGGGCAGATGGGAGACTGAAACACAGTGGTACGGACAGCGCTATCCCAACACCGGCTGACTAGGAAAAATGTATGTATATATACAGATCGGGGCAATCAGTGCCAGGCCCCTGTGATTAGTAAGATTATGGCTCTGTAAACCAACACTTCGCCAAGCTGTGTGGGACTTGTTAAAAAATGGATTCTGGGGGTGCCTGGGTGGCTCAGTTGGCTGACAGTCTGCCTTTGGCTTGGGTTGCGATCTTGGGGTCCTGGGATGGAACCCCGAGTCCAGCTGGCTCCCTGCTCAGCGGGGAGTCTGCTTCTCCCTCTCCCTCTGCCCTTCCCAACTCCCCCACCCGTTCTCTCTCACTCTCTCTCTCAAATAAAAAAAATCTTTTAAAAAACAGATTTGATTCAGGGTCTGGCATGAGCCTGAAATTCTGCATTTCTTTCTTTCTTTTTTTTTTTTTTAAAGATTTTATTTATTTATTTATTTGACAGAGATAGAGACAGCCAGCGAGAGAGGGAACACAAGCAGGGGGAGTGGGAGAGGAAGAAGCAGGCTCATAGTGGAGGAGCCTGATGTGGGGCTCGATCCCATAACGCCGGGATCACACCCTGAGCCGAAGGCAGATGCTTAACCGCTGTGCCACCCAGGCGCCCCTGAAATTCTGCATTTCTAACGAGCTCCCAGGTGACGCCCAGACTCTGGTCCACCGGCCACACGTGGCTGGAGAGCATGGCTGCAGGTGCACACATCCCGAAGGGCAGCCAAGCTACACTGACAGTGACTTTCTGATTGGTCACGGGATGGGCGCGTTTACTTTTTACACCCCCCCACCACGCTTAATGGATCCTCTGCAATGAAAATATGTTGCTTTTGTAATCAGAAAGAAAACTTTTTACTATTCAAAACCTGGCACTCGGTAATTATTCGGTAATTAAGTCCATCCCCAAATAATGTGAAATAGAATCAAAAGGTTAAAAACACCATTTCTACTCACAACACTTCTAACACCAAACGTGAGGTTTTCCACACCACTCAGTTCTGACACTGCCTAGAGTTCGCACAGACCCCGCAGGGTGGGGGTTCAGCCCCCGCCCCCAAGAAGGCTGCTTCCCACTCCAGACGCCAGCCACGAGTCCAGGCTGTCACACTTCTACCAAGGTAAAAACTGGGGGTTCCCACAACACCCTGCTCAGGTTTAACAACTGAACAGCTCACCGCACTCAGGGTGACACTTTGCTGTTACTGGTTTATTATAACGGCTACAATTCAGGAACAGCCAGACGGAAGAGCCGCACAGGGCAAAGTACGAGGGGAGGGTGCAGAGCTTCCACAGCTGCTCTGGGCACGTCACCCTCCCTGCACCCCGATGTGCTCACCAACCTGAAGCTCTCCAAACCCCGTGACACAGGCATGATGGAGTAATTGGCCATTAGTGATCAAGCCAATCTCCAGCCCCTTGCGGGGGGAGAAGGGGTCGCAAGCTCCACCCCTCTAACCACAGGGCTGGCTCCTCTGGCACCCAGCCCCCGTAAGGTCAGAATCACCTCAGCAGCATAAACGCCCTTGTAATGGAGAGGGGCTTATTCTGAATAACAAAAGACACTCCTCTCACCAGGAGCTCTGTGCCAGAACCGGGGACCAAGACCAAGTGTATTTATTATATCACAGAATCAAGTTTCTGTACATGCAACTTAGCATGATCTATAATATCAAAAAATAAGCAACCACCTAGTTCTCTAATATTAAGAGAATGGCTTAAGAAAGGTTGAAATAGCATGTAATTATTACATATTGCATTTATAATGACATGAAAAAACGCAATGGTAAATTTTAATCACAGTATGAGAACTTTGCTAAATGCTAACATAAAATGAAGTAAATGTTTGTAAGATGTTAAAACCATTTTTTTAAAGCAAAACACAACAAAACTGGCAAGAAATATGCCAAAATGTTCATGTCTTTGGGTCCTTGAATAGTGGGGGTAATAGACGATTTTTTTCCTTTCACCTTTCCAGAATAAAATAAAATGGAAAGGAAGGAGGCTGAGCGAGATTAGGATAACTGGCTGGAAGGGTACCCATGGAAAGTGGAGGAGGCAGTGGAGAGAAGTCCATCCAAGAGCCGGCGACAGAGAGCAGGCCTGGGGGCTTATTAGCTGGGGGGTGGGGTGCGAGCGTGAGGCTGCAAGAGAGCTCAGTGGAACACCTTGCTGGGAGCGGAGGGAGAGAAATCAGAGAAGGAGGAGGACAATGGGTTTAATGCAGGCAGGCTGGACTGCTGAAGCTCTAAGTCTGGAGACGGGCCGGGAGGACGAAGTTGTCCAACAGCCCACTCCCTTTCTCCCTGACCCCCAGCTGGCACGTCCACGAATGGGGCTGGGCAGAAGCTATCAACAGGGAAGGGGGCCAGCTGCGCCTCCACTCAGCCTCCCTGGACACAATGGATGATTTCTGCTTCCTAGGAACACCCAACTATCGATCTCCCCCTTTCCCTCCCCAGGATGTCATGGCTCCTTAGAATTCCTTAAGGGCATAAGGAATACACACTGACCTTGACCTCCTCTAATGAAGCCCAGTGCTGTGTTCCCATTTCTGGGCTCATTTCTGGCCTGATCTTCACCTCCCTTTTATACCTCTCCTGATAGGAAATGAAAGGCAACAGAAACAAATACAAATAAATCTGCACCACTGGTTGATGATCGAATTAGATCACTCCTTTTAAAACTGCAAAATGCTATGTAAGTATTAGTTAATGGCATCTCCGTTATGTCTCCAAGTTAAAGGGTTATCCCGCCAGAGTACCAGCCCTATGATTTCACTTCTAACAAGGGGCAAGCTGGACTTCACCGGGGTGCCTGGGTGGCGCAGCCGTTAAGCGTCTGCCTTCGGCTCAGGGCGTGATCCCGGAGTCCTGGGATCGAGCCCCACATAGGGCTCCTCCGCTGGGAGCCTGCTTCTTCCTCTCCCACTCCCCCTGCTTGTGCTCCCTCTCTCGCTGCCTGTCAAATAAGTAAATAAAATCTTAAAAAAAAAAAAAAAAGTTGGACTTCACTGTACCTGTGCCAGGATTTCACAAATTTTTTGTAAGGCTCTCTTAACACCCTTATGAGACACACTTATCCCCAGCTGACGGAGGGGCACTGGTCACACAGCGTCCTCCATCTGCCACAAGCCACCAAAGAAGGTGGCAGAGATGGGACGAGGGCTCCTGCATCCCCCTATTCCACGCTGACATCAGCCTGTCCTTCCACCACAGGACGGAGTCCGCACGCACATGGAACCCAGGAGAGTCCATCTCTTTTCCAGAGTCAGGGCAGATTTAATCCCCCGACAACAGAGCCGAAGCTCAGGGTTCACCGGCATGGGCTCGGGCTTCGCTCTCTTCATCAGGTCCAAAGCTGCCGCTGCACCAAACACCCTGTTAGCATTTGTCGTGGAGAACATTTCTCTAAGGCCACGAGGCAGCTCCGATGGGCAGCCCTCGGCTCACTCTGAAAACAGAGGGGCCAGGGCTGGGACCCCTCTCTTCCCTGCAGCCTGCCTTCTAAAGCCATGGGGGGGTGTCCTGCAAACAAAGGCAAAAGTGAGGGGGGCGGGGCTCTTCAACCACAGTAAAAGCTAAACCCCGGTGACCCTCATTCCGCGACGCGTGACGTGCCATGGAACCCACACGGCCCTACCAGATCCGCAGTATTACTACCTCCCTTCCACACAGGGGAAAACCGAGGCTCAGAATGACCTAAAAAATCGGTCAAGGACACACAGCGAGGTAGCCGAAGAGCCAGAAAGAATCCCAGCGATCTGGCGACAGTCCGCACGCAGGACCGCCCCGCCTCAGCGCCTCAGGTCTGGCCAATAACCCGCAGCCGCCTTCCCTGGCCGGCTGTCGCTCGACCAGCACTTCTAACTCCTAGCTGAGGGGGCGCGCACCCACGAGCCTGAATCCGAGCTCTGAAAGGATCCAGTCAAGGCGCTAGTCCAGCATATCCCAAACACCCAGTCTCTAAGCTTGTCTTTCAAGCAAACAAGGCATGCTACTTTTTTGGTGGTGTTCTTTTCTACCATTTCTTCTTTTTGTTCCTCATGTGTTCTTTTCTATCCCCTAAGGTATGTATATGCACTGACAGTTCTAGTGACAAAGAGCACAAAACATCACCTGACATGTCCTCAAAACCACTCCATGAGGTTCCATTTGTGGTACTTTCTCTTCCTTTTCGACCCCCTCTCCCCCCACGAGATCTATGAACACTCAGACTTCAGGGGGAAGGAAACAGATCAAAACAGAAGCTTCAACTATACGAAAACTCCAGATATGGAGAGAGGTGAGAACATCTGTTCCATGACCCTTAACTGGAAGTTTCAAGACGAGGAAATTAGGCCACAGGATGGCATGAAGTGGCGCAGATGAAAGCAGGGTGCTTACAAATTAGAGAAGTATAATTGCCAACACCTTTCCCTCTCATTTCAAGGCCAACAACGCACTAATTTGCTTCCCTAATGCGTTTCTACCCTTCCATAACGCAAGGCGGGGAGAAGATGGAATCACAGTTGTGGTCATTCCTTAAAACAGCTATTAGCAATCAACTCCTCTGCGCCAAATCCCCCCACCCTCACACAGAGGCCAGGAAACATTAGGTCACTGCCTGGTCACTTAAGGGCCCAGCGAGTTTGTTTTCTCCCTCCACGCTCTTGTTTTAGAGAACTGAGGTAGAAAAGAGAGTCACTGACCAGCTGCATCTTTCTTTTACCCACACAGAAAAAAATGAGCCACAGGCCAAATGACTACACTCAAGTATCCTCAAGAATTCACTATGACATTTTCCAACTGTAAGGGGATTTTTGTCAGTTCTCATTTCCCCACACCCTGTGACAAAACTGGGACATGCTTGGCATTTCCTCCACAGACCGACTTACAGCATCTTTACAACTTCTCTCCACTAGTGGAGCCACACCAGCAAGGGCCGGGGTGATCTAGCATGCCAACTTTCAACGGTCACAGTATAACGTCGTTTTTCTCTTAAAAGCAAAGAGGCATTAAAATCAGCTCTACTGACAGTACTAAGAAATGTAGGGTTATCTTTCAGGAGTACGCCTCCCCCACCCCCAATTTTAACAGCCCCCCTCATGCAATCGCCACATTTCCGAATTACTCATCAAGCATGACAGAATGAGTAGCAATTGTATGATAAATCTAGAGGAAAAAAAATGAGCAAATTGGATGAATATACAGATATTACTGCCCATGTCCCTCCCCTTCAAAACAGGTTCTTGGAAAGCAAAAAGAACAGTGCAGAATGTTTTAGGAGTCAATTCTTTGCTAAATATTTACACATTATGAAGCCTGAGGCAAACAAGGTGAAAAGGGCAATACAAACAGGTACGATGTCTTTCAGGCAATAAGCACTTCTCCACTCACCCTGTGATTTGTTTTTATAACATACACTTTTTATCGATGTATACCATGCTTCCAGAATTATACAGATATATTTTTTTAAGATTTTATTTATTTATTAGCGAGCGAGAGCGAGCAAGTTTGAGAGAGAGCACAAGCAGGGGGGAGAGGTAGAGGGAGAAGCAGACTCCCCGCTGAGCAAACCCAGCTGGGCCTGGGATCATGACCTGAGCCGAAGGCAGATGCTTAACCGACTGAGCCACCTAGGCGCCCAGTATATACTAGTCTTAAGTGGGTAAGTGATGTGTTTACTACTCTGAGCTCTGTTTTTTTGATGAGCATAACTTGGAAAGGATTTGGGCAGTTCAGAAAAATTGCTAACACATTTTACACAACCTGTCTGTTGGCACACAACTCAATCCCCAGCTTGCTAATGCCCTTTGTATCAAAACAGCTGACCCAGCATCCACCTGCATCCACTTGATCTCCTCAGCTCTGTCACGCTCAGCAACACCTGATGCCTTCGGAGCCACAAAAAAAAAAAAAAAATAATAATAATAAAGCACACAGGAGGGAGAAAAAGACTTTTTAATGAGTCTGGAGAAGCAAGCTTTACACCTGATTTACACAAAGACTGAGGGTCTGCGAAAGGCCTGGAATCTAGAAACACTGCAAAAAAACGTCCACTGGTGATGATGGTGGTGGTGTTAGTTTTAAAGGAAAATGCCAAACATACCACAGTAGAGACAATAGTGTAAGGAATTCCATACCTCATCCTTCATCCCAGCTAGTGACAACTCACAGCCAATCTCCTTTGGAGCTCCCCCCCTCACTTTTCCACCAGCAGCGCTCCCCTAAACTAAATTTCAACCTGTATTTCAACTTCGGTATGTAGTTCTAAAGATCAGTTTAAAAAAAAAACAACATAATCATAACACCATTACTAAAAATAGCAAAATCAATCTTAATCCTACCAACTAACCAGTAAAAATTCCTTTATCAGCTCAATTTTTCATGAACTTTTTTCCTTCAAATCAGGATCCAACCAATGTTCGCCCACTACGATGCTGTGTCATGTCTCTTCAACAGTGTTTAAACCGTAGGCTCCCCTCCCCCGTGATTCTCAGAGCGGCCAGGCTGATCTCTACTGGCAATTCCCAATAATTCGATACCGCGGATACCACAGAAAGATTCCAGTCTTAGAGTCTTGTCAAAAAAATCAGATACGTATATTAAGCAGTGGTTTTTATAATTAAACAAGTTTTTAAAAATAATCTGAAAAGCACAAGCGAAACGATTTGACCTGAGCAATTAGCAATTCTCAGAGCCAAACACTCAATCACGTGTCCATTGCAATTCTGATCCGTCTGGGTTTATTTCTGGGGTTTGAGCATACCCCGCCATTCGAATATTTGCACAAGGTGGGGCGAAGCAAGCACTTTTACTCCCAGCTGGACGTTCCTCCGCCGGCTGTGTCCTAGCGTCGCTCTGAATTCCAGCGGGTGGGCCGCCGACACCTCCGGGCCACCTGCTCAGGTGAGAAAAGGAGCTTCAGCCGAGTTCCGGAGGGCAGTCCTAAGTTCCGAGGGAGAATTTCGAGCCAGCCAGGACGCCACAGTCTCCGGGCGAAAAACAGCCCGCAAAAACCTTGAGGCTTAATGCCAGTGCCCGGCGCGCAGGGGCGAGGAGAGGGGACGCCGAGTCCGACCCAACGAACACACGTGCGTCTGTGTACGTGACTGCTTACACCCACCTCGGGGTGCCAGAAGAATGAAAATTACATACACCATTTCTAAAACATCACCTATTTTATAATGTTTAAAAGCTATCTCCACTGCGAAGACAGGGTACGAGTGTCCGGCCAACCCAGGCCAGCTGATTCCATCCCTGGACCCCAAACCCACGACAGACCGCGGAGGCTACACGATAAGCCCGAGCGGCCAGGCTCGGGCGTCTGCAGCTTTCTGCCAAGGGCCCCCGCGCCCTACTCCACGATCTCGTAAGTGGTAGAGAAACCCCAGCCTCTGAATCCCTGCAAGAGAAATTCGTCTCCCTCCTCGACGCGCAAAGCGCCCGCCGGAGAAGCCGCGAGCGGCGCGGGTGCCGCAGACCTCCCGAAGCCCGGGCCAGGCAAGCAGCGGCGAACCGCCGGCCCTCGCACTCACCCGACGCGTCGAGGCTCCGGGCTCGCGCTCTGCGTCGCCGGCTCGGGGCGCCAGACCAGACACCTGCTGCGCCCGGCCCCAGGTGACCGCCGGGAGAGGGGCGGGAGCCCAGCGCGCCCGGCCGGCTCCGCCCCGAGCGCTCCCAGGAGGAGGGGCGGGGGCAGCGAGCGCGGCCCCTGGGACCCGAGTGGGACCCCGCCGCCGCCGCCGCCGTTAGGCCCGCTCCCACCAGGAAGTGCGGGCGTCCGAGCCGGGCAGCCTTTGAGCGCGCACGTCCCGTCGCGACCCCGGCGGGAGGCTGGCCGGAGGGGCGCCGCCTGCCGGCGGGGGGGCGAAAGGCGCTGGAGGACGGGGAGAGCTGGAGCCGCCCGCCGCTCGGTGAGACCCCCTTCCGCGTACCAGGCCTTGAGGCCCCAGCCCCAACCCCAAGGAGCTCCTATATCTGCAGGATGGGCAGGGGCCATTGGCAGTTGTCTCCAGATGAAGGCACACACAGGGTGACAGAGCTTGAAACATGCGTGCCACTAAGCAAACGCCTGTAGCGCGCTATGAATTCACCTTTTTATATAAAAATCTGCAAATAGCACATTTGCAAATAGCACTATTATATTGCATTATCTTTTTTTTTTGTCAACAACGGTGTTAAAGTGTTGCTTTTATTCAGTAAGTATTTGTTGAACACTTACAACTTGCCAGTCGTTTAAACATTCAAAATGTGGCACAATTTCCTCCTCCTTTTCAGGCAGTGCCTTGAACGAGGGGAGTGGCGGAGCCGTTCTTAGCCTGGCCTGGCGTTAGGAATCTAGTAAACGCCCGCCAGAGGGTGCAATAAGAACCGAGCCGTGGTAGGAGTAAGGGTGCGCTGGCACGGGAACCCAGGAGCTCCCTGAAGAAGGGGAGAGGTGAGCTGTCCGGAAGGGCTACAGGACTCACCGGGCTGTGACGTGTTCCAGCCGGGAGTCCACCGTGAGCAACGCCAGAAGCAGGGAGCTCGGCGGGTGTGCGTGTTCTGATAGAGGAGTGGCACGTGAGTCAGTGTAGCTGCGAAGGAGAGCATGTGAGCTGAGTTAGAGCCAGGGCCGTGGGGGCCAGATGATGCTCCTGCCATCTCTGGAGCGTATATAAAGCAGGAGCTGGACATGCATCACTTGAAACTAAGCTCACACCGGCCCTACGAGGTAGGGTTGTTACTCCTCCAAGAACGAAATGAAGGCTCGCTAGGGACAGAGTTGGGAAGAGGTGACTCGGGGGGGCTGGCCTCACCCTTACATTTTCCAGGCCGGACCAGCAGGCTGGATTTGTCTTCAGAGGCTCCCAGCATCCCCAGATGTCCCCGGAGTGCCTACTGCTTTCCCTCCATCTCCAAAGCCTGTATCAACAACGGCCCTCAGACCCTTCCTGTCTAGGAAAGATTCCGGAGCTCCTGGCTGTGCACATCAGACTCTTTCCCAAGGGGAACCCAGTCTCAGGGGCCTGTGGAGGGACTGAGGCAGAGCCCTTGGTTGTTCCCCAACATCTAGCCTCTCCTTCCATAATAACAGAACTGAAGCTGAGCCTAGGGCCGCTTAGAACAAAGACTACATTTCCTCTCTTGCAACAAAATTCATCCACAGTGGTGCCCAGAGCCCCTAGAATCTGTTTGATCCAGTAGCACTTCTGAGGTGACTATTCCTCCCCCAACATCTTTGATCTGTGGGATATTCTTCATGGGGCAGACATTGCTCACTGCCTTGCTGATATCCACTTGCCCTACCTTTCCAAGAGAACGCAGAGGTTGCTCAGGAAGGCAATAGATGTTGGGGCGGGGGGG